>NC_042617.1:541026063-541331142 GCF_901001135.1 Rhinatrema bivittatum | reverse complement strand
TCAGGGTCAGAGTACTTTTGCTTTCTGTTGTAACAATCAGTCTAACTATGAAGCACTGATACATCCTGATTGGAAATACTATCTAGGAATATCTGTAACCATTTTACAAATAATTTTTTATGTCAGGTGCATATAGACCACATTCTGGACAATTTTATGGGGGTTTTTTGGATGTGCAAATGTACAAATTTGCTCAACTAGATCTTGGGTCTCTTTTTTTAAAGGGAGATATGGTAAAATCACAGACACTCCCAACTTCTTTTTGTGCTCACTCCAACTTCAATGAAAAACTCTGCTATCTGCATCTTCTTCACCAGCTGCCAAGATACTTTCAAGTCCTCTGTCTCCTAGCCTCTCTCTAATTAATTTTTTTCTTTCTTTCTTTTCAACCCGCCTCTATCAAGGCCCTAGGTGGCATAAATCTAAAACACAGAAAACCAAGAAAAACATAACAACAAAAAACAAGAACAATGGAACAAAAGACAAAATAACAGAGTTCTCAAATATGTCACAATGAGAAACCAGCCGTAATATCACAGAAGTGCCTGCTTAAAAAGGTTTTTAATAAGCCCTTGAATGTTTTACTACAACCCATCAATTTTAACTCCTGCGGTAAAGTGTTCCAAATGATTGGAGCAGCTATCGAGAATGCCCATTCCCTAGAGTCAGCCAGCTGGGCATGTTATATGGTTGGAATGGCTAGAAGCCCTCTCCATGCAGATCGCAATAATCTTGTAGGATCATATATTTTAAGCATAAAATTAATCCATGGAAGGGAGTTTAGAGAGAGCAATTCGTGAACAAGCATTGCGACCTTATATTTGGATTGAGAGCCAGTGGAGGTCAAGAAGAACTGGTGTAATATGATATCTAATGCTGTGACCTGAAATTAATTGAGCCGCAGAATTTTGCAAAACGTGTAGTGCAAAATGACTTCCCATGAAGGTTTGTGCTTCTACTAATTACGAAACATGAGAGAAATGTGAAAGACAAGGATAGCATCAAATAATCTGTACTTAAACTTTATTTAATTATGATACAGTACTGAATTATGTTCATCTTGCCCATACGTTGAAACTAATTAATATAGCCCGTTATTTTTTTTTTTTACTTAAAAAACGTATATACCGCTTCTCACCCTAAAAGGTTGCGCAAGGTTGTGTACAGCTTTAAACCCAATGATATAAAAAAAAAAATACACATCCTAAGATAACAAGTGAATACTAACCTAAAAAGAAACCCTTAAAATCACAAATAAGAGCTGTGACAACCTTAATTCAAACGTCAGATCTGGGTAGGCATATATCAATTATTATACAAACCCCTAAACAACAACTGTTTCAGACTGCTCCAGGATCAATAGAGCTGGAGAGTCACTTAAACAGGTTCAGTCAAATCTTAGACAAAATGTTTTTAACTGCATACCAAAATTTCCCAAGGACATCTCTTGACTAAGAATATCTTGGAGAATGTTCCAAAATTTTGAATCTTCTGCAAAGAGTATCCTTTCACAATTTTGGGATGTCCCCACCTCCTTAAATGTTGTTATACAGACTGCTGGACTGGACCACAGAGTATAAGTTGTAATATACTATTCCAGCTTCTGTTTAAGATATTGGGAGGGCCATTTGCCTTCAATTCAGAAAATACCAAACAGAGAAGTTTAACTTGGGCTTGCAGGTGTATTGTGAGCCAATGCAACATTTTGAGTGAGATTGAGGCAGGAGTCCCTCTATGTCAACCAAGGATACAGTTCTAGCAGCAATAATTTGGACCTTCTGTAACTTGCAGATGAGTCTCTGTGGGAGGCCCACATACAAACAAGTTGCAGTCATTCAAATGTAAAATCATTGTAACCTGGCTTCCAGTTATAGATAATGGTTTCAAGTCTGTGAATGTGCACAAGAGTATGTCTGAACAAAAAATAACATAGTATCCAATGCTCCAGCTGGCATATATTTTCTGCAGCATGTGAAAATTGCACAGGCTGAAAATATGCATCTATTTGACCATTTACACAGCTTAAGGTTTACATAGAATGGAGGACTATAATAGCATATACCTTTATAGAAACAGCAGTGTTGCTCCGGTGGCATGCTTTTGAAGAGGAAAGCACATCAAGAATTAGGAAAGATGCTTTAAGAGTTCATTGATACAGCCAGAAAGCACTCACCTTTTGCTTTGGTTATTGGTTGTATGCCACCTAAAACAAACCAATAAAGTAAATAATTAATACACATTTCAGTAATAAGTTTCAAAGGACATATGGGCAAATATTCATCAACTAAAAAGAAATACTTTAACTTCTAATGCCCTTCACTTTGTCACATGGACTGTATTCTACTGGCCAGCTCTCCCTGATTGTTTTGTGATGAGAAAAACAAAAGAAATGAAACAAATTATACAGATAACAAGATGAAGGGTCTACATGATCCAGTATACTTATATTTCTGTCATTTATATTAGATTTTTCTACTCTTGAAGTCACTCAAAACATTTCACAGTTTCTTGCACATGCTCATGCAAGGTTCCTAGGTAATAAAATCATGCATGCTGGTCAAGGATGGAATATACTATAGAAGCAGATAACAATTATTTATATCTTAGTCTGAAAATAATATAGAAACATTAGTAAGTAAATTAAATTTATTTTTACATTAGTCTGCATGAGGATCTGGTGCAAGAAATGCCTATGCCTGAAAGAACTTGCAACAAGCCTAGCATACTCTAGAGCATCAAGTTAATCGCTGATGAAACTCCAAGAATTCCGGCTGGGATAATATAGTGTTTCTTCTCTGCTCTGAATGTAAATAATTCTTCAAGGAATGAGTACAGTGCGGGTGCTGGAGACAATAAACGGTAACAGAATTCAAGAAAGCATGGGCTAATCACTGAGGATCTCTACTTGCAACGAAGTGAGCAGAAAGCTGGAGTCTAAGTCATTGTGTTAAGAATGAAGTTGGGCAGAATAGATGGGCCTTACAGCCCTTATCTGGCATTATGGGGCAGATTTTTAAACCTACGCGCGTGGCCCTCATTTGTGTGCACTACCCGACGCGCACTAATGTACGCCTGATTTTATAACATGTGCACGCAGGCGCACGCATGTTATAAAATCCAGGGTTGTCGTGCGCAAGGGGGTGCACACTAGTGCACCTTGTGCGCGCCGAGCCCTAGGGGAGCCCCAATGGCTTTCCCCGTTCCCTCCGAGGCCGCTCTGAAATCGGAGCGGCCTCGGAGGGAACTTTCCTTCGGCCCCCCTACCTTCCCCTCCCTTCCCATATCTAACCCGCCCCGCAGCCCTACCTAAATCCCCCCTACCTTTATTTTGTAAATTATGCCTGTCTCTGGCAGGAGTAACTTGCGCGAACCGGCTGGCTGCTGGCGCACAATCCCCTGGCATGACCGCTATGCCGGAGGCCTTGGTCCTGCCCCTGCCCCACCCCTGCCCTTTTCACAAAGCCTCTGGACATATGCATGTCCCGGGGCTTTGTGCATGTCGCTGGGCCTATGCAAAATCCTGAGGATTTACGCCCTTAACCTTTTTAAAATCCTCCCCTATATTCTCTGTTTCTATATTTCTATGTAAACATATGGCTAAATGGTGGCCAGGGACAAATGAAGTGCTATAGAAGGTACAGGCTATGAACTACCATGTTCGCCAAACTGAGAATATGAGAAGCCAGGTTACATATTACTGCTGCATCACACAGGGCCTATCTGTGAAGGCCATGTCATTGAGGCTTATGGGAAGTTCATCAGCATGCTCCATGTTTGGGTTGTGGGTCATGAAGGAGAGTAACATAGCAAGTAGCACTTTGTTGCATGTTTGAAACAATAAATGGAGACTACAGTGCACCAGAAAAGGAGGTAGCTATGAGGGTATAGCAGGTGTTGGAAGAAACGCTCAGTATGGAAACAACAGTAGATAATCTAATGTCCAGTGGTCCTAGTCCTGAAGAACTAAGCTGTGTGTCTACTTTTTGCTATCCACTAAATGCTGCTGAATAATATAGACCACAAATATGATAAAATACATTGAAACAAGCTCAAAAAGAACTTAATAAGGATATTGGACTTTCGTCTCGGTGTCAGGTTTTGTACATCTATAACTGTAAGTCACACATACTGTATGTAGAGTTCATGTCTGGCTTTACTAAGAAAAGGGCCATGCTAGATTTTTTGCTGTCCTGTGCGAGCTTCATTCAGTGATAAAAACTTTAAAAACTGATACCATCCCCCCCACCGAACCCAGCCATGGGTTCGGTGGAGGGGAAGGTCCAAGGCTAACTTTATAGCCTTGGACAATACCCCTCACACCATTCCACATACACAGTTAAAAGTTATGCATTTATATTTTACATGAAAAATATCAAAGTACAACATTCTGAGGTAAAAATATCACTTATATTATATTTACATGCTCTGCTGTAATGCCAACCAGAAATCTCTAAAAATGACACTTGGAATCCATATGGTATTAGGTCTATTGTGTTGTGTGTTGGGTGTGGGCTTGACCTTCTGAAAGCCTGAATACACTAATATACTTCCTATTAGGAGAATGTTTCACCTCAGCCACACATGCAGAACATAAACAGACCCTCACCAAAAACAGAATGGAGCAACCATAAAGTAGAAATACAAACATGCAGACAAAAACTGAAATGGAACCACAAGAAGCCAGAAACTCTAAGAGGCCCAACAATGAAGAAACAGAACCATAACCATTCCTCAATCATCTAACAATAAAATCAAGAAATAAAATAAATACATAATCATAATACTAAAAACATACTTATAATATTATTTCAAAAAAAGCTGAATAAAAGATAAAATAATTAAAAACTCATATACAAGTTTTTTTAAATGTCCCAAACACCAATAAAATATTTCAAAACAGCAGACACATTAAATAACACCTGAAAAATAAAACTATAAAGGATTTTAAAAATTCACACTCTCCAAACCTGGGAACTTTGATTTCCAGTCACTCTGAGATTGTCATGGATTAGTGGGAGTAGATGCACAAACTTTCTCCTCTCTTTCTAATACACACACATGCACATACACACACTCACACATACACAAGCTCATACACACATATGCTCCCTCTCAGACAAACCCAGCTCTTCTTTGGCTGAGATCTACCAGCAGCGTCAGGTGCTCATCTTCATTTCAGCTGCTGGCAGGTTGGAATCCACCTGCAGCATCCATTCTCTCTTTCTCATACACAAACACATTCATACACATACACACACACACACACACAAACCAGTCAGGCTCCCATTCTCTCTCCCCTTCCCCCTTCCATACACACACCAGACAAGCTCCCATTTACATACCCCAGGCAGGCTCCCATTCATATCCACCCAAATTCCAGGCAGACTCCCATTCACACACAAACACACACACTCTCTGCCCATCCCAGGAAAGCTCCCATGCATGCATGTGCGCAACCCTCAGCCCCACCCCCCCCCCCAGGCAGGCTCCCATTCACACACACATACACACACACACACCCATCCCAGGCAGCCTCCCATTCACACACACACACACACACACTCCCATCACAGGCAGTCTCCAATTCACACACACACACACACACATACACATATGCAACCCAGGCAGGCTCCCATTCATGCACCCACCCACCCCAGGCAGGCTCCCATTCACACACCCATCCCAGGCAGACTTCCATTCACATACCCACCCAAGGCAGGCTCCCAGTCACATACCCATCCCAGGCAGCCTCCCATTCACACACACACACACACACCCATCCCAGGCAGGCTTCCATTCACATACCCATCCCAGGCAGCCTCCCATTCACATATCCATCCCAGGTAGTCTCCCATTCACACACACACACGCGCGTGCGCACACACACACACACCCATCAAAGGCAGGCTTCCATTCACATACCCACCCCAGGCAGGCTCCCATTCACACATCCATCCCAGGCAGCCTCCCATTCACACACAGACACACACACACACACACACCCTTCACAGGCAGTCTCACATTCACACACACACACACACATACACATATGCAACCCAGGCAGGCTCCCATTCATGCACCCACCCAACACAGGCAGGCTCCCATTCACACACACACACACACACACACATACCTATCACAGGCGGCCTCCCATTCTCTTACACAAACACATGCAGACCAGACAGTTAGGGTCCATGATTCATTCCTCCTCCACTGCTGATGCCAGCCTGTAAATTCTTTGTGGAGAGCAGCCGTTCTGCAGGCCCTCTTCATGTGCTGTCTCTGAGGTATTTCAACACTCAAGGTGCTAGCAATTTCTGTATTCTCTTCTCATGCATTGCGAGATGAGAATACAGTAAGTGCTAGCGCAGAGAGTGTTGAATACCGCGGGGCTAGCACATGAGGAGGAGTTGCTGGATGGGCTTCCTCTTCTGCCATGGCCTCCTGCTTCTTCTGCTGCCAGTGACAGCGGGTCCACTGGCAGCAGCAAGGGCTTCTACTTCTTCCACCGCCAATGGGATTGGGTCCACTGGCGGCAACATAGGCCTCTCCCTGCTACAGATGCTGCTCCACCAGGTCTGCCGCCCTGTGCAATTGTATGTTTTGCACACCCGATGGCATTGGGCCTGACTAAGAATGAAAACATAACTCTGGTATCCTGGATTACAGGTTGCAGGTTTAAATATATGCAGTACCTTTACTTCCAAGGATATTTGCACAGTAAGAGTTTCAATTCCAGCAACTATATACAAGTCCAATTTTCACTACCCACATCAAGTTCATTCCAAGTTCAAAATTTTCAAGGAAATGATCCAGTATACAGACAGAAAAATTATTTAACCAACAAGTAATCACGGAATCTTTCACTGGGTTTGCCAATTGCCACATACACAGCTTAACAGCCCTCAAGTCGCCAGGAACAAAATCTTGCTCCCAGGAATCTCCTTTGGTAATTCTTGAGCACCGATCTAACTCCTCAGAGGTGAGGTTGAATGTCCTACCTCATACCTGCTATAAATGCCTTCTAGGTGGCTCTCAATTTCAATTTATCAGAGTCACTCGGTGGCTCATTGGAAAAGCTCCAGCCTCTCACTCCAGCAGTCTACCAGTTCATGGAAATCAGATCTTATTTTGCCCTTACATGCTGTCTCCCCTATCATACTTTATCGCCATCTCTTTACTATGTCATGGTCTGGCAGGCTGGAATCAGGGAGCGATACAGGGCTATGGGACAAGACTGGTGCTGGTCTTCTTCCTAACCAGCCCTCTCTCCTTCAGGTTGAGCCCTGGATTCTGGAGCCAGTAGGACTTTTTTCCTGGCAAACATTATGGTGTTTCAGATATTAGCTGGGAGCTGGATACAGGAACTGGCTGAGAGCTGGATAGAGGTACTGGCTGGGCGCCGGGTAGAGGTACTGGAAAGGAGCTGGATACAGGTACTGCCTGGAAGCTGGAACCAAGGACATGAGCCAGGCTTGGTAAATAGACTGAACTGGACTAGGAAGGGCAAGGACAAGAGAAGAACTGGACTGAATAAGAACAGGACTGAACAAGGATTGAACAAGAACAGTACCAGACAGACAACAGAAAACAAGAAAGTCCAACAGAGCATAAGTCTGGGCAAGGTAATCCTAGTAGGTCCAGAGGCCATAAGGTAAGACAGAAAGCTCAGGAGGACACATAGCATGGCAGAGAGGCCTAAGAGACTGCAGAAAAAGGCCAGAAGGCCTGGAAGGGCCCAGAGCAAGTCAAGAGGCCAAGAGAGGCCACAGAGAAAGGTAAGAGACCAAGAGGGGCCACAAGGTAAGACAAGAAGCCTGGGTAGGCCACAAGACAGGAGGCCTGGGTAGGCCACAAGTGAAGGAAGGAGGCCTGGGTAGGCCACAAGGCAAGACAAGAAGCCTGGATAGGATGCAAGGCAAGGTAGACCGCCTGGATAGGAGACAAGACAAGGCAGAAGGCCTGAGTAGGCCTCAAGGCAAGGTACAATAGTGAGAAGGAGGTGACCAGGTCAAAGAGCCGAGTTGACTCAATGAAGAGGCAGAGAGGTACTGAACAGGCTGGGTTAAGTAGTCCTAGGATGAGGCATCAGGTGATCAGTTAAGTGGTGACTAGTACAGCTGAGAGAAAGGCTTGCTGAGGACCCCTGGTGGAAGGGAGGCTGTGCAGCAAGCAAAACCATGGCATGGGAAGGCGGCATATCAGGCAAAACCATGGCAATTGGGCTATAATTGTGATTCAACCTGTAGCTTCTTAGCCTATTAATAGATCCTCATTTGTAGCTAAATCTTTACTTCTTAAACCCAATATAATTGTCTTGTTTCTTCATTGGCCTGATGTTATAATAAATACATATGGGCTAAGCTCACAGTTTCTACAATGGGTGAAGGCTCTATATGCATATCCGGCAGCCAGAGTCTTGACTAATGGGATTTAATCAGACCCCTTTCTTAGTCAAAGGGGAACTAAGCAGGTTTGCCCTCTATCACCTCTTTTGTTTGATTTAGAACAGTTGAGGCCCTTGCACATATATGCAGAGACCAGGTTATGGAGGGCATCAAATTGGCAGGACGGACACATGAGATTTATTTGTATGCTGATGATATCCTTCTATATCTTGCAAACCATATTACATCATTACCCAGTCTGATGAGGGTTTGGGAAAAATAGGGGAATATATTGGAGTACAAAATAAATACTGGGTCAAATTGGCAGAAGTGGCCCCTTTTCTGTCAGTATGGAGTTGAGAAAAGAGAGGACCTCTAGGTTGTAGTGGACCTAGGGACCACCCCCAATGTGAACTGGTGCCTTGCAGTGCCTTTTTCCCTCAAGGGAAAGGGTCCGAGGTTGAGGGTTAGGAAGATAGGTGCTTCATCCTCTTGAGGCCCAAGAGGAAGGACTATAGATTCATTCTGAAATGAGGAGTGCCCCACAACGGACTCAGAATGTGGAGGATACCAGGGAGACCTGCATGTTGCTGGAGGGGAGAAGTAGAGAATCTGAGTGGAAAGTTGCCTGATGAATGAGTCAAGAGTAAGCCCTAAGAGGTAGATTTTAAAAGTGATACTCTAGCAAAAATGGCCACATACACGCGTATGTGGGCCATGCATGAACAACGCAAATTTTAATGTAGAGAGCAGTGTTGGAACTGCCTCTAAGTGAAATATCTAGCTTAATTAGTTAGGGGTAGTAACCGCCGCAATAAGCAAGCTACACCCATGCTTATTTGTTTACCCAGACTATGTAATTCAGTCCTTGTTGGTTGTTGTCTGTATGTAGATCCATTTTCTTCATCCCCCCTGCCGTTGAAGCAGAGAGTTATGCTGGATATGGCTCTCTGCTTCAATGGCAGGGGAGAAAGTCTGATACTTCACTTTCAGTGCATATCCAGCATAGCTCTCTGCTTCAACGGCAGGGGAGAAAGACTGATACTTCACTAAGGGAAGATAATTTTCAAGCAGCCAGTTTACTTAAGTAAATAACTTTCAAAATTCTCCTCTTAATGTTTCACTATGTTTCCTTGATATATTTGTTTCTACTCCAATTAGCTCTGTCCTAATGGGTGCAGAATATTCTGACTTTCAAATATAAATTGTCACATGATGAATGCTAGTATATATATATGTATTATCATTTTGCAACTGTATCTGCTCACAGCATTAGAAATGATTTGTTGAGGCTGTGTTTAATTTTTACTGCTTTCAAAGTAGTAATATACTAACATAATAAATGATGGCAGATAAAGACCAGAATGGCTCGTTCAGATTACCCAGCAAGGTTTTCAGGGTTGTCACTGCCAGTCCATGCAAGTTACCCCTACGCCATCTTGGAAGCACAATACAGTCACGTCACTGCTCTTTCGGACTGAACCGCCATTCTGCTTCATTACTATCCTCTTGTGGTTAGGGATTCTGTGTGTTTATCCTGTGCTGTTTGAATTCTGTTATCATGTTTGTCTCCAACATCATCACCTCTGGGAGGGCATTACAGGCATTCCATCACCCTTTCCACAAAAAAAAAAAATATTGCCTGGCACTGTTCCTGAGTTTTACCTATTCAAGGGCTATATGCATGGCAGTAACATAAGCAGCATGATACTTTAACTTCAAGCACGTTTCTTTTATTGCATACTATTCAGCTAATCTTAACCTCTCCTTCCACCTCATCAGTATAATCCATAAATGTGTAAAATAAACAGCAATTTTGGTTAGTGGCAGACAAATTCTTCTTCGTTGTATTACATTTATTATCATTTACATTGACTTTTCTGCTAGCATTTTGGCTGGAGTGTAGAGCATTAATTCCTTGGAAATACCAAGTTTTGCAAACGTATCTGTTTGGAATATGTGATTTACCTGCACTTAAATTTTAATTA
Organism: Rhinatrema bivittatum; assembly: GCF_901001135.1. Taxonomy (NCBI): domain Eukaryota; kingdom Metazoa; phylum Chordata; class Amphibia; order Gymnophiona; family Rhinatrematidae; genus Rhinatrema; species Rhinatrema bivittatum. The sequence continues at coordinate 541,320,767 of NC_042617.1, read as the reverse complement.
ATACACATATGGCTTAGTTTATAATAGTAATACTCCCTTTTAGATATAAAATTACCTTCTGGTAAAAGCTTTGTCTCGCTAAGATTATTTCTTAATTAACTGCACTTGAAAGAACTGATTGTGAATAGAGAATAGAGAATACCAACCTATTTTTTTCACTTTAGGCTTCTGTTCATCTGAATTGGGAAGGAAATGATAAACAGTTAGGTCGTACACTGAGTAGTTGAATATTACTGTTGTGCAAAAGCATGCATAACTGTGGGTCACTGCTGTTTTTTTTTCATTCATGCACATCACAAAATTTGCCATGCATTTCATGCTAAAGGCCCATTTCAATTGTCATACTGCAACATGGATTTAATTTATACTGTAAATTATTTTGCAAAAATACCCAGGAACTTTTCATTTTGGCATATGGTTTTTATTTCTTGATGCAGCTAGATATTGCTCGATTGGATTCTTTAGGACAGATTTCAGTTAAAGTCTAGCTAACAAAATATAAATTAGTGTCCAAAGGCACAGCCTGCTGTGTCAAGAACTTAATCCTTTCAGTGGTGTGTGAGGCGCCTACCTGGACAACCCTGCTCTTACATATACTGGGACACCTTGATTGTCTGCAAGCCAATAGCATTATTGGTCGCTAAGGCATTGGAAGCTTTATGTTGAATCCATATTAGCAAATTTGCATATTAATAAACCATAGCCTTCATTCTGTGACCATCGTATGATGCAGGTAGAAAGTCAGAGGGAAACTCGGGCACCGATGAAAGGTGCCTGGGTTGTCTCATTGTACTGTCGCTGAATCCAGTGAGCTGCAGTTCAGCAGACTGTGGCGACTGAACACTTCTGGTGGCAAAAGCCTTTGATTTTTCAGTTCTTGCCACTTACACCTTTTGGAGCTTTATTTTCAAAATGATGCATTATAAATGCCAAACAGACTGATTGGATAACATACTTATCTTGGAAATTTGTGCACTAACTTTTTGCTAAGTGCACAATATTCTTAAAGCGAGTTTCTGTCTAAATTTAGAAAAAAATAGATGGCCAAATGACTGAAATAAACCTGCAAATCTCTATCCTTTTATTTTTACATTTGTTCTGCTTGTTTTTGAAAATACAGAAATAAAGGTTAATCTCCAAAATAATGTAAGACAATACCTCTTTATTGGACCAATTGAATACATTTCTTGACTAATTTTCAGAAGTTGGCAATCTCTTCCTCAGATCCAAAAACAGAATGAGCAAAAGATGACATTGCTTTTTGTTAGAATTTCTTCTAATGTTAATATCAAGTTTTCAGCTTAGATCATTAATCAGACTGTGCAAGCTAGTTGCTCAGTGTAAATGTGATGACAGTAGCTTTCTTTTTTCCCATTCTGTGTCTGTGGGGAAAAGAACGCGTACAGTAACGAATCAGTCCCTATGTGTTGCATGTATTCCTTAAGAATCGGGCCCTTAGTCAATCATAATAGAGAATGAGATTTCTTTGAATGTTATTGATAAGCAATCTTACTCAAAAGCTCATGCAGGCATCTTGCAGTAATAGAAATGAGGTGTTCTGGTGATCTTTGTACTTGTACCAATAGGTTCAACAGTGGGTGAACAATTCATGATCACTGCCAGTATTTTCACTATAGGATAATATTTGCAAAAGAGCTATGGAATATATAAATGTATATTACCGACATTTGTGCTTCCTGCAGTTATAATGATACAGAAATGCATGAAAATCAGTACACAGTACAATCTTCCTTTCACTTTCTTACCCAATGAGTTTTACACTGCAAAATATATCATGTTTGGTCTCTAGAGAATTCAGTCAGTCAATTTGAAACCAATTTTGACTCTATTGCAAGGAAGTTAAATGAGGACTGTATAATGTTAATCTACAAAGTGATTCATTTAGCAAAACAGAGCATATTCAAAGCTTAATTATGTCACAGCATATCACAAAGATCAATAAAATATACCCGACTGTTGATTAGGTGCTATCTGCCATTAACACAATGGTGGCATCTATTTTATAAACACACAGCACTTTCCTTAGTAGGGGTGCAGCACAGTAACATAGGGGTCAAAGTCCTAAACTGCATTAACATTGGCCATTAATGTACATTAACTTGGTGTTTAATCCTTGCATTAATGAATGATGTTAAAGATATGCAAATAAGGTGTGCCTTAAGGTATGACCATTACATTACGTGTTAGTGCAGGCATTAATGCAAATAGTTAACTACACCTCCCTGAGGCACAGTTAAGATTTTTGCATCAATGGGTCTGTATTAAATTTTTCAAGTTTTAACACACATTTTCATTTGCTAGTTTGCTACACTAATAGATAATGAGTTATTATGTAGCATAATTTTGCATCTTGATAGCTAGCTTTTATATTAACATTAATGCAAGTTCGCTAATGCACAGTATCAGAAGTGTCAATGCATGTTAACGTTTGCATTAACCCTAATGCTGTTTATTACATTGGCCCCAGAGTTTGGTTGAAAGATGAAAGAAATTCATCAGGTCAGTCCTTCTTCAAATTACTTATGTTTGGGTAATTATTTGTTTGCATTGGTCCAGAAGGCAAAAACCTAGCGGAGCTGAAAGCTCATTCTACCACAGAAATAAATCGGCGTAAATCCCAGGTTTAAGATGGGCAAAAGGACATCTAATTAAGTTCATATCTCTTCAGGCTTAGAGAGGATTGCTTCTATTAAAGAATTATCAGCATTTTACTAGAATGTGCTTGGAGAGGAATGTAAAGATCTTCCTTTTTCCACTGGCAATTTTTAAGCCACAAATTGTTTACACTAAGTCAGGAGGAAATATTTGGAAAGGCAGAATTACACAAAATGGCTCTATCAGGGAGCCATTTAAAAATGGAAAAGTTTGAATCCCACGAGACTTCTACATCCTTAAAACATTAATAGACTGTGAACATGGCATTCCAGTGTCTTGGGCCGGATGAAAAGTAAAAGATTAAGCATGGTGTATTAGCCCCGTTTCAGGAGAATATATATATATATATCTCCTTTCTATTCTATATATATATAATCAGATCAACCCTGTTCAGTAGAACTGTAATTATTTTTATTATTCTATGTCACATGTTCTATTCTTTTTCAGCTTTGGCATTTCAAATATATTGTGAGAAAAACTGCAACAAATGTATCAACAGGAAGAAACCCCTCTCTTTTCCTGATGGGTATAAATATACCGTGTTACATTATTTGCACTTTAAATATCAGGAGCCTGATGTTTAAAGCTACTTAGCTGGGAAAATAACAACTTATCAGGGTAAGTGGTGGCCGCTGAACATCTGGCTATGTTCGACAGTCATCACTTAACTGGATAAGCCACTTCTCCGGCTAAGTAGATAGCTGGATAGGTCAGGAGGGGGCAATGGGTGCAACGGAGCAGGGCTAGTTGTCTGGCTAAATTAGCCATAGAGCAGGTCTGACTTAGCCGGATAGAACTTTTCAGCTAAGCAGCACTAAATACCAGGATATTCAACAGAATAACCGTGGAGTCTTATCCGGCTAACTTACAGAAATGTTCAATTATGAATATAACTGTAACTGCACTTTCCTAATCCTGACATCGTGAAACTAAGCACATTATAGTAAATATCAGCAGAAAACTAAACAAAGGAGCCAGTTTTGTAATTTCATCAATCGAATGCTGTTACTGACACCGTAAGAACAGGGCTGATTTACAGTTATCTGAGTGGTGTGAACTGTCTATATGATGTTTTAATGCACATAATATGTTAGTGATTATGGTGCCACGAGCCGTCATATGACAAATACCTTCATCACCATCAGGCGATATGATGTCAGACACTACAGAAACAAGGCCATACAGCCAATCAGTGGACCCTTCCACGGCCTCATGTATGGCATTGATGGGGTCACTGCTGAGCTTGTGTATAGCACCTCCTGAGCACATATTTTAAAACAAAGAAAAGGACAGAAAAGAACAAATGTTTTCCTTGGCGATGGTTATTCTGCTTTTCATTTATTTTTATCAGCATGCTTTTTCCCTAAGTAGAAAACAATGGCTGGTGAATAAAAACCAGTGAATACATATTTTCTTCTGGAAAAAAAATTCAATTAAGACAGCCAAATGTTGGGTTGCCTGAATTCTTTGTTGCATAGCATAATATGCTGGCATGCCTTCGACAATGGCAGTGTTTGATAATATGGAACAGAGGTAGGCAAATCCGGTCCTGGTGTGCCAGAAATAGGTCTGGTTTTCAGGATATCACAATGGATATGCATGATGTATATTTGAAAGTTCTGTCTCCATTGTATGCAAACATATCTCAAGCATGTTCATTGTGGATATTCTGAAAGCCAGACCTGTTTGTGGCACTCCAGGATTGGAGATGCCTACTCCTGGACTAGAATCTGGTTGTTTAGAGTCTCCGGGGTTGAGAAGCATCAGGAAAGTCATTTCTTGGCTCTGGAGCAATACTTTTTTTTTTTAATATCCCATAATAATCATGTAGCATGGAAGGTTCAAAAGCACGAAGGGTTTGTATAAAAAAAAAACTGCTTTGAGAAAGAAAGAAAGCAATTCAGAGTGCATACAGTTGCAGGAAGCCCAAGGGACCATGCCGCTACCTGAGAAGTGGGTAATTCCCATCCTCGAGGGTCTCCAACCGGTCAGGTTTTCAGGATATTGCTAATGAATAAGCATGAGACGTATCTACTCCTTCGTGCGTGCCTCTTTGTGCATTTCTTTTTTCTCTCTTTCTGGTTGTTTTCTTTTTGCTATACCATGCAGATCCCTACTATCACTGGACATGGTCACTATGGCGACCTTATCATCCACCGTTTTAGTTACAGACCATGGGCCAATTTAATTTCTATCCCCCTTCTTCACCCTTCCTCCCTCTCCTCCCTCCCCTCCCACATCCTAACCCTAAATTCTTTCTTCATCTCTTTAATCAACACTAGATCCATACCTAAAAAAGCTCCCATCATTTATGATCTATTAGCTCAATCGAACATAGACTTCCTATGCATCACTGAATCCTGGACATCTGACGGTGATGTTTTGCTTCTTAACCTTTGCTGCCCTACTACCTACACCTACTTCCACCACCCTCACTTGTACTGGAAAGGCGGTGGTCTCGTCATTTTCTTCAAGCACTCTGTCCTTTTTCTTTTCTTCCTTGTGTCTCCTCATTCCCTTTGAATTAATCCTCTTAACCTCAGATAAGTTTGATCTGTGTCTTTTATACTGCCTCCCTGGCCTCCTATCTCATAACTTATCCCCCCTTATTGAATTCTTCTCTATGTCCTTACCGCAGCCAGAGAAAACCATCATCTTAGGCGACTTCAACTTGCACATTGACCAATACCCTCCATCAAATACCATTGCAAACTTTATCAGTGCAACCAGCACCCTTGATCTGCATCAACATATCTACTCACCATCACACTGTGCTGGTCATATTCTGGACTTGATATTCACCAACCCATTTGTTATCTCGCTTGATTCCACCATATCTATCACACCAGTTCCATGGTCTGACCACTACCTCATTCGCTGCAATGTCAATTGCAACATCCCTACTGCCATTTCTTCTACTACCCCATGAGGTAACTCAACCTTTTCTTGATCATGAAACTATATTGATCCTCAATCTTTTAAGGACACTCTTCTTCCTTTAATTCTTAATTCCTCTAGCAATGATATGACTGACATGGTCAATATGTGGGACAATGTTCTGACTACCACTTCAGGTAAACCCACTACTACCCACACATCCCTCTGCTCCAGAACCGCCTATGCTCCCTCGTTCTCCCAAACCTTGATTACATTAAAACTAAACCTCTGCAGACTCCAAACAAAATGGAGAAATAACAAATCCACCATAATTTGTCCACAAACCTCTCTGAATTATCTAACTATTGTTCCTCAATTAATGCTGCAAAAAAAAGTCTATTTTCTAACCAAATTCTTCAAGCTAATAATAATCCCAAAATCCAATTCAATACGGTTAAAAAGTTCAACTCCAACTTTCTATATCTTAAACCCACCCCAAATCTGTCTATGTGAATCATTCAAGAATTTCTTTCAAAACAAAATTGATGATATAGAGAATACATTTCCCAACTCTTTACCCACCTGCCATGTCTGAAAACCTTCTCAGTACTGGGACTTCTTTGAACCCATTCCCAGCACTGAAATAATCCAGATAATCTCTAAAATGAATCCACCACTTAACCCGTTTCCCCTTGTTCCATAACCCTGCTCAAATCCATGAAAGATGACATTGCACTGCCCATCACTAAGTCAACTCCTCCTTAACTACTGGATCATTTCCTAAATCATTAAAACAAGCTGTGATTTATCCCATCCCAAAAAGCCAGGATGCCACTACACCTGAGTACAATAGCCTCCATCCTATTTCTGCACTACTGGTCATTGCCAAAATTATTGAATCAGCTGTATTAAAACAACTTTCTGAATAAATGGATCAATTCTCTATCTTAGATCAGTACCAGTTTGGATTTGGACAACACCAAAGTACTGAAACTCTTCTTCTTTCCTGCACATATATTTTACATCGTGGTTTTGACTCCGGCACCTCTTACATATATGTTTTCTTACATCTATCTGCCGCATTGGACACAATTAACCATGACATATAACTCACCCACTTATCAAACATTGGATTAACCAGCACTGTCCTACAATGGTTTAAATCATATCTTCTCAACAGAACACAAACTGTCATTATCAACAATACCACTTCTTCATGGTTTCCACTAAATACTGGTGTTCCTCAAGGATCAGCACTCTCTGCAGCTCTATTTAATACATATATCTCTCCCCTCTGCCAACTTCTATCAACCCTGGGTATCTCCTAAATATCTATGCAGATGACATACAGTTTTACTTTTCGACATGTCTTGTCTGGAACTCTACTGAACAATTTCTTACCTTGTGCCTAACCTACATCAAAACCTGACAATTTCATCACAAACTCAGTCTAAATCTATCCAAAACAGAAATCATGATTCTTGGTAACCCCTCATTTCCCCATATCCCAACACATATTACTCTTGACAATTTCAATATCAACATCACCAACAAAGTGCAGAACCTCAGCATACACTTTGATCCTAAACTTATTATGCAATCTCATATCCAATCAGTTGTCAAAACCTCATTCTATAAGATCTGTTTATTAAAACGCATCAAACCTCTACTTGAACATAATGCATTTTGTACTGTCCTGCAGTCCCTCATTCTCACCGGCTTGGACTCCTGCAACACTCTCTACACTGGTCTCCCCACATCATCCCTACACCCATTGCAACTTGTTCAAAACTCAGCTGCCCATCTTCTTTCCGGCTCCAAGCTCACTGATCACATTACCCCTGTATTACATAATTTGCATACGGTATAAATTACTCACTATCATTCACAACCTAATCCATAACAAAAATTGTCATCTCTCCTCAACCCTACATTTATACACTCCCTCCTGCATTTTAAGATCTCAGATCCAAATGCTACTACAAATACCTTCTCCTAGATCCACTAGACTAATTATCACTCGGGAAAGATTCTTCTCTATTGCAGGCCTCATCAGCTGGAACAATCTCCCCATACATGGGGAGATTGTTCCAGCTGATTGTTCTCTCTATGCATCTATGGGCTGCATAGAGAGAGGAATATCGAGTAAGAAAAGGGAAGTGATTATCCCCTTGTACAGGTCCTTGGTGAGACCTCACCTGGAGTATTGTGTTCAGTTCTGGAGACCGTATCTCCGAAGAGACAGAGACAAGATGGAGGCGGTCCAGAGAAGGGTGACCAAAAAGGTGGAAGGTCTTCATCAAATGACTTATGAGGAGAGATTGAAGAATCTAAATATGTACACCCTGGAGGAAAGGAGGAGCAGAGGTGATATGATACAGACTTTCAGATACTTGAAAGGTTTTAATGATCCAAAGACAACGACAAACCTTTTCCATAGGAAAAAAATCAGCAGAACCAGGGGTCACGATTTGAAGCTCCAGGGAGGAAGATTCAGAACCAATGTCAGGAAGTATTTCTTCACGGAGAGGGTGGTGGATGCCTGGAATGCCCTTCCAGAGGAAGTGGTGAAGACCAGAACTGTGAAGGACTTCAAAGGGGCGTGGGATAAACACTGTGGATCCATAAAATCAAGAGGCCGTCAATAAAGAGTGGGTGGCTAGCCAGAATGACGGCTACTGCCTGGAGACAATACCCTTATTCAATAAACATACACATGGTTACTGTGACTCCAACATCGCTCTAAGCTACAACAGCAAGAGGAAATGTGGAAAAAAGGATTTGCACTCACAAAGTGGGGAGTAGCTGGCTTGTTACGGCGGTTACTACCCCAAACCAAATAAGCCTGATACTTCACTTTCAATGCATATCCAGCATAGCTCTCTGCTTCAACGGCAGGGGAGAAGAAAACCTGATACTTCACGCATATCCAGCATAGCTCCCTGCTTCAACAGCAGGGGAGAAGAAAAACTGATACTTCACGCATATCCAGCATAGCTCTCTGCTTCAACGGCAGGGGAGAAGAAAAACTGATACTTCACGCATATCCAGCATAGCTCTCTGCTTCAACGGCAGGGGAGAAGAAAAACTGATACTTCACGCATATCCAGCATAGCTCTCTGCTTCAACGGCAGGGGAGAAGAAAAAAGGATTTGCACTCACAAAGTGGGGAGTAGCTGGCTTGTTACGGCGGTTACTACCCCAAACCAAATAAGCCTGATACTTCACTTTCAATGCATATCCTGCTTCAACGGCAGGGGAGAAGAAAAACTGATACTACAAGCATATCCAGCATAGCTCCCTGCTTCAACAGCAGGGGAGAAGAAAAACAACCAATAAGGGCTGAATAACACAGTCTGGGTAAAACAAATAAGCATGGGTGTAGCTTGCTTATTGCGGCGGTTACTTCCCCTACTACCCATAACTAATCAAGCTTGATATTTCACTTGGTTGCAGCTCCATCACTGCTCTCTACATTAATGGTGGGGGTGGAAGGGAAATAGAACCAAAGAGCTAAGAGAAACAGATAAGTATGAGAAAAAAATGTGAAGCTTGCTGGGCAGACTGGATGGGCCGTTTGGTCTTCTTCTGCCGTCATTTCTATGTTTCTATGTTTCTATACACATTTGTCTCATATCCGAAACTAAGGAATTCAAAAAGGCACTAAAAAGCCATCTTTTCAAATGTACCTTTCCGGATTAATATCTTCACTATATCATCCTCTCTCCCTTCCCTACCATCTCTTCTCGTCCATTGACCCTAGCTCTTAATGCCCTGCCTACTCTCCCTACTTCCCTCCCCCTCTTCAATATACTTTGTTTATTATGCATTTTATTTCATGATGATTTTTAGTATGATTTTTATTTTGATTTGACTTTGTTACAACTTATTTTAATTTCATATGTTTTATGTTATATTCACTCTATGAATGTTTTATTGTAAACCACCCCGAGCCTTGGAGAGTGCGGTATATAAGTATTTCGAAATAACTAAGGCAGTGCGCAAGCCAATATATCTCGTGCATATTCATTAGGGATATTCTGGTAACCCGACTGGAGAATGGCTCTCAAGGACCAGAATTGCCCACCCCTGTTCTACCTCATCAGTTGCTCTCTAAGAGTTACAATTTTGTGAAAAGATGAGTATTCTTCTCTTTGCAACCAACTAGAACAAGAGAGTGCATATACACAGATTTATTAGGATCTACAAACCAGATCATTAATGGTCTACAACTGAAGAACATTTTGCATCAGATGATTATACGTCTTGATGTTTGATGTCTCAGGAGAGGTTTCAAACAGTACATTGTTCTTGTTAAGTCGCTCTATGTTCAACATTAAAACAGGTTTAGGATGAACAGAAGTGATCATACCTTTCAGCATATGCACTGGAAATGTATGTACAACACAGTAATAAATAAAAATGTCAGATCTATAATTAGAATGCTTCATAATAAGTTTGCAAATGACAATTTTTGTCTATCGGTGAATGCTGCTGCCACAATGAATTTTATTTCTTAGGCAGTTACCAGAATCCAGGATGCACCCAGTCAGATTATTGTTTTGTAAGGCGCTATCACTTTCTCTTTAAGAGACTCTCGCTGCCACCAATTTCTTAATAAGGAACACTTGCTTGCTCTGCTGTACTTGGTAAAGCACTCTTTGGTTTCATAAAATTATGTAACAAGAGTGCCTCCAGGACCTCCTCCAGCACAGCACTGATTATGATCTTGTTTTCAAATAGGTCAGGAGACTACAGATTTCACTAGCAATTAGTCCCTGTGAAATCCAACTCTGCCAGCTGAAGGAGAGATCTGTACCCAGAACGGGATTCTGACAATGGTCATGTTTTACCACCATTTCTAACTGCAGTGTTTGCGAGGCACATGCAAGAAATCTTACCAGCGATTAGAAGCAGACTCTGACCAGCGGGCACAACAAACTCAGGCTTCAAGCACTTATTTTGATAATGATAAGTTAGTCTTTAAAACAGAAAATGCTTAACATTGTACATAAAGAATATTTTATTTGATCTTGAACTAAACATTAACTTAATACTGGTAACTGGAGTTTTTATTTTCAAATATGGCAGGCAATAATACAGCCCGCTATACACTCTCAGAACTGAAGACGGTGTGGTAGCATCAGAAGTGGAATGGCAGTAAAGCACATATCGCTTATCAAGCTGTAGCACAACATGGTACAGCAAATGCTAAAAGCAACTTTTTGGAGTAAATCTGCCTGACTTTTTATGGTTATCCATCAATGTCTGAATATGTTTTCTCAAGCCTAAGTGCCAAGGAGTCAACTCCGTTCAGTGGCATAGCCACGGGTGGGCCTGGGTGGGCAGCTGCCCACCCAATTTAGACCCAGGCCCACCCAACTGACACCGGAACTGCAAGGCTGTCGCGGGATCCCATCCCCACGACAGTGAAGAGGAGAACCCATGCCTGGCTCGCCATCACGGCACACGTGGGGAAGCGGTCCTGCAACCATATGGCCGACTGATCTTCCTGTTTGCGGGGGGGGGGGGGAGTGGAAGCACCGTGCACAGTTCCGCTTCCTCCCCCCAGTGCAGAAAGATCAGCTGGCCTCTCCTGCTGCCACTGGCCTCCTGCATACGACCAACCGATCTTCCTGTTGGGGGGGGGGAGGAGAGCGGAAGCGCCACACACAGCTTCCACTCCCCCCCCCCCAGCAGGAAGATTGGTCGGCCGTATGGCCCGAAGATAGCAGGAGGCCAGTGGCAGCAGGAGAGGCCAGCTGATCTTCCTGCTCTGGGGGGAGGAAGCGGAAACTGTGCACAGGCTTGAATGTGTATGTGTGGATGAGAATGGGAGCCTTGGTGTGTGTGTGGGTGAAAATCGGAGCATGGGTGTGTATGGGAGTGAGAATGGAGTCTTGAATGTGTGTGGGTGACAATGGAAGCTTGAATATGTGGGTGAGGATGGAAGCTTGAATGTGTGTATATATGGGTGAGAATGGGACCCTGGGTTTGTATGTGTGGGTGAGAATGGGAGTCTGGGTTTGTGTGTGAGGGTGAGAATGGGAGTCTGGGTTTGTGTGTGTGGGTGAGAATGGAAGCTTGAATATGTGGGTAAGAATGGGTGCTTGAATATGTGTATGTGTGGGTGAGAATGGGACCTTAAATGTGTGTATGTGTGGGTGAGAATGGGAGTATGGGTTTGTGTGTGTGGATGAGAATAGGTGCCTGGATGTGCGTCTGTGTGTGCATAAGAATATAAGCCTGGGGAGGGGTGAGAAAGTGAGAGCTTGTATGTATGTCTGCAGAGAATGTGAGCTTGGGGTGGGAGGGGGGGGGAGAGAGCATACGAGAGTGAGAGCCTGAGTGTGTGAGGGAGTCTGTGAAAGAAAGCATGTATGTATATATGTATGTGTGTGGAAGGGAAGAAGACAGTAGTAGAAAAGACACTGAAGAGGAATTAGGAAATGAGCGACAAGGGAAAAAATGGGAAAAAGAGACCAGGACCAACTGATTAGAAAAATACAAAGATCAGACAACAAAGGTAAAAAAAAAAAAAAAATATATATATATATATATAGAGAGAGAGAGAGAGAGAGATGTTAGTAATTTAAATATCACAACCAACAAACCCACACTTACTGTACTCCAGTGTACCGAATAGTTTCTCAACAACTCCAAACCAAAAGAGGTATCACCAGTATATACTGTCTCATTAATCATGCAAAAAACCAAATATATGTAGGCCCCTTACTAACAGAGTCTGTATTGTGTAACAGATCCTATTTTCGTATAGGGTCACCTTACTTTAATTTAAATCAACGATAGTCCATCTTTTTGAAAATTTTTCATTATAATAAAACCTGAATGTCACACATTCTGAACGAGAGGACACAGATACTCATCTACTCCTTGGTAGTAGTGCACCCGACACAGCTGTGTTTCGGACGGAACCCGTCCTGCTTCAGGGGGTGTCCTTCGAAGTCTGTTTCTTTGAGAGCGTCATAGGGAAGCCTTGTCGATCCTTGGTAACATCTTTTCTTAATGATCCATGGCAGCCCCGTTGGGCTGCCATGGATCATTAAGAAAAGATGTTACCAAGGATCGACAAGGCTTCCCTATGACGCTCTCAAAGAAACAGACTTCGAAGGACACCCCCTGAAGCAGGACGGGTTCCGTCCGAAACACAGCTGTGTCGGGTGCACTACTACCAAGGAGTAGATGAGTATCTGTGTCCTCTCGTTCAGAATGTGTGACATTCAGGTTTTATTATAATGAAAAATTTTCAAAAAAATGGACTATCGTTGATTTAAATTAAAGTAAGGTGACCCTATACGAAAATAGGATCTGTTACACAATACAGACTCTGTTAGTAAGGGGCCTACATATATTTGGTTTTTTGCATGATTAATGAGACAGTATATACTGGTGATACCTCTTTTGGTTTGGAGTAATTTAAATATGTCATCTTTGGGAATGTGCATTCTTATATTTTTGTAATTTGCTCTTTCTTAAGTATTCCACTGTTCAGAAATTTTAGTTTCTCAGGCTTTCTATTTTGGCTTTATCTGCATGTTTCTGTTTCTAATTTATAGTCTCTTATTTCTATATTAGGTAAGGGTCAGTCTCAGTTTTGCCTGTGTGTGTGACGGAAATGCAGTATTTCTAGCATATAGTTTCTCTCTAGTAGTAGTCCATCTTGTTCTGTTATTCCAGTAGGTGATGTATTAATGTTCTAGGGCCTGGTGTAGTATTTGCATTGCTGCTTTTTCATAAGGTTGCTGTTTGAATCCTGAGAGTCAGTGCTGTGTGTTAGGGCAAGGTTCCAGATGCCTCTTTCTTTGCAAGAGTTTGTTACTTCACAAAATAGCAGTGGAGGGTTATTTTTTGCTGAGATGACACCAGAATTTGAATTTTTTTTCATGTTACTTGTAATGTGAATTGCCCTAGCTATGCGCTGCACCTGTTCTGATGATTAATTATATTTTATTGTATTTATGAAGATTTCTGGGTTTCTGCAAAGATGGTTCATGAAAGAATACATTAATTTTTGTTTTATTATTTGATTGGATTTGATTGTTTTCTATACTTGAAATAATTGAAGTAAATTATTTTAAAGTTTCATACATGACACATAATGGCTGTTGCAAACTACTTAGAAAGCCATTCTAGGGTGCAGTATATGGCATTATTTATCAGTAAGAAAACAACTAGTAGACCTGCATGCCTTGTGCCCACCCATGTTAACCTTGTGCCCACCCAAAAAATCAATTCTGGCTACGCCACTGACTCCGTTCTATATTCATGGAAAAATCATAGCATAGGTGTGGCACTGCAAGTTTCCCCGACATGATCCTGCCAATGTAACCCCCATGGTGCAAAGGCCTACAGAGGGTGAAACAGTAGTTCAGCTTCCGTGCATTTTCGGTCCTTTCCCTCCCTGCTGAGACTGTCAGTAATGGTGCCAGTAGCCATGCTAGTTTTAGTGATGAGCCGCCTCTGTCCACTGGCAACTTAGCTGAGAAGAGAATGCCAACTCATTTCAATGTTTGTGCAAGTTAATCATTTTGTATTTCCCTCTCTAGGGAAGAGCCTGGAAGCCTATCCCTTTTTTTAAAGTTTAATTAAAAATTACAAAATTCTTGGACAGTTACTAAAATATTTCAAATAATCCACTTGATCTAATTTGTATTATTTATGTATTGTTAAACAGTTTTTATGCTCACAGTAGAATGTCCTATTTCAAACAAGCAGACAGATTAAATTCTTGTTTCTATAACCCTAGAAGAGGATTAACAGAAACCATGCATCTTTTTTAATTTTCTGCAAGAAAACCTGTTAGAAAGAACAAAAAAAGTTTCTGAACAAATCCTTGCCTCTGGGGGTCTCAGCTTCTCTTGGAACTATGCCAACACCAGACTGATGTGAACCTATCAGAACAAAAGGTATATGAGGAAAGGAGAGGAAGACTACTCTGAAGGGAAAAAAAGTTAGATAATTATGTGCTAAGTGTAACAAGTACCTCTTCACAGGGAATTAATGCCGTCCATGCACTCACAAGCCTGATGAGCAAAATGTGCATTATTAAATCAGTGCTCAAGCCTCATGTTATAACCCCCAAACAATTGTTGCCTCTTTGACGGAGGGGGTGTTTAGATGAACATCCAATACGGACAATAACATTTTCATGCATGTAAAACCGGCTCTTCAATCAAGGTGAAGAACTGTTTATTTTGCTGATCAGAAATGTTTCAGGAATCATTTCCTAATCATTACGGATTCAAATCTATGATGGTCTTGGCTGGTAGACATAGATATTTAGGACTCATAAATCGATTTTATATAAGCTGGATGGATGACATCACTGTGGCACACCTTTGAGTGCCACCTGAGTATCACAGATCTATTGTGCAACATAGAGTCATAAATAGCCTAAGATTCCGATGATTTTTTTTTAACAAAGTTGGTACTGGTTCCCTGATTGCACTGCCTTCTTTTTAACTAATATCAAAAAATTAACAGGAAACAGACAAAAGGGAATAAAGCCTTAATCACCAAAATTCAGTTAGCAGCATGCTCATTAATAATGGACTGATTCCAGTATATTGCCTATTTAATCTGATCTTTCAACTATGGAACTCTCTACCTCCAGAATTAAGGTTGCAAAGAGTCATCTAGATGTTAAAAAAAAACTAAAGACATGGCTCTTTAAACAGGCTTTTGAAAGATCAGATTGAATAGACAATACACTGGAATCAGTCCATTATTAATGAGTGTGCTGCTAACTGAATATTGGTGATTGAGGCTTTATTTCCTTTTGTCTGTTTCCTGTTAATTTTATGATTTGTACAATTTGTTTGCTTTATTATGACTATTGGCCTTGTTTTATTTTCTTTTAATGTATTTATAATTTATTTTATAATAACTTTATGATTTTATTGATGTTATTATTTTATGATTTTATTTTTTGTAAACCATTGTGTTTGTCACAGAATGATGGAATATAAATGCGATAAATAAATAAATACTATGCTTCCTTTCTCCCTTCCCTTGCCCCTCCCTTAAACAATTGTTCTAGGATATTTTTTTTACCCTTGTCAGTTGAAGGCTGAAAGAAAATTATCCTCTATAGCTAAACACTTCACTTTCATTTTGTGGCAAATGAAGGTTGCCTTACTTCTCCCAAACCTGAAAAACAGGACACTGCCCCACAGCACAGAGCACTACTGCCAAGCTACAAGGCCAACTTCTAAATTTTAATTAAATCTCCTGATTGTTTTGTATGTACTGGGGCCTTGTGAGATTCTGTCTTATGCTGTTAAACTCTCCAAAACCTGTGCACCACTGATAGAATTCTTGAAATTGTCCACAAAAACGTAACAAGATTTGTGGAGACAATAATCCAACTGCCTGCATTTGTGAACATTTTACCCTTGAGGTATGCCAGAATAATCAAAGCAAAACTATGTGAAACGTTTTGCTTTGATTATTTCTCAACGAAAAAATACGTGCACAAATTTGATACCTCCTTTTTGTGCAGGTACTTTTTCACAGCAAACTATGTGGATAGTTTTGATTATGTAAAACACTGCACATATTGCCCTTCCCTAAAACCTATTCCCACCCCGGGAATGCTTCAAAAAACCCCACCTATAAAAGTGTGCATGTTGCTGGAATACGTGGGTACTTTTGTCTGTGTATGGAGTGGGCCATATTAAAAAAGTTCGTTTCTGCAGATGAAACAGCATTTACTTGTGAAAAAGGCTTTCATTATTTCCCTCCCCATGTACATGATATGCTTCTACTACATAAACACTTATGACTGCTGAGAACAAAGCTTTTCAATAAGAAACTAGAGAGTGAGTATATCAAGGTACTGCTAAATCCTGCAACATGAGATGTGGGGTCACACGGGATCCAAACCATGACATGCCAACACCAAGGAGATAATGTCACTGGATTAGAGTTGGATTTTGGAATCTAGTCCGAGTTAATCCATCTATCCCTATTTCAGTACAAATAGTTTACAACAATATTGGCAAGTTCTCAGAGATATTATGAATATGTACTGATCTATTTGCACCCAAGTTATTTAGCAGGGAAGCATCAATGGTTAGTTTTTCAGACAGATGTGAACTGAACAAGGCAAAAATGTAGCTCTGTGCCGGAAGCAGTAATTTTGGATCTATAAATCAATACAACCAAAGCTGCATCAATATTTTTCTATCACACACTATAGGATGGGTGTCTTTTCTCATTTGACAAATTTCAGAAATCCATCTTATAGCTGATGCTTAGTTTCCTGACAGCAGCAATCCTATCTATCTGATCATTGTCGATATGCCATTTGTTTGGAAAAAAATCAGTGGATTCCATCTTTAGAAAATACATGTTTTATATAGACGGTTATAACAAGAGAAATGGCATACACTGGGACAGTGACAAAATTAAGCAAGATCTGTAGCCTTACAAAAATTCACTTAACCTCAAACTTAAAACTATGCATGTTGTATATGAAGAGTAGGAGAACATCTAGTGCTCTCAGGAAGACATAGAGAAAGGATGTAGTATTTGGAGAAGAGAGAGGGTAGCAACAGGGAGTTGGGTGTTTTGCTCTTTGCCTCAACAAGAGAAGTGCAAAAGCAGATATCTGAACTTAGTGGAAAGAACCTGAAATAGTAATAGTATATTCAGAAAAAAGAAGAATTATGATTCCTGAGCCTGGAAGAGACTGGGATCTCTAGGATACTACAGTATGGGAGAGTCTGTGCCAAAGATTCCTGCTGTAATACAGATCTGGGAGAAAGAAGAAAATCACAGTGTGAAGAATGGATGGTTAGGTAATCCTCATCTATTGATTTTAAAGGAGTCATGAGGCTTGAAGTGGAAGCTGCTTAGCTCAAGTACAGAACCCTAGTAAAACTATTTGGAAGCTAAGGAGGTTTCAGTGACTGAGGCAGTTTTGCCTTTAGCAGTTCTGGATTTGTTTATCAACACTATATAGTGAGGAGATATCCAGCATTGAGTGAAATATTTATAAACAGCAAATATTCTACCTTCTGTAAAGATTAATTGAAAGTGATAATCAGCAAAATGAAAAGAGAATGATTTGTGAAAAATTGCCTGTGTTGTGAATTATTCAAGAGCAGTCGGAAATGCCATATAAGTAACCTCATTGGTAGGGCCTTTACGTAGAGCTTCCCCCATTGGGAAAGAACCCTGATTCCCCCTTCTGGGAGTGGACAGAGGACGAGGGGTTATAGTTAAGGTACATGACTGGAAAGAAAAGTCAATCCGTTTCTCTTGAATCAGACCCTAAAAATGCAAAATTAAACATTAGTCCTACAATGGATCTTCCCTAACAACTCTCTGATAAATAACCAGAGGTACACATTTCAGCTCATTAGCCTTTCATGCTCACTATTGCTTTCAACCTTAAGAAAAACAATGAAGTTTTAAGTGATTAACTCCAACTTAGTGCTGTGGTTAGTCTCAAAGAATAAACCATGGGCCACAGCTGAACCTGAGTTAAGAAAATAAATTAGCACATTAGCACGGAGAGCCAATATTAATTATCTGTAGCAACATTATAATGACATTTATGCAGAATATAAAGCAGTGCAGATCTGTAGTAGGCAAAGGAAACTGGAATCTTTGTAAGCTGTGATACCACTTATTGAACTATGAAAACAGATGTTGCACATCAGCTTTTGAGACCACATAGGTCCCTTCCTCAGATTTTATTGGTTTACAAATAGTATCACAACCCATAAAGATTCCAAAATATAAAACAGTGTGATGGGGTGTTCCTGGAAACTATAGACCAGTGAGCCTGTTGTTGCTGCTAAGCAAAATGGTAAAATTTATTTTTAAAAACAGATAGACATGGTTTTTAATGGGGGATAATCAGCATGGTTTTTGCAAAGGAAAGTCTTGTCTTACCAATTTACTAGATATTTTGAAGGTGTAAATAATCATGCAGTTAAAGATGAGTCTGTTGTATTTGGATTTTCAGAAGGCAGGGACTGGGAGGTTATGGGATTGGAGGCAGTGTCCTATTGTGGATTAGTAACTGGATAAAAGACAGGAAACAGAAGTAGGATTAAATTATTTTCTAAATGGAGAAAGGTCATTAGTGCAGTGCTCCAGGGTCTGTACTGGGACCTGCACTATTTAGCATATTCATAAATGATCTGAAGAAAGAAGTAATGGGTCATATGATTACATTTGCAGATGCCACAAAATTGTTTCAAGTTGTTAAAACAGCAGCAAAAGGAGCTTTTGAAACTAGAAGACTGGGCATCTAAATGGCAGATGCAATTTAATGTGGACAAGTACATGTAGTGAAAAATAACTACAGCAACAGATACATGATCCTTGGTTCCATGTTAGGCATCACCAATCAGGAAAAGGACCTTGGTGTTCTTGTGGACAATACCTTGAAACCTTTTGTGCAGTGTGCGACAGTGGTCCTAAAGGCAAATAGAATGTTAGGAATTATTTCAAAGAGAATTGAGAATATCATAATGCCTTTGTATAGATCCATGGTGCAACCACACTATGAGTATTATATGCATTTCTCGTCACCTTATCTTTAAGAAAGACATAGCAGACACATATAAAAGGTATAGAGAAGGGCAGCAACAATGATAAACGGGGTAGAATAGCTCCCTTATTGAGAGAGACTAAACAGTTTAGGGCTATTTAGCTTGGAGAAGAGACAACTGAAAGGGGATATGATAGAGATTTATAAAATAATGAGTCAGATGGAATAGGTAATGCAAATAACACTAGAACTAGGGGGCAATCAATGAAACTAATAGATTAAAAACAAATTGTATGAAGTATGTTTTCATTTAGTATGCAGTCAAGCTATGAAATCTGTTGCCAGAGGATATGGTCAAGACAATTAACATGGTGGAGTTCAAAAGAGGTTTGGACAAGTTCCTGAAGGAAAGGTCCATAAAGAGTGATTAGCCAGATAGACTGGGGAAGCCAAATCATAGCCCTGGGAGTGAGAGAAAAGACTCTTTCGGATGCAATTGGTAATTGTGATCTGGACTAACCACTGTTGGAGATAGGATGCTGGGCTCAGTGGACCTTGGTCTGACCCAGTATGGCACTTCTTAAGTTCTTATGACTAATAATCAGAAGTGAATTCCTGTGTGCAATCTCTGTGACTACCACAAGATCCACCCCTGGGTGGCTTCAGCCCTTAAATAGAACCAGAATCCTCTGAATTTCCTGCCAAATGATCAGAAAACATCCACAAATATTCACAGCCACACATATCTCTTCAGCAGCTGGTGCTGGGCTATAACAAATCCTGAATGGCTTCCTTTACAGACGCTGAAAATAAATGTTTGCATGTTCATTTCATATTTAGTAGTATGATGCTTTTAAACACAAATATTAATTTCAGATTGTGATATAGTGGTTTGACAGAAACAGACGGGCTTACTCTTAAACCTATCTTCCTGGTCTCTTTTTACAGTCCCCCTGCAGCTCTTTCACTGTCCAGCTCATGGGTAATGCACTTGGCATCTCACAGCAGTTTTATAATTCTGGGCTGCATATTTTTCTCCTCATATTCTACATGCTAGATTATATCTTTTGGTGACAAATAATATAGAAAGTTCATGACTTCTAGTTAAGAATCTTAGCTGCCTTTATATAAAACTTTTTTTTTATTTTTAAATAGTCTAGGAAGGCAGATAAGAACTGAAAGACCCATCTAGTCTGCTCAATTTGCATCATTTAGCAAAGCCACAGACTACGTTCAGCCTCTGGCTTTCATATCATGTCTTTGCACAAAAATAAAGGTTAACAAATAAAAACAATATTGCAAAATACTGTATATATGTATATATATGAAAGGTGATACATTTCTATTGAACTAAATACATTTCTTGAATAGCTTTCAAGACTCTCTACTTCGGGTTTGAATTCAAATGAGCAAAATATATTTGCCAGGAAATATAAAATAGTGTGACTGCAATAAATGGATCATAAATGAAGAATTTCCACTGAAAAGGGTTTGCTTTTCCATTACTTATACTTTTCATGTAAACAGAAATGTAGAATTATAATGTTAAAAAAAAAAGACCATATGGCCCATCCAGTCTGCCCATCCGTCCATTTAATTTAGCATTATAGTTCTCATCACTTCCTTAGCCATCCCCTGTATTTATCCCATGCTTTCTTGAATTCAGATACTGGTTTTGTCTCCAGCACTTCCACACATCCACCACCTTCTCTGTAAAGAAATATTTCCTGAGTCTACCCCCTTTTGACCTTATCTCATGACCCCTCATTCTTGAGCCTCCTTTTCATTGAAAAAGGCTCTCCTCCTGTGCATGGAAAGCTTTGAGATATTTGAATGTCTCTATCATATCTCCCCTATCTTACCTTTCCTCTAGGGTACACATGTTTAGGTCTTTAAGTCTTTTCCCATATGCTTTAGAAGAAAGACTACTGACCTTTTCAGTAGCCACCCTCTGGACTGACTCCATCTTATTTACATCCTTATTTGAATGTCTCTATCATGTCTATCTCTTTAATAAATAAATATATAAATATATATGTAGGTCTGAAATTTTCACTGATGTTCAGCTTATGTCTATAATAGAAACATAGAAACTCCTCTGTTTGATACTTAGTTCAGTTTACTGGAGGCATTTTCATTAACTTCCTTGGGGGTATTAGCATACAAACACTATTATTTATAAGCATGAGCTACATTTGTGCTTGGGTTAGTAACACAATGCAAATCGATGCTCCAAACACTGCAGGCAGAATGTCTTTACCAGGTGGAAAACATGGGTCGTCACAATGTTGTGAGTAGGTGGCTATTGTGGAAGGCAACAGGACGTTTCATGGATAGGCAATAAAGAAAAAAAGCAAGGAATGTTATTAGCACTCATATGCAATTAACTTATCGAAATGCTGGTTTTCAAAAGAAAAATACATTCATGGAATGGAGCTGCAGAGACAATGTGTCCATGTGGAGCTGAAACCGAAAATCTAAATTAAAAAATGTTGCAAGACAACCAACAGGCTTCAGAGACAGGAAAGGCAATAAGATCTCATAGTCCTGCAGATGCAATGTACTCACAGGACTGCAAGCTCATTTTCAAAGGGTAACTTCAGGAAAGTTATTTATTTCGTTATATAAATTCAGTTGATGAATCTCAATGAACTATACAATCACTTTCAAAATTCTGCTGGCACCTGGAATGTAGGAACCCACCCTTCTTATTATTGCCCCCATAAACTATAACTAAAACCATGTGTAAGATGTCACTACACGACTTTTCTGCAACATTCTTGTGAATAATTGTAGCTGCAAATTTCTAGATTATAGATTAGGAAATGGCTTTTTCTTTTCTGTAGGTGGGGGAAAGAATCAAAAACTCAAAATAGTACTATGTCATCAATAATACACATTCCTTACAACTATGCAATATTTGATTGCCTCTCATTTGATTGTATTGTTTATTGTTCAAATATAATTAGTCACCATATCAAAGATTCCCACAGCAATATACACAATAGTTCAATAGAGCTTTTAGCTCCTCTTGTTTAGAAATGTTTAGGATCCCTCTGCTGTTCAAAAATTCATTGTCTCTATAGACAGGAAACAGTGTAGAGACATCTTTGAAAATGACCAAGTGATAACACAAGTCCCACCTTGTCACCGTAGAGCCTTCTTTTCTATGAAGATTAGAATAACAAATGAGACAGAAACAGAAAATATTGACTTTCTTACCATACTTTTTGGAAGCCTTCATTAACCTCAAGGTTAGCCATGTGCTCGCAGTCACCTGCCATCAAAGGTTGACTAGCAAGTTGAAGAAATGTCCCTTGCACAAAGCATATCTAATTCCCTAATTCACTTCTATACCTATATATGCATATATTCTCATAAATATGTACTATGGTGTAGAGAGGCTGGATGTTATTGTGTATAACTGTTTTTGATATTTATTTGTTTTTATTGTTATCTTGTTAGATTTCATATTTTAACTGTACTTTGATTACATTTTATTGCTATTGTTCTTTAGTCTGGATTTTTTATTTGGAAGTGTTGAATATAAATAAATATTGGTTGATTATATGTGCATGTACTAAAATGGTTCCAGTAGACTCCAGCACTTGCTAGTCTTGTTACAGAAGTTATGCACATCCTACGAAAGTACAGTTCTTAAGTAATTGCAAACAGAGAGACACTACTGAGAATGAAAAGACAAAAAACTATTAGAGAAGAGAAAACCATAGGTTGTCTTTTCTAAACTGGCCTTAGAGATAGAACATCAGTTTTGGAATTCTGTTTATGAGTAGTCATCCTGGAGTTAGGAGACTAAACTCAGAAAGAGAGCTCTCTCTCTCTCTAACTAATTAACATTGCCAGTATCACAAATATTACATATCATGAAACTATAAATCCAAAGCAAAACTAAATTTGTATAATTGAAGACAACGTTCATCAGTCAATCGCAGTGTCCAAAGGTAGGGAATATTTTGATTAAAAATAATAGTTTGTATTACTTTTATTCCCAGCCCCTATTTGGATAACTTCTACTAATTACAGTAAATGGAAATTAGAGTAGACATTATTTTTAATTGTAATTTTTAATGTCAGGTTTGTTAAAAGGTACACTATTACTGCTTTAAAAACTTCCTTGCTACACATGGGAATGAAACCTTTAAATACTTTTTGAAGTGGTTATTTAATCTACATCTGATCAATTGCAAAACACTGCAAATATCTATAAAACAGCAATATATGTACAAGGCCAGCTCTTTAGTAATTACAGCCACAAACTTATTTTATGGAAACAACACAGTAAAATTGTGTTCCAATTAGATTTGTTTACTTGCCTTTCCAAGGTGAATTGCGTTAGGTACTAGGGATAGGCACTGATTTTTTTTTTTTTTAGTGTTTTCGATTTGTGTTATCTGTTTGATTTCATTTTTAAAATGGTTTGGGGGTGTTTATTTTGCATTTCTCTAATTTTGGAGATAGTGCGCACTAATTGAAAATGTTACAATAAGTTAAAAAGTGTCAATTGGGGAGCAGTTTGTTAGCTAGGTGGTTCTACATTCGCATTGGCTGTCTCCTTACTTACTTGATTGTGCTGCTAAGATTGCAAGGTGGCGTTTGTGGGGGGATGGCCAGTGCCTGCCTGGTTCAAGTAAAAACAAACAAGTGAGGTAATAAATAATAGCATCAAGAACTACGGTAGTCAGCAAAAGCATGTAATGCAAATGTATATTTTGAATTTGCCAATCCTTTTCTATTTTAGGAAAGGGGCCCTGACATTTTGGGAATTTGTTGCCAGAGGATGTGGTTAGTGCAGTTAGTATAGCTGGGTTCAAAAAAGGTTTGGATAAGTTCTTGGAGAAGTCCATTAATGGCTATTAATCAATTTTACTTAGGGAATAGCCACTGCTATTAATTGCATCAGTAGCATGGGATCTTCTTAGTGTTTGGGTAATTGCCAGGTTCTTGTGGCCTGGTTTTGGCCTCTGTTGGAAACAGGATGCTGGGCTTGATGGACCCTTGGTCTGACCCAGCATGGCAATTTCTTATGTTCTTATACTTTGAATTCCCCTGGTATGTGTGTCTGTGTATTTGGGTGGGGGACAGATGGGATAGAGACTGAACAGGGTGCTGACTTGTGAGAAAGAGGCACCCTGGTGTGTGTGTGGTGGGTGACCTGTCACCCCACATAGTTACCCCAGTTACCTCCACACATACCAGGCTGCCTCTCTCTCCCACATGTCACCCCATAGTCACCCACGTCACTTCCCCCTCACCAGTCACCCCCCCCCCCCCACACACACACACAAAATATACTGCTTCTTTCTCACCATTCACCATTGTAACCAGTCTCTCTCCCCTACCTGTCACTCCAGTCACCTCAGCCATTCCCCCTTTCACCAGTCACGTCCACATTCACCAGGCTGTCTCCCTCTCACCAGTCACCACCCAACTAGTCGTTCTCCCACCTGTCACCCCATATAGCCACAGCCACCCCATTAACTTCTCTTCTCCCCATTCAACCCCACATACCAGGCTGCTTGTCTTACCAGTCACCACCTCAACCAATCTCTACTGCACCTGTCACCCCACTCAGTCGCTCCAGTCACTCCCCCTCTCTCCAGTCACCCTCACACACATCAGGCTGCTTCTATCACCAGTCATCGCCCCAAACAGTCTCTCCTCCAACTGTCACCCCCATAGAGTCACCCCCTTTTTTCAGTCATCCCCTCACACCAGGCTGCATCTGTCTCACCAGTCACTACCCCAACCAGTCTCTCTCCCATTTGTCACCCTATACAGTCAGTCCAGTCACTCCTTTCTCACCAGTTACCCTCCCCCCCCCACACACACACACAAAACAAGCTGCTTCTCTCTCACACACACACAAAACAAGCTGCTTCTCTCTCACCAGTTACCATTATAACCAGTCTCTCTTCCTCACCTGTCACCCCATACAGTCACCCCGTCAATCCCCCTTTCATCAGTCACCTCCACACATGCCAGGCAGCCTTTCTCTCACCAGTCACTACTCAACCAGTCTTTCTCCCACCTATCACCCATTACAGCCACTCCAGTCACTGCCTCTCAACAGTTGTCCCCACAAGCACCAGGCTAATAAGAACATAAGAACACCAGGCTGCCTCTCTCTTACCAGTCACAACCCAACCAGTCTCTCATCCACCTGTCACCCCATACATTTACCCCAGTCACTTCCCCTCTCAACAGTCACCCCTACATCCAAGCACACAAACACACACCAGGAGAATTCAAAGTATGCATATCCCAAAATGACAGGGCCCCTTTCCTAAAATACAAAGGGACTGGAAAATTCAAAGTATGCATTTGTATTACATGCTTTTGCTGACTAGAACTTAATGGTATTATTAAGTCACTTGTTTGTTTACATTTGTTATTAAGCACCCCATAAACACCATCTTGCTACTTTAGCAATGCAAACAAGTAACTAAGGACACAACCAATGGGACTGAGAACCATACCTCTAGCTAACAAACTGCTCCCCCAATTGACACTATGGTTAGTGTCACTAACACGAAATACTAATTGCTACGAAATTTCATCACTTTTTTTTCTTTTCATGGCGCTCCCAAAACAAGATGAACTAGACAATTTCACTGGCATTGTCTATTTCATTTAAAACTAATGCACGTCCCTATTAGGTGCTTCCCTTCCCCAGAAAGCTTACAATCTAAGTTTATATCTAAAGCAATGGAGAGTGAAGTTACTTGGAAAAGATAACATGGAGAGTCAGCAGGATTTGAACCCTGGCCTCATTTCATTTCAGAGTGCTATGCCAACTTCTAGGGGATCTTTCTAATTGCAGAGTAGGAATGAGTGACTCATTTTGAAAGCCCTGCAAGTTATATATATAAAGGATTGCAGTATCTGCATCTCTCTCTCTCTCTCTCTCTCTCTCTCCCCCCATGCTTTCCAAAGTAAATGTGAGCCTCTCCCTCAACCCAGGATACTGCCCCCCCCCAAAAAAAAAAACCCTTCAAATAGATGTTTGATGTAATCTTAACTGAAATCTGATTCCCAGTTACAACCTAAATAGCCAGTCTGATGGGTGGAATAACAAAAGACTGAGCCATACTGAAATAATGGAAAAAAATGAGGCCGAATTTCTGATGCGATAAGCGACTGTGTACTGGTCTCCTACTCAGAGTCTGTAAGCTGAGGGGGAGGTGAGAGAGGAAAAGATCTACAGAAAGAGACAGGTAGCAAGATAGAGGAGTGATTTTAAAATTATTTTGCTGTATATGTACATGAGATTTATTCTTTATTAATTCTATATTATTTGTTGTACACTGTGTATTAGGCTTAGCGTGAGTTGAATAGCACGTCTGTTGTCATTTTGTACACAAATAGTGGTACAGAATGTAAGTAATCAGTGATAGATGAATACGCTAGTGAGTGTAAACCATGAAGCAGTGCAGATTAGCAAAAATATCTGACACCTTTAAATTGATGGTGTTGGTGTGAAAATATATAGCAATGATTAGAATAAACAAAACAGATTGCTAGTGGAACATCTGATGGCTAGGCATTTAATTAAATTAGTATTAGTTATAACTGACAACGATGCAAGAATAACACACTTCTGTCTCATCTGTTCCCAAAAAATTCCTATTTAGATTTATCCAATAGTGCAGAACCATATTCTGAACTTCTGCACGTATATAATACAATACAAAAAGCATATTTTATTCTGCCAAAAAGAAAAATATTCATCATCTATTTAATTCATTACAGAGTAATAAAGAAGTTGTGCACAGTGAGTGCAGGGAGAAACTTGACCGTGGTGCACATCAAGGAAACGATGGATGAACTTGCACAAATGGTGGAAGGACACATTGCAGTGTAATTTTCCAAAGTAGGCTGCTAAATATTTTAGAAAAATCCAGTGCTACTATTATCAGGTAAAGCAAAATGGAAGGGTAGCTTATTGGTTAGAACATTGAGCGTAATGCCAGAGAAGCCAGCGTTAAAATCCTTTCTCTCCCATTGATAAACCTTGTGCAAGTTACTTCACTCTCCATTGTCTCAGGTATACATTTAGGGGGCAATAAAAATGGCATATATCATCACAATTTTCAAAAGCCCACTTATTTGTATAAAAATGAGTTTTAAGTGCATAAATCCTTTTGAAAAATACCCCTAATGAGTATAGGCTCTGTGGGATAGTGAAAAACGTATTGCATCTGAAATGTAACTCACCTTTAGCTCAAGCTGAGAAAGGCAAGTAATCTAATCTAAATGATTTTCTAATAGAAGTCACTGTTATCGTGATGCTTTTTTAACTTTGTTGCAATAGTGCTGGTGTTGCTATAGTACTAGTGCTCACACTAGGACAGTGGATTTCTTTTCATGGAGTAGGAGCTAGACTGGACAGTCTGTGACTGTGTGCACCAAGATACAGTAACATTTTCATTAAAGCATGCCAGCAGTGATAAAGCATTGAACAAAGAAAGCCCAACATACCTTACGGAGCCTACTTACTGTCTGTAATCTCAAGCATTTATGGAATGGTCTGATAGTGCAGGGGAGAAGCAGCTAGATGACCAAAACTGTGAGAAATAGATGCTGATAACAAGCATCAGACAAGTTCTGAAACGTTGGTTGGGTTAGATGCTGCAGTCTTCCACTCAAATTGTTTGTTTATGCATACACCCACCCATCCACACACACACACATTCACTCACACACACACAAACACACACACTCGTCACACACATACACTCTCATTCTCACACACTCACTCACACATATACACTCACTCTCACTTACTCAAACACACACACACACACTCATTCTCACATACTCACTTACTCACACACACACACACACACATACACACTCACTCTCATACCACACACACACATTCACTCATTCACACACACATACTCTCTCACACACTCACTCACTCACACACATACACATATACACACACTCACTCTCACCACACACACATACACTCACTCACTCATACACACACACTCATTCTCACACACTCACTCACACACACACACATACACACTCACTCACACACACACACACACACAAAACTGTGGAGACTGATTGCTGTTGGCATGTGTTAAACAAATAAAAATGAATGCACTTTAGAAAAATAACTAAAGAAAACAAAAGAGGGAAATAAAGGACTTCTGGATGACAGTTTTCCTTTTGCCACTCCTCTTTTTGTCTTCACTATCCTCTCACTCTCTCTTTCTCTCTCTTCATCTTCTTTTCCCTTCTCATCTTTTCTCTCCTGTCCTGGCCGCTTTGAAATCCTGATTTTCTTCCAACTACCTTCCAAAACATTCTAGCACCTTCGTAAATACCAATAAACTTATGGAGCAATAAAAAAGCCTCCACATTCTTTAAAGTAACCAAATAACCCCAGGAAAGTGCAGCAAAGATCTCAGAAGGTTTGCTTTCCTTCTTAGCCCCCTCATTTGATAAACTCATTCAGGGCAAGCCAATGGAGTAAGAGCTAATCAGAGATATTTAGATTTGAATTCATTCTCAGTTTGGAGTGGATGGATAAAAAAGTAGCACACACAAATCTAAGGGGAAATTGTGTATATTCCCAACCAGAAGAACCCAGCTAGTTTGAAGTGAAATACAGTGCTGGCACTTTAAAATTGCTGGCATTCTGTTGTCCCAAAGGGCCAAATAGATGGCCCCAGAAGCCCTCAGAACACTGCAGATTAGCGCCCGTTTAAAGCTCCATACTTAAATATGTTACTTAAAAAGTACATTGGTGCCTACCTGCAAAGGTCTTGTAATCCACCAAGTCAAATATTATAATAGCCACAGCTGACCAAGTGACAATCAGAGCAACAACAAGAAGCCAGGCAGTTGGTGAGCTGAATGTGCTCAGCAGGTCCTCAGTGACTGACTTCTTTGACACTCTCACAGGAGGCTGAAGGACAGATCCATTCTTGCCGTCTATGACGGTAGTGGTGGTGACCGTGTGCCCTAGTAAGACATTTAAAAAGAAAGAAAGACAACGTAAGTACCTTAATGCACTTCCAGCTCAAAGCTGAAGATACACTGCTGCTAAATATTTTTTTTCAAATACACTTTTACCTGCTGATCTGAAATGTCAACAATAAAAATAATGTAGTGGTATAGATAAAAGTAGTTGGAGTAAGTCAGAGAGAGAGCAACCTGCATTCTAAAGCTATTGTTTAATTAGTTTAATAAAATCATGCATGCAGTAGTGCTGGAATCTGCAGGGACACCATTGACTACCTTCAGCAGCCACTTTGATTTCAATAGGAGTGAAGGCAGCTACCTATCTCTACTGAACAGAGAACAATGTAATTAAAATTAGATTTGTGCTGTTTGCTCATGAGAATTAATTTGTAGGATTATTGTCCGGGGGTGTAGCCAGAACTGAATATTTTGGAGGACCCGGTGTTAACATAGGTGGGCACTGTGGCCAGTGACTCCTCCCTCCCCGACTGCCCCCAGTCTCTTGTCCCATCTTATGTGGGTTTTCGTGGCAGTGGTTGCAACACATCTCTTCCATCTCCCTGCCCTCTCCCTGCCGTTTCTCACACTTTTTCTCTGGCCACTTTATAGAATGATAAATCTCTCAGGCTGCTGAAGAGCAATTACATAAATAGGCTTACAGCCTTCCACCTAGCCCAGGCATTCCTGAGCGTTCAAGGGGGCTGAGAGGAGCAAGGGCGACAAATTACCTGCCAAAAGAAAAGGAAAGATTGTGATAGCCTCAACCGTTTACAGGTCTCGCCCAAGGGCAATGGTGTTTCCCCTTCATGCTACCTCTCGTAATGGATCAGAGGATCATGGTCTGGCAGCGATTCCAGTGCCTCCTGCTCCTCTACCTGCTGCACCTTTAAGGGACACGATCCTGCTGCTAGGGGTGAGGGCCTGAGGGCCCCCTGAGGCCCACTTGTGGCTATACCCCTGCTAGGTCATTACTATTTTGAAAGTTCACTCTGCATCCATAAGCATCATTCATGGACAACTAAAGCAGACAAAGGTTTGCTGGTAAGCAAAAGGAAGGCAGAAAATAAAGAGATAACTGGAGCGATATGCCCCTTCCCTAAAGCATATACTTTCCCTTTGAAAATGATTCCAGGAAAACTACCCACACAAATTTGCACCTGGTAATTTGTGTGAGTAGATGTTCTGTGAGAATGTACCGTGTACACATATACTTATGAAAATTCAAACATGTGCACATAAGTGGAAACCCCTCCCCAACCCCACACCCAAGAATGCAACCCCCTGGTGAGGGTAAAATTATGTGCATAGAGGCCCTACACACGCACATTTATGGCTTTAGAGGTGCGTATAGGACCGGCAATTTCCAAAAAGTCAATTTCTCCAAGTAATTGTTTTGCCATCTTGCCAGCAGAAATGGCTTTTACAATTACCATTAATGAGGGCAATTTTTGAAAGGTTCTAGCTGCATTACAGTGGGCTTAGGTGTCTAGATTCCCTCTTTGAAAACTGTTGAGCACAATACAACAGTTCAGAAAAGCAAAGTAGAATGCCCTCCCATAGTATTATCTAAAAATAACCTGAAATAAAATTGGACCCTCCATTTAAATGACTCCCTGCTATTCAGTTAAATGAAATGCATGAACAGATCAAATCATTAAATAAAAATGACATACTTAACATAGATGAATTTAACTAATACCCAAAATTAAATGTGTGGGACTAGCCACATTTTCATATATGTTCTAATAGATTATTCTGCTCCAATCTAGCTCCTCTGGAAAGACTATTCCAAAGAGAAGAAGCAGCAGCTGAGAAGGATCTTATCCTACATCTAGCCCATCATGGTATGAGCAAAGACTGACTAACTAAATCTTAGCTCTCCATTGAAACTATACCAGGTACCTTGGAATGTCAGTGCTAGGTTTAATTCTCAGGTATTGTTAACCTGTGATCCTTTTTGGGTGCATTAAAGCAGATAGGCAAGCCTTTGAGTTTTTGTCACCATATCTCTGGCTTTCCTACATTCATTGTGATCATTTACTGGAGATCTCTTGTGGTTCTTTCAAACTTGCAATCAAGGAAATGCTGGTGCTGTCAGAATGTTGGGATCCATTGCGCTTGTTTAATGAGAGTTCTAATCTTGCATCTCACATAGCCCATGTACGCTCATTTCAAAAGGCTCTCCTGACAGGGACCTGTCTTCACAGTTTGGTTTAATTGCCCTCATAGTGCAGGTAATTCTGCATGATCCTAAGTGCCCTGCACTAATCACCTGTGCTTGAGGAATTTGCTTAGTGAATTTCTTGTTGGCTAGGGTCTTGTAATGTGGCCTGGACAGGTTCATGCAATATTCAGCATGTGTTACCATTACTGAATGGAAGCAACCATGCATTTTGTTACCAATCATGCACCATTCCCATCTGATTTCAGAGGGGACCATGATACTTTGGGCCTGCCTTCATCCTAGAGGCTAGTTTTAGATAGACATGGGCTCTAGGACAGGTGGTATGGGCTAAGGGTATCTGTGCAGCAGCCAAATGTGGTTTGCTTTGCCCTGTGCTATGCCTAGCTTACTCATTTGCAATAGGGCTTGGTTATCCATGTTGCATTATGCAGTATGTTAGAGCTATAGAGTGGATCTAAAAAGTTTGTAATGTTATAGGCAGCATTGATGATTTTGGGTTATGGTTGCAGCTAAGTGGAGGAATCCTATGCCAAGCAAGGTGTCACTACCATGAGGTTTGTGGCAGGGTTGACCACGCCCTAAAAGTGCATTGCAAGTGTGATTTGAAAGCTGTTCTGATAGAGAATACCCAGCGGATATTCCAGCTACTTCATTGCAGGAGTTGAGTGAGAGTAATAGAGGAGCTACATATCAAGTTTTCGACTTTGATGGCTGGGTTGGCCTGTTCACCCCCCCCCCCCCCCACAATAAATTAAGCTGTATCTTGGCTAATTGAGTCCTGTTCTTGCTACAGATGAGGACATCACCGCACCACAGAGATCTTTGATCTGATAAGCAAAGATCAAAGTAAGAGATCATTGGAGGGTGAGACTTCAATGGCCCTAATGCTCAATGGCAGAATCTTGCAGTAGCACGATAATACATTGAGCCTTTATGAACTGCAATTCAGGAGAGGGGGCGGTCACCCAAAGGGAATTTGAGAATATGTTAATAACTGGATTGGTTATGTAATCTGACAGCCGTATCCATCCAATAAAGATCTTCGTTCTCAAACAGTGGGGACCCCGAGCTTCATTCACAGTTCTAGTAAAAGGAAACGGAAAGGGAGGGAGGGTGGGTAGGAGGCAAGTAGGAGGAGTTGCAATTATATAATTTGAGGTAGGAGGTAAGTATATACCTGATGCGGTTGAGGATAAATCTTCGCACATCTACTTATGCAAGCAAATGCAGTACTACAAATAGGTCTGAAATGTAGGCTCCCTGTAGGCAATATTATTAGGGAAACAACCGTGCTACAAAATTAGCTACAAGATAATTTTCCCTTGCAAAATTTCCTACAAGGGCCATGGTTAAAATGTTGCCATGGGCTTGCACCTGCTTTACGTGTGAGCAAGAATTTCTTGCAAAACTGTGGGCATAGATATGATAATCAAGTCTATATGTGCTATTTCCCCTAACACACCTCCCATATACCTGGCTGAAAATATACACACTATGGAAGCTTGTGCATATTTTTAGCTGGGCAGTGAGAAGCAATTTTCAGCTAAGCCATTTTAACCAGGTAAATGGTTTTGCATACCTTAAGACGAAGATGTTGATACCCAAAGACCAGCTACCACTTGTCTACTGGCAAAGTGACAGCAGTAGTTTACAATATACTGATAACTAACCTACAGTATTTCCCTTCACTTTTAAGATTTCAAGTTGCTAAACTTGTAATCTAAGCACAAATGAGAAAAAAGATAATCATTCTTATCTCTCTACTGCAGGGTTCCCAGTTTACCTGTTCCTTTGAAAAAAGTCCATTCTACTTTTTAGCCTTACAAAATCACTCCACAAAGCTTAGTAGCATTTTAAGTCACAAAGAAGACAAGCAAGGAACTCTGGGAGGGGGGGGTCCTATTTTCTTCATCTGGAAATATCAAGGCATTTAGAATGTTGAGCCTCTTTTATGATCCAGGACTCTTGTATTGGGGCTGGCTCACTAAAAGACTAAATGCTGGCCCCCAATATTTCAAGGCACTTTGTTCATATTAAGGATTTAAAATTAATCAAGTTCTTTACAAGGATTTTACTAGGTAATGCTCAAAAGTATGTTTCAAATGAATGTCCTGAAAGAACTTGCTTTAGTATAACAGCTAGGGATGTGCAGTTGTTTGAAATGAATGGGTAAAATACAATGAGTCCATTTTAGTTTCATTCATGGACCTCCAAAATGAATAAAGGGTGTCCACTAATTTAACAAAATTTTGATCACAATCATTTGTTTCTCATTCAAGTCTAATGCCTATTCCAGCCTACGGCTATACTGAGCAAACAGCAGGTGCAGGCAAGAACTAACTAACTTACATGTTGCCTACATGACATAGCAGCTGCCTTGGAGCCAAGATGGGACAAATTGGCAAGGAGAATGGGACAGAGGACAAATCACGATGAAGCATCTCATTACTAGCCTATAGCTTCCATCTGAATAAAGTGACACTGATGTTCTCCCATTGAAAGGTCTGAGCATGTGCAAAGAAAC
Organism: Rhinatrema bivittatum; assembly: GCF_901001135.1. Lineage (NCBI taxonomy): Eukaryota > Metazoa > Chordata > Amphibia > Gymnophiona > Rhinatrematidae > Rhinatrema > Rhinatrema bivittatum. The sequence goes on along the minus strand of NC_042617.1, from coordinate 541,286,978 downwards.
ATCATTTGCTCTATGAAGTTTGTAGAGAACAATCTCTTTTTCAGAAGTTCCTTAACAGTTAAAAGAAAAGCTTAAAAAATGTAAGTATTGGCAATGACAAAGGGCTTCTTCTGATCTTCTCTGCTGCAGTCTGTGGTCTCTCATCCACTGTGACAGAAAAAGAGAGATAGTGGTACTGTTTTCTGTGTTCACTGGAGGAAAGGCAGGAGTGGAGTGGAGATTGAAGCAGTGCAAATTAATGTGAAGACTGCTTTTGTTTGGCTGCAGACAGATTAAAGAGAAAAGAAGCATAGCCTTGCCAGTTTTCTTGGTTCTGCTTTGAACAGTATTTTTATGTGTGCAAAATGAGTCAGTCAGCAGTGCACACATATACACTGTATATGCATGTGTGTGTGAGAGACATTTTTTCACACACTTTAGAGATAGATTTAGAAAGACAGGTTTAGTTTGTGCTACCACTAGCAAGATGCTGATAACTCTGCTTGGAAATTTGATGTGTGCTTGCTAAGCACTGATATGAACTGTCTGTAAACTAGATTGAGTGTATGTGATAGATACACTCATTTACTACTAGAGTGGTACTGTGAGCTCTTGTACAGTATCAATAAATCCTATTGTGATAATATTCCTATTCCTATTCCATAATTTCACTACAATGAAAGGGCAGAGGATGTAATGGCAGGAGTAGAGGATTAGGTGTTGCTGCAAAACCTGTTCAGCCTATGAGCAGTACAGTCGGCCCCTGTGACATAGTGAGGGCAAAGGCATTTGGCGCCATTTTGAATACTGGCAAAGGCTATCGATAGCCATTTTGAATACTGCCAAAGGCTATGAAGTGCAGGAGGTCACTCCTGGACCCCCGCTGGACTTTTGGCAAGTCTTGTGGGGGTCAGGAGGGTCCCCCAAGACTTACCAAAAGTCCCTGGTTCTCCAGTGGGGGTCTGGGAGTGATCTCCTGCACTCAGGCCGTCGGCTGCCAGTAATCAAAATGGCGCCGATAGCCTTTGCCCTATGTCACAGGGGCTACCGGTGCCATTGGTCAGCCCCTGTCACATGGTAGGAGCACAAGATGGCGCCGATGGCCATGTTACAGGGGCTGACCAATGGCACTGGTAGCCCCTGTGACATAGTAGGTCAAAGGCTATCTCGCCATTTTGAAACCGGCACCAAGGGTGTGAATGCAGGGGATGGCTCCCGGACCCCCTGCTGGACCACCAGGGAGTTTTAGTAAGTCTTGGGGCAGTCAGGAGGGAGGATGTTGTAGTTAATTTAATTTTAGCGGGGAAATGAATAAGAATCGACAAATCAACATATAGGGGCGCCATACGGCCGAATGCAATGTATCTGCCCCCCGACAAATCCGAATCCCAAATGCAACGTATGGCATCCCTCTGCACATCCCTACAGGAAAGAGTGGCTACTCAAGAGAGTAGTGCAGACACAGGCAGCATCCTGTCAACTACTTCCTCCCCCACCTCAATACACCAAAGCCACGTAATCTCCAGAGAACTATTTCTCCTGACAAATGACCCTTGCCCCATCCCACAAATAAGACTCCAGCAGAAATTTCTATGACATGCTAACAAAGCCCATTGAGGGCATAGACATAGTTTTCTGGTATATTGGACATACATGTCTATGGTCTGGCCAGACCTGGCAAAGGTGGCTTAGCATGATATTTTCTAACCTCCAACTAGTATGAATGGCTTAACACGGCAATTTGATTGCACATCCCACAAAACACCTCAAGTCTGCCAACAAAGGTTTATTGACAATCCCTACAATAAAGACAGCAAGGCTTAGCGAAGTACGTGAGAGGGCAATTTCAATTGCAGGTCCAAAGCTTTGGAACACACTGCACACGCAAATATGGTTGCAAACAGACACAAAGAAATTTAAATCCGCCCTTAAAATGTGGCTATTTACATGTGCTTATGCAGAGAATGGTCAATAATCAACAAAATGTCTTTATTTTATTTTTGATACTATATTTTAGTTTATTTATTTATTGTATTTTAGCTATGCTTCCACAATTCATTAGCATTATGAACATATATTTTATTTTATTTTATAGTGTTTTTAGTCAAATTTTAACAGCTATTAATAAAATCATATTTCCTTTTTTATATTTTAGATGTTATTACTTTTTTAAATTATTATTGCATTTCTTTGATTTTAAATGATTGTACACCATTGTGAAGGTTTTTACTGATGTGAAGGTATAAAAAAACAAATAAAGCATAAACCAATAAAACCATAAACCATAGTAAGCCCAAGGATCGTGTCTTCTCAATGGCAAAGGACATTTTGAGACCTTAATGTTCAAGGCTGGTACCAGAGTTGATGGAAGAACTGGTCTTTGAAACCAATATTTCTTTCCTGGACTTTCCATAATTTCCATGTGAATAGCAAAATGACTGAAAGCACCTTGGAGGTCTTGCTGTCACTCTGCCCAGCTGTCATGCCTCAGATATATCATCTTGGGCATCTTTTTGACACTTTACCTACTTACCATGCCAAACCTTACTACCTTGGGGTCTTTCTGACCCTCTCCTAATTGCCATGTTCTAGAGGTTCCACCTTGGGGTCTTGCTGCCTCTCTGCTTACCTGCCATGTCCCAGATATAATTTAGTAACATTGTAAATGACAGCAGAAAAAGAGCAAGTGTTCCATTCAGTTTGCCAAGCAAGTTGCCTAGGGCAGTTACTGCCAATCCTTGTATATAACAACCTTGGGGGTCTTTCTACCACCATGATTCTGTGTTTTTTTGATGTTTAGATCCAAGCCTAGTTCTCCTGCTGTATTTCTTTCTTTGTTATATTGGGGTGTGTTGTCTCCAAAATAAAAATTTGAAAAAAGAAAAAAAATACAAGTTTCTCCTCCCATCCCACCTCTTTTCTGGTACTCCATCTTACAGTTTTGTTGTATCCCTCTACAATCACAGTCTAGTTATCTCACCTTGTTTCTTTTATACTGGGGGATTTCCCCCAAAATAAAAATGTGAAAAAAGAAAAAAACGCAAGTTGCTTCTCCTATTAAACCTGCCATTATTGCCCCACATATTCCTGGATTTCTCAGGTGCTTGGAGAAAACCTGCCATTTTGGCTGCCATTTTGCCACTTTGCTGCTTTGCAGTTCTTTTGGAGATATTCATGTCATTGTTAGTTCTGCCTTTCCCACCTGGGCCTCTTCATACGATTGTTGGTTTCCTTTTCCCTTCTCATGTTTTCTTGGGGTTTTGATGCCTTTGTGCTGTTTGCAATTCCATGCATTGTACAATTTGGAAGTTTTGATGCCTTTGTGCTGTTTGCAATTCCTCACTCACTATGTCTTGGGGATTTTGATGTCTTTGTGCTGTTTGTAATTCCCTGCACTGTGTGCTTTTGGGTTTTGATGCAATCGTTCCTCCTGCCGTAGCCCTCATAGTACATCTTGGGGCCTTGATGCCACTCTTCTTGCTGCATTGCTCTGCTCCTACCATTTCTGATTTTAATTGCTATACCACTGATACTTCTTCCACTTCAACCTACTCTTTATATCTTAGGGTGATTTCTTCTCTGCTCCAGCAGTTTTCAATTCAAATTCATTTCTCCTACAGTATTTGCTGAATGTTGGTCTTGTCCTGGTAATCCAATGCTTTACCCAGGCCTTTCTCAGTTATCTTTAATAGTTTCATGCCCTCTTAGACTTTGTCTTCAAACCATCTTCCTTTCCAGTTTTTACAACTATTGGTTTTGTCTGGTATTTAGCCTTTGATAGATTATTCCACAGTAAAATCAAAGGCAGCAGAATTATTGCACCCAAAACCAGGATCAAACTCCTTCATTATTACTGCTTCATAGGTAATGAGGCAGTATTTACAAAAATGGATTCAGAAGAGGAATCATGTGTTGGTTCCCTTAATCACAGGATATTAAACCACTAGTGGCTGAAGAACATTTGATGCCTCTAGTCATTGGCATCTTAACCGCCAGTCAAAAGAAGATGGAAATGATACTGACAAGGCTAAAAATCAGATTATACAAAAGAAAGAGAAAGACCTACCCCAAACCTGAACAGCCAGCTCCTTCAACTAATGATGCCATATGCAAATGACAACAAGCTTCCTCCAGGGATTTCTTCTGGCTTCTCCCTACCTAGGGCTTTGACCCAATTTGGTTGTGCCCTTTGCCCCTCATTTGGAGCCTTGGGATGTTTTTGCTATTCTGGGTGGCTGCTTTGCACCTCTCATGATGTTTTGTTGTCTTCATGCATTTTTTCATTTGATATGAACCTCTGTCACTTCCATGGAGATTTACTGCTTATTTTGGTGCTTTGTTCCCCCTTCATGCCATACTTCGTGCCATACTTCATAACAATTTACTCTTTTTGTGTAGCTTGAGTGGAGGGAAAGGTTCATGCCACTCTTGTTGGCATCCTTTGCCCCAATTTTGGAGCCTTGGGTTGATCAGATCACTCTTGCTGCTGTTTGCTCCTCTAATGATTCTTTGGACAAAGTTTTGCCCCATTGTGGGTCCTTGGGCTCTTCATGCCACTTTTGGCCCCATGTTGACGTAGTCTTGAAATGTCGGAATGCCTTTACCCTTCTGATGATATCTACCTACTTGTTTCTTGAGATATGTTTAGAAAACCCCCATTTTGGAGCCCAAAATAAGTTGCATTTTTCCCCCACTGACTATAATGGGAAACAAATGAAAGAATAAAACAAATAAATGATGTTTCTTTTTTTCATTTGAAATGTACCAAACAAATGATTGTGACCTACAAAATAAATAAATGAGATGAAATTATTTTTTGAATCTGTACATAATTATTAGTACTAGCAATGATTTTTGCACAGACTCAAAAACCAGAAACTATTCACTTTTTCCATTTCTAAATATAAATGATTGCATTTACTTGCTAATTATGAAAAAAAACAATACATGGTCACATGAGTTTACTTTTAACAAAAGTAGTGATTAGCATTTCATAACCTTACTAACATTTCAGTTCATAAAGTAATATTTATAAAATCAAAATATTGGTAATTCTATGGAATATTACATATTATTTTTGTTGGCATTACCTAGTAATGATTTGTTTCATACTTATCATCAAGTAAATGGCAAAAGGGAGGGTATTTCTAATTATCTGTAAACCCATGAGATATACACCTCTAACATATTTGTTAGTGTGCTGCTTCTTGTTTTTTAAATGCATGACACTGAGCTGTCTGCACAGATGCAACAGGAAACAGGTGTACCATGCAGAAAGGCCTGGGAGTCATATAAGAATGCTGGGGTGATTGAAGCCGTAGAGGAGGCAGAGCAGCACTGTGCTGTGCGGTCCTGCTTTCTGGCCCAGCCCCAGCCATATTTAAGGACCAAGCAGTGAGGGGCCACATAGCCTTACCTCCTTCCAGGTTGAGCTTGGGGTTACCAGTCCAGATAGCCATCATGCTCGATGACCCACTTCTGTGGGGGTGGGGGGAGAAGACAGGTATTGACCCAGAAGATAATGAGTTGGCTGCAGCCCCTTTCAGCCACACCTTGAATGCTCAACCCTCTCATTAAAGGGCCAGCCATTGGCCCCATCGAGGCCTTTGGGTGACGAGAAAGGAGCGAAAAAAAGTTAAGATTGGCTGGGTTCCATTCTCTTTCCCCTGCCTCCCATGCCTGAGCCAATGTGTCTCTTGTTCTCTGCCATGGGTTAAGATTAATTGGCATATAAAAAGGAAAGGAAACTTTTTGGACCTTCCACATCACCACTACTACTCCAGTGTTTCCAAAAGGAAACCCAGCAACTAAAGGTTAGTTGTAGGTAGGCACAGTACAAGTGTAACTGCCTTGGTTGGGTGGGTCAGAATTCAAGTCAAACAAATAGCATGCTGTCCAAACATAGTGGCACTGGCCTATCATGTTGTTAGTCAAATCATGGCTGCAATCAACAATGCCACAGGCCTTGTCAAGCATACCAGGTTGGGGCAGGAATGTGCCATCAAAGCAGCTGGCATCACAATGAGACTGACACATGGGATGGGGCTAGGGGCCATGGGGAAGGAGATAGGATATATAGTTGTATAGAGTAGGGTTCTAAGCCCCCCTACAAAAATGTGAAACTTGTAGATGATTTGTGCAGAAGTGTGTCCTTGGGGAAAGGATCCTACATGTCAGGATTCCAAGTAAAAGAGGTAGGACAGATGTGTGGTAGGGCTGCCCCTAAACAGGTCAGGTGCAGAGGTCTGAGTAGGAGCAGGGGTCAAAGCACAGAATTGCTTACTGAGGAAACATCTGTGGAGACCTTTCAGATACCCAAGAACATGCCTTGCATCAGTACTTGGGTGAAATGGGCTGGCAGCCTCCCTTGCTCTCCATTGACCTAGCAGCTTACATGCAGGGATCTGTACAGGAGCCTCAGGCTCATATGGCAGTCCAGCTACACCAGATGAATTGTCCTCCTGTAGGTACATATAGCCAGGATGGAGCCTCTGTTTCTAGCAGGCACCATCCATGGAGTGGGTCAGCTTCCTCAAAGTTCAAGTCAAATCTTAAAGCATTTGGTTGCTTTGGCTTCTGAAATTCAGAAACAGATAATAGACCTCTCATCAGGGACACCAAAAGAAGCAGTAAATCCTTCATGGTAGTGATAGAAGTTCATATGAAATGAAAAAATGCATGCAGACTCAAGCAATGCACCAGATAGTGAGTTGATTGCTTGGGCAGGGGTGGGAGAAAGTGGGACAGCTATGATGTCTGGACTGCCTGCCTTTTCGGGGACCAAGCAACTTTGGGCTCGCATTCCATGCTCTTTGCACAGTCAGGTTAAATGACAGTATGCCAACATATTATTTTTGTTAGCATAAGAAAGAAGAGGAGAAAAGGAAAGAATAAGAAGCATGAGCCACCTAGTATAAGTAGGAAGGTATCACATAACATTTTCAATTGGGCTTATTTGTTTGCCAGGCTAGCAAATATTATCAGTAAAGAAATCTCATGAGACTTCTATGTTGTGGTCCTACTTGGAAACAATCATTAATGTCCACAAAATGTATGAAGGTTTCATGTTGTTAAACTACAATGAGGCCTTCAGGGGCAGCATGGTCGTTATCCCTGAAATGTCATGGGGCTCTCATGACATGGAGTTAGGGATGTACATTCATTTTAAATGAAGGAGTAAAATGCAACAAATAAAGCAATTTTGAGTTTGTTACAAATGAAATGAACCAAAAATAGACTATGATGAAAACATCCAAAATTTTCAGGTATTTTCATACTTGTCTACTTATTTTTAAAAAATGGACCTCTGGCAGATCCTAGCCAGGGCCTGGCCCTGTTGCTGAGGCCTAGGCCTGACATCAGACCTGGCCAAGGCCAGATCCTTTCACTGAAATATAGGTTTGGGCATAGGCCTAGGCCTTAAGTCAGGCCAGTCATGACTCTCTGTTTAGTCAATGAGCTAGGACTAACTCCGGGGACAAGCCCAAAGATATGTTCCATTGCTGAGGCCCAGACTTAGGCCCAGACCTAATGCCGGAGGCCAGCCCGAGGTTGGATCCCATCAACAAAGCCTGGCAAGGCGTAAGCCTGATACCAAAGCATGGTCTGCGGCAGGGTCCTAAGGTGCAGGCCTGGGCCTAAACCTAGACATGACAATGAGACCCATCCAGAGTCTGGCTCCAGCAGCCAAGGCCTGGGCCTAGGCCTAGGACTGACCTGAAACTGAGTCCTAACGCCAAGGCCAAGGCTTGACACTGGAGTTTAAGCCTAGGCCTGACACCAGGATCCTGCCAAGGCCGGTCCAGTCACAGAGGACCAAGTCTAGATGCAGACCCGAAGCTAGGACTCAAACAGAGGCCAATGCTAGGGCTCAGCCAGTAACTGAGCCCCAGGCCCAATACCAGAGCAGGCCCAAGGTAGGTCCTATCACAAAGGCCCGGATCAAGGCCCCCACTTGATGCTAGAACCCAGGCCTAGATCCAGGCACAAAGTCAGGGCCCATCTGAAAGATGGGTTGTATTGAGAAGGTCCAGGCCTAGGCCTAGACTTGACAAAGGGGACTGCCCAATAAGGATTCTTATTGCCAAGGCCCAGACCTAGGCCAACGTCTGACGCCAAGGCCCAGTCCAAAGATGGCTCCCATTGCTTAGGCCTAGGCCCTACACCAGGCCCAGCCCAAATCCAGGTCCAGTTACCATGACCCAGGGCCAACATGAGGCCCAGCCCAAAGCTGGGGTCCAGTTACTTAAACCCAGGCCCAATGCTGGAGTCCAACCCAAGGCTATGTCCCATCACTGAGCCCCAAGCGCAATGCTGGAACCCTACTGGATAACATCAGGCAAGAACATTCAGTAGAACATTTATTCCACTGAATATCCTGCACAAGTTATTCAGCTAAATTTAGCCAGTTATCTTGTCTGCTCACCAACTTACTGAATATCGGCCTCTTTATATTAATGGCTTGGGAACACACACTGCAATAATTACATTCTACATATCCTTCAATTTTATTACACAGACTACGATCATATGAGTCTAATGTTGATGGGACCAGATTATCTCTGAGATTGCGACCCCTAGTGAAAGCTACAGTAAAAATTTGTCTTTTCAAAACAGCTAAGTCTTGAACTATGTGCTAGTGTTTTCATATAATCTTTTTTTTTATTAAGTATTTATATATATACAAAGCACATACTCAATACTCTGTGAAATATGAAATGGAAAAGATCAAATACAGAAATAATATGAAGAATAATATTATAGCAACATAGCATTGATACGCAAACCATTATAACAAAGGAAATTAAGAGGAAGCAAAAGAAAAAAAACAGAGGAGCATTCAAAAATAAGAAACCATACTATGAAAGGGCCATAGCAATGATCAAATCATCCTGATAAATCAAGTTCCAGAGGGAATTGGAAATGATATTGAATTCTTCCTAGTATCGATAAATGATCTAAGTTGCTCAGGGGAGAAGAAGATATAATTATCAGAAAAATATTAATGTGGCATTTACAAGGTATTGTGACATAAAGGAAGCCCCAGTGCTACTAACACCTCCTAAGTGCAAGAAACTGACTCCTCCGCTCCTGAGCAATTCTAGATAAATCTGGGAAAATATAGACTTTCTGACCATGAAATTCAGAGTTAAGATTACAAAAGTAAAAGGATATAACCTTACTTAAATCACTATCAATTACAAAAGAAACAAGCAAAGTAGCATGTTCAATTGTTTCATATCTGAATATTGCGAGAAACTGAAATACGTTAAAAGAAGGTGAATTAGAGCGTAAAGAAACAGGAAGAAAAACTGCCTTATTAACAGATGGTAAAGCATCAGCTGAATATTTCAATTAATCCAAAAAATATCACTTTAAGGTCATAATAGGAATTTCACCCATAATCTTAGGGAAATTCAGGAAGTGTAAATTCAGATGTCTTGATGAATTTTCCAAAAATTCAAGCCTTCTAGAAAGTTTTCCACAATCTTGAATCAAATTAGACTGAGCAGCAACCAAATTATTCAGATCTTGCTGAAAAGAAACAAATTTAGTTTCATGGTCATAAGAACATAAGAAATGCCATACTGGGTCAGACCAAGGGTTCATCAAGCCCAGCATCCTGTTTCCAACAGTAGCCAATCCAGGCCATAAGAACCTGGCAAGTACCCAAAAACTAAGTCTATTCCATGTTACTGTTGCTAGTAATAGCAGTGGATATTTTCTAAGTCAACTTAATTAATAGCAGGTAATGGACTTCTCCTCCAAGAACGTATCCAATCCTTTTTTAAACACAGCTATACTAACTGCACTAACCACATCCTCTGGCAACAAATTCCAGAGTTTAACTGTGCGTTGAGTGAAAAAGAACTTTCTCCGATTAGTTTTAAATGTGCCACATGCTAACTTCATGGAGTGCCCCCTAGTCTTTCTATTATCTGAAAGAGTAAATAACCGATTCACATCTACCCGTTCTAGACCTCTCATGATTTTAAACACCTCTATCATATCCCCCCCTCAGCTGTCTCTTCTCCAAGCTGAAAAGTCCTAATCTCTTTAGTCTTGCCTCATAGGGGAGCTGTTCCATTCCCCTTATCATTTTGGTCGTCCTTGTCTGTACCTTCTCCATCGCAATTATATCTTTTTTGAGATGCGGCGACCAGAATTGTACACAATATTCAAGGTGCGGTCTTACCATGGAGCAATATAGAGGCATTATGACATTTTCCGTTTTATTCACCATTCCCTTTCTAATAATTCCCAACATTCTGTTTGCTTTTTTGACTGCCGCAGCACACTGAACCGACGATTTCAATGTGTTATCCACTATTTATTTATTTATTTTCAACTTTTGTATATGATGCCTAGATCTCTTTCCTGGGTGGTAGCTCCTAATATGGAACCTAATATTGTGTAACTATAGCATGGTCATGAATTTTAAGTTCATGAAGAGAAACCAGTGGGTCCAACTTGGAAGAAAAGGAGCCCAAAATTTGTGAAACTGTAGTCAGGTTTTGAATAAAACAAGAAATAAGTTCTTATAATGAATCCAGCGTTACTTCTGCTAGCTATAGTCTGCACAGCATCACTTCATCATTCTTCATATTTAAAATTCCTGTGTTCTGATCTCATTATAACTTGAATCTGTGCCAAAAGACTGATATTACAGTCAATGCAGATCTTAATCTCATCAAATGTCAAGTCAAAGGGAAGCACAAATTTAACAGAAAATGTGCTACCTCTGTCACAAAGTTAATTATACAAGTTTTGAAAAAAAAAAAGAAGGTTTGTGATTTGGACAGACTGCATTATGTGACTATGAATCAAAATCTTTTAATTCACAGCAAGAACATCATTAGGCAACCCAATGGCAAGACTGTATTCACAATGCCTAATAACATCCTAATGTGCCTTAGCTCCTCTGAAATATTAATTTCATGAATACATAATGGTAACAGAATTTGACAGAATTTCTTTTTGTTTTAAAAGTGATATCTGGGATATTTTTAATCCAGAATGTGTAGTGAGTACAAAGAGGTTTCTGATGTATTTCTCAGGTTCTGAGGACAGAGCTTTGGCCGTTGACCTCTGGCCTCATGCCTCACAACACTTCCAGGGCATTTCTGACTCCTTAAATGTACACCATGCTGTGTGTTGCTGTGTATATTTTTACAAATGCAGCAGATAGACATGAGGAAAAATAGATGTAGTACACAAAATCTTGTTAGTTTTGACTCTGTAACAGTTCATTATTTTCATACCTGGGAACTCTCCGGATTTGGCCCAGAGACTCTGGAATTCTAAAGGAATTACTGGGTCTCTGGGCCAACATCAGAAAACTCTGGGTCCTGCTGCAGAAGCAGACCCTGGAAAAAAAAAGTCACCGAGCGTGCGGCTGTAGGGGCTGCACAACCTGTTACGCGCCCTGTCCACACCTGGCCTGGGCATGGGCCTGCTCACCTCACTAGCTCCTCTGCAGGTCACGGGTCGGCCTCCTCAGTGGCAGCTGCGAGCTCCTCCAGGCCTCGGTGTCCTGCAGCGGCGGTCACCGGGCCTTCCACTGTGCACCAGGCCTCACGCCGGAGTTTGGCGTCTCCAGTGGTGTTGGCCACGTCCCTACATGCGTGCGTGCAGACCGCCCAGCCTCTTGTAGGGCCAGGGGTGGGTCCTAGCTCCGCGACGCGCCTTGATTGAATGTTCAATATAAGGAAGTCCCTGCCTGCACTTCCTTGCCTTGGCAATCGGGTCAGCACTGCATGTGTACTAGTTTGCCTCCGCATTCACAGTCTTGTTCCAGTCTTATTCCAGCCTTGTTCCAGCCTTCTTCCAGCATCCTACTGTTCCAGCCTTGTTCCAGCCTTCTTCCAGCATCCTACTGTTCCAGCGTCCTACTGTTCCAGCGTCCTACTGTTCCAGCATCCTACTGTTCCAGCGTCCTACTGTTCCAGCCTTGTTCAGCTTCCTTCTGTTCCAGCATCCTTCTGTACCAGCATCTGTCTGTTCCAGCGTCTTTCTGTCCTATCTCCCTAGGTAGTACCCTCGGACTGTCTCTCTGGTACTGACCTCGGCCTGCTCCTTGACCATTCTGTCCGCTGCCTGGATCCTGACCTCTGCCTGCCTTGTGACCTCATCTGACCTCCGGAACCTGACCCCTGCCTTGTTGACTACTCCTCGGACTGATCCTTGGATTCTGACCTTAGCTGCCATTGACCACGTTTTCTGATTCTGGCTCTGTTCCTTGCCTTGTCATTGCCAACACTGTTCTGGTCTTCCTTGCTCCTCCAGACCTACACACTAGAGTCCGACCGCTGTTGGTGGGCACGCTTCTCTGTTACCTCTCTGGGAGACCCTGCGAGGCCCACCTAAGTCCAAGCAGCCCCGGTCCCTACGGGCTCCACCCGGGGGGGGACATGGGCTTCCAGTGGTGAAGCTCATCCTAGCCTCTGTCTCCTCCTGTGCTCCGCCCCTTGGGGGCAGGTGCTTCCTGGTCCCTACCAGGGAGCCGTTCTCCACTGCTCCAGGACAAGGGTCCACCTTCAAGCACAAAACAACCCAGAAGGAGGAGGAGTGTGGGCCCCACGCCAGAAGGAAGAGACCCATCTAGCCATATGCATGAGGAGAAGGAGCATGGGCTCCATGCCGGAAAGAAGATGGGCTGTGAGTAAACACTTGCAGAAGAACAAGGAGCATTTCCCTCCTACACCCCTGAAAAAGGAAGAGATCCATTGCCCATGCAGCTACAAGGAGGAGGCGTGTAGGAAAGAGAAGGAGCTATATTGGGCCCATGCAAGGGAAGTTGCTTGAAGGAGATCTGTCCACCCTGGAAGAGGAGGCTGATGTCATTGGTAGGTTTAGGGTGAGGACTGTGTGTAGAAGAAGGAGAGGAGTGAGTGCATGTGTGTGAGAGTGCATGTATGTGTGTGGAAGAAGAAGAGAAGTGAATGTGCATGTGTGTGTGTGTGTGTGTGTGTGTGTGAGAGAGTGCATGTATGCATATGATAGAGGGAGAGAAGTGAGTGTGTGTGTGTGTAAAAGGGAGAGCAGTGAGTGCATGTGTGTGAGTGCATGTATGTGTGTGGAAGAAGGAGAGAAGTTAGTGTGCATATGTGTGTGGAAAAGGAAGAGAAGTGAGTGTGCATGTGTGTGAGTGCATGTGTATGATAGAGGGAGAGAAGTGTGTATGTGAGAAAGTGCATGTATGTGAGTGAGTGAATATGTGAGTGTGCTATTGTGAGAATGGTTGTGTGCAAGCCTGCCCCCCCACCCAACCTCTCCCCTCCCGGTGACAGGAAATCAAAAGTTCTCAGGTATGATTATTTTTATGTAGTTATGAGGGTACTGTGTTGTTAAGTGGATGAGCTTTAAGTAAGTTTATAGCTCCTCTGTTGCCCTTAAAGTTCTCTCAGTGCTTTTTTACTAAAATAATGCTGTACCCAGTTTTGTGGGCCAGATTCCAATCCAGATTGTATCATTTGGACTACTGAAACTTCACTTGCAGAAGCTACCATGTTTTTCAATCCATGAAACTTTCCATAACAGTTTGGATAAAAGCTATCCACAAAAGCATACAATAATAGTCCACTATTTCCAATTATAATAGTTTGCTCCTTGCTTTATTGCCAATGAAAGAACACAAACATAGATAAACATTAGTAACGCTGCTGCTGCTCACAGAGGGGAGGAGGGAGGGCTGAGAGTGCATAGGCTAGTGGAGAGATTGCCACTCCCCTCTCTCCTCACCCACCAGCAAACTTAACAGAGAGAAATGTTGCCCCTGTCATCAGCCTGCCCTCTATTTCCACAAGCTGTCATATACCTTTGGCCCAAGCACCCAAAGGAAAATGGTGCTGCTGACTCTGGCCAGAGGGATATATGGAGGAGGGACTATTTGAAAGGCGGGATGAGAGGCAGGAGGGGGTTTGAGGGTTGGATAGTGTGAGTTTTCATTTTTGATGCCTTGATAAGCATTTTATTGTTTTAATCCTCATTTTTCTGGATTTCTTCTGAGTCTTGCCACCTCCTCTCTAGGTTCCACCACCTGTTTCCCAAGGGAGTGAATATGCAAACATCTTTCACACTGAGCTGGTTCCTCACTGTGGATCAGGACATCTGTCTGGACAGCAGTAGAAGTGGTAACAGCAGAGACAGTTTGGGAAATATGATATTTCTCTTCCACCCTTCAGCAGTTGGTAGCTTCTGGTACCTGCTGAAAAAACTGAGAGCGACCTGCCGAAGCCCTTGCCTTTTCTTCAATTATCTTGAAATTAAAATGAACTAGCCTGTGGGATCTAACTCAGAATCCCTGCTTGTGGTCTGATTTGCTTGCTTACTTGAATCTTGGAAGTATGAAGTGTCTTATATTATTCTTTCAGACTAGAAAATATATTTCTAAATTTGAGGTATGTAGTTTTGTTTTGTTGCCTTTCTAGTTGTCTGCTATTGCCTACCCACTATCTTCTCCTACTAGCTACCCCCTCAGATAAACTTTGGATAATCTAGGATAACCAGAACATTTTCATTTTAAAGTATAGGCTCAACCTTTGAACCCCATTCACAGTAAATTCATAGCCCTAGCAATACTGAGCTACAACGCCATTTAGTGACCCCATAGGGTTACATCAGCATATACATCCTCCACAAAAGAGCTGTTTGTAAGCTGAATCAACTATTAAAAATGGCTTATTTGAACATCTCTTGTTCTTAAATTCCCTCTAAACAATAGATTTGATGTCACTAGGATGACAAGGGCTCAAAAAGACGTGACTTGGCACAATATCTTTATGAGCGACCTAGCGGAAGGGATAATAAAAGGTAAATTTTGCCTATTTACAGATAATACTAAGATCTGCAACAGAGTAGAAATGCCTGAAGGAGTAGAGAGAATGAAAAGCGATTTAAGAAAGTTTGAAGAGTCTTCAAAGGTTTGGCAGCTGGGATTCAATGCCAAGTGCAGAGTCATGAATCTGGGGTGCGGCAATCCAAAGAAGCTGATTGTGATGGGCAGTGAAAGACTAATGCACATGAACTGGGAGAGGGACCTCGGTGTGTTAGTATCTGATGATCTGAAGGCGGTGAAGCAATGTGGCAAGGCTATAGCTAAAGCTAGAAGAATGCTGGGCTGCATAGAGAGAGAGGAATAACCAGTAAGAAAAAAGAGGTGATAATGCCTTTGTACAGGTCCGGGTGAGGCCTCACCTGGAGAACTGTGTTCAGGTGAGGCCTCAAATCTGACGAATCTCAAAAAGGATTAAGTCAGGATAGAGGCTGTCCAAGGAAGAGCGACCAAAATGGTGAGGGGTCAGCATTGGAAGACTTATGAGGAGACGCTGAAGGATCTGAATATGTACACCCTGGAAGAGAGGAGGTGCAGGGGAGATATGATACAGACCTTCAGATAACTGAAAGGTTTTAATGATGCACAATCATCAAACCTTTTCTGTTGGAAAGAAATCAATAGAACTAGGGGTCATGAAGTGAAACTCCAGGGAGGACAGTTAGGAACCAATGTCAGGAAATATTTTTTCATGGAGAGGGTGGTAAAAGCTTGAAATGTTCTTCTGGAGGAGGTGGTGGAGACGAAAACAGAAGGAATTCAAAGGGGCATGCAATTAACACTGTGGATCCCTAAAGGCTAGAGGATGGAATTAAAGAAAAGAGTGCATGGAGGTAACTGGTGGTAACTTGCTGGTGTGGCAGTTGCTAACAAATAACAGTATCAAAGCTTAATGAAACTCCATCATTGCTATCTGCTTCAACAGCAGTGGGAAAAGGGGAATTGGATTCAGACAGCAACCAATGAGAGCTCCGATTTTTACTGTATGGGGAACAAATAAACATGTGAGTAACTTGCTGATGCGGCTTTTACTACCCTTAATCATTAAAGGGTAGATTTTTAAACCTGCGTGTGTGCATCCATGTGCAGCGGTTCCCGGTGCATGCACATGGACACACCAACACACACAATATAAAATCCGATGCCTGCGCACACATGAGTGCCTGATTTTGTATCGGCGGCTATGTGCACGCGGGTGCCCCACTCGCAAACGTGGGGGGATTTTTTTAATATGCGTGGCGATGCGATCCCACTTTTTCCCTAGCCCCCTTTCTTTCCTACCTTTTCCCCTCTCCTCCCTGACCCATAACCCCTACCTATCTAGCTTTTTTTTAATTTTTAAACTTACCTGCTCTAATGAGCAGAAGGAAGTTACTCACGCCAGCCAGCTGCCACAAGCCAGGGCCAGCTCCACTAAGTGAATCACAAAAAATTGTTGTCCTAGGAGCCAAGATCCTGATGAATCAAGGGAAAACAACCTGCAAGCTCTTGCCCTGAGATTAAGCTCCACCAAGGACAGGATCCAAATGCAGGACACCTGGGAGCCGAAGCATCCCACTGTTCCAGTCTAGTATGTGTCCACCATCTGATGGAGACAGAGAAATACTGGCTATTGCCAGTGCTGCATGAGCTTATATACCAGGTGATAATGTCACTGAAAAAGGTTTGTCCTCAATCTCCATCTATGGGTAAGCGATGATAACCCACACTTCTGGGCTGGTGTAGGAGAATGATAAGGACAATTCATTTTTTGACAAAAACCACAACAGCTCATCATTAGCACCTTTCTTCACTAACTTTGTTCTGAAGAAAGATATAAAAGATGAGACTTTCAATCGACCAAAATTGACTTTTCTGTGACTCCATATTCCCCCCAAGAGGCTCCCTGGATTATAAGGCTTTTAGCATTAGAGTAGAGCAATTATTTCCCTCGATAATTAAATATACTTCTGCATCCTGCTCGTGCACAAGCAATCACTGCAAACTTCTCTCTGTAAACTTTCAGCAGAAAAGGGGAAAATGGAAGGAGGGCCTTATCAGCTGCAAGTATATTCCTTTATATTCATAAAGTGTTAATAATGACATCATTGAATCTTAAGGGCACATTCATCCCTTTCCAATTCCTATGGCTAATAAAATACAGATTAAAGGTCAATAGAGATTAATGATCACAGATTTGGAACAAGGGTGAGCTATGTAGAGAATCAAGGCAGATGTGTTTATTCCTGAAAGGTATTCATGCATAAGAAGCAAACCTGTTTTAAGGGAAAAGATGTTCTAGGGCAAAGGTAGGCAACTCTGATCTTGGAGTGCTACAAAGTTTACAAACAGGACAAGTTATCCGCAAGGAATATGCCTGAGGATTATTTGCATGCACTGCCTCCGTTGTATGCAGATATATCTCATGCATATTCATTGTGTTTGTCCTAAGAACCAGAACTGTTTGTGTCTGGTTCTCAAGATGGAGCTGTCTACTTCTGTTCTAGAGCAAGGGGGTCATGATAAAACATTCTGAGGGGCTAGTATGATGAGAAATTTCAGGGAAGATGTTTTCATGGAAAGACTGGTAGAAGAATGGAGAGACATTCCATAGGCTAAGCACAGAGAATCCTTAGATATTGAAAGTGTAGAAATCAGAAAGCATGATTTATTTAAGTGTTCATGTCATACATGCCTGATTCAACAATGAGTGCTGGGGCTATCAGAATATATGGCAAAGAGGTTAATATGAAATGGTCAAAGCCCTAGCAGTAATGCAGGCATCCATGTGGCTGGGCTGTCTGACAGGTTTTTCTGGTAGATTTGACTGTCAGCTGGGTTTGTCTGAAGACCGCATGTTCTGTAATAACTAGACGTTCTAGAGGAAACACATGCTCGAATGGTTGGGTCTGTCTGGCAGGCTAAGCAGGAGACTCTTTAGTGATGGCAATTATTTTAATCATACTTTCAAGATAGAATTGAACTAGTAGCTGGTCTGTCTGGCAGGTTGGGCAGGTTGGGCAGGGGACCTAAGAGGCCAGATGTTTGGGAAATGTTGGCTATTTAGAGGTTCACATTCAAATTCCCAGTGAGCAGATATTCAGCACTTATCCAGGTAAAATTGCAGCTGAATATACTTGGCTAAAGTTACCTAGATAAAGATAAACTTTGCATTTACTGGTCTTTTGAATATTAAAAAAAAAAAAAAGTAGTGGGCCAGAGATGGGGATTGGTCTTTTTACCCCAGAGTGGTGAATAAATGAATACTAAGGATCAGTACCTGTCAGCTGAAACAACACTTAGTATTTAGCCGAGAGGGAGAAATGAGCTTTTCCTGCTCCCACTGGGCTTCCAAGGCTCTCTTGGTGGGAATTTGGTGCCACATTTATTTTTAATTAGGGGATGTGTAAGGATTGGCAAGGCACTGAAAGCAACTTTGTTTTCTCTCTTGGAAGGAGGGAATAGAGTTCCAGCACTGCTCAGCCCTGCTACTTTCTTCCTATTGGCAGTGCGAGGCAGGGGGATCCTGTTATGAATCGGAGAGTGGACCCCTGTTCTGAGGTAGAGTCTGCACTGCCGAGAAGGAAGTTAACCCTCGTCGGTCTCTACCGTCAGATGGCAAGGCCTGTTGAAGATGTTGAGATGAAGGCTTCACCCTGGAAGCTCGTGATCCCCCCAGGAGGAGCCCATAGGGACACGGCCGCTGGGACTTAGGTGACTCCCTGAAGAATGAAGATGGTCTGGATGCAGACGCCTCCTGCAGGTCGTGGGTTCCAGATGACTGGTGCCTCCAGCAGGTCATGAGAAGTCCGGGAGTATACGTTGAAGAATAGTCCCAATCCAGTCCAAAGGTCGAAATCCAGAGAGAGGTCGAGAGCCGGTCCAGAAGCAGACGGGAGAATGGTCCGAAGCCAATCCAGGAGCAAAGAAGGAGAAGGGTCCAGAGCCAGTCCAAGTCGATACCAGAAAATCACCACCACTGGTCCGAGGGGAGCCAAAGAATCAGTCCAATGAGGAGAAGAGCAGGAGCAGAGCAAAGAGCGGATCCGGAAAGCCAATACAGGAACCAAGCACAGAGCCTCAATACCAAGGCAAGGTCTGAGCATCAGACCTTGCCTTATATACCGGAACTGGAAGGAGAGGTCTCCAGGGGAGCCATGACAATTTCCTGTCATGGCTCCTTTAAATTTTCTCTGCAGCCGCGCGCGCAGCTCCTAGGAGGCTGAGGGGGAGGGTCCAGACCGCCGACCCCATCCCGGTCGATAGGCAGTGGCAGGAGCCACGAAGAAGTTCAGACAGGGGGCTGCCTGCCGCTGCAGGAGCCCCCGAAGCTCCTGGTGAGTTGGGTTATTGCTGAGGGCGCTGACCCGGTCGCGGCCTGCCGCAGCCGATGGCCATGACACCCGGCCACAGGGCACCGCAGCTGGCGTTTCTAACAGATTCAGTGCCACTGGGTCCTACTACATTTCTTTTTCTTGGGAGGTGGGATTTGGTGCTGCTACATTTTTCTCTTGGTTATCTTGGTAACTTTAGGTCTGCTTTTTAGCCGACCCTGATAACTTTTTCTGGCTAGCACTGAGTATCAGCTCCAGCCAGACAAGGGGAAGCCAGGCCTCAGAAATGGCTCCAGCACCGCTCCTTTATTTGTTTTAGTTCTGTGCAGGTGATTAGCTGCCCAGACAAAATTTAGCTGAGGAGAAGGGGGATATATTATTCATATCCTGGGTTTTGTCTGGTGAGCTCCAAGTGTCAATACATGGAGGAAGCCTTTGGATAACAACCTCTGAGACTATTGCAGAGTCTTGAGAATACATGTAGGTGGGTGCTGGAGGGAACAAAGCAGAAGCTGTGTACGATTTTCTACCCAAGATGGTGGAGTACAGTGGAGGAATACAAAAATACTGTCCCGGTTAATGAAAAATCTTGCAGGGGGGTCATACGCAGCTGAGATGCGTCCTTAGCAATGTGCACAGGATAATTGGGCAGACTGAATGGGCCATATGGTATTTTTCTGCTGTCATTTACTGTGTTACTATATATTACTGTGCTATATACTGGCTCATCTTCCATCATTTATCCTAGATAATCAAAGGTTATACCATTTTTATATTCTTCATTCCAGTGTATTTTCTGCAGTGGCTAAGGCTTCTATTATTGTGTTTCCCTTTACAGCAATTGCCTCGGGAAGACAGAACTGGGTGTCACAAGACTGGTTCCAGACAGCCTCCCACACTATCTGTTACTCTGTTTGTGGAACACGATAACAGAATAGGAAGTTCTGTTTTCATGGCTCTTTCTCTACACAAGCACAACAACTATTTTGAAGGTGTTTCTTTCACAAGGTTCTGTGGGATGTGGACTCTTTAAAGTGAATCTGCATGGCTTGTGCTATTTGCAGTATGTGTCTGAAATTCCCGCATGAGAAAATAGTCTTAAAAAGCAGGTTGCTTTGTACTTTGGGATATTTACAGCTAGAAATGTGTTGCTTTCTCAAAGACTGTTTTCACAAAAATAAAAAAAAACCTGTTGATTTTTTCTAAAACTCAACAAGAAGCAAAAATGTCAGCCAGCTTTCTAAGTTGAAGTGGATTTTGAACTTGCCACTGAGTTTATGGAGAGTTTTAAACTCAATGTGGAATCTTCAGAAATTGACATCAGATCTCCTGAAAATAGAACCCAAATTTAGTCAGATTGGTGTCTTTGCTACAGATTTTTATGAATCTGTTTCAGATTGTTCCCAGGCACACCAGGAAAAATGAAATGAAATTTCCCCGTATTTCTGAGGAAAATCCAGTTATCTTTATGAAATTGAATCAGGCAGAAATCCACTCGGTTCAGGTTCTCAAAATGTTAGCACAATCTCTGTTTCCGGTAATGTGCTGTCTTTTTTGTTTGTTTTTGTTCGAAAGAATGATTTACAGCCTGCATTTGGTTGATTCATGTGCAATTTGACCAAATGGGAGAAAAAACTTTTCTGCGTTTTTACTTGATATGAAAGCATACACTTGTTGAATTTGTAAACGTGTGCCAGATTTGTAAACTTATGCCAATATGGATTAGAATATTTCATCTGTGAAATCTTATTAAATCAATAATATTCAGACTCTCCTGAAGAGGCTTTCCTTAGGCAAATGGTAACAACAGTGAGGTAAATGTACAACACTGTTTACAGCAAGCATACTTTTAACTTTTACCCATTTAAACAGGGATGGGGACAGGTCAGGAAGTCAAATGACTCCTGGAGATTTTCCTTTGAAATCTCCCTTTGTACTTTCACACATGCATGTTGCCCTGCTCCCATGCAGGCCCAAAGAAGGTGAGTTTATACTCATATTTTGCGTACTGGGTGGATTTTCAAAGGGAAACCTTGCAATGAAAATGAGCTTGCAGTCCTACGGGTACACTTTACCTGTGGGACTGCAAGCTCCACAGTCAGTTTCATTAGGAAAGTAAATAAAAGGAAAACAAAAAAAGATATCGGTATGGTTTTCAACAGAAGTGGTTGAAAACACAAGGGCAAACATATTAACATTCCAAACATACAAGAGATCTTTAAAAAAAAATAAGTGCAGAGAAGCTGGTAAAGCTGAGAAAAGCAGGAAAAGGTAACCAGGATGACAAGGCTGCGAGCAGAAGAAAAAAATACCTAAGTCATTGAACAATGATGACAAGACTTTTTCAGGTAAAGGAGGAATGGCAGAGAGGAGAAACAGAAAAACGTGTGGAGGGAGACATGGAAAAAAAGAGAAATGTTAAACTAATATTTTTGCCAGGATTCACTGAAGAAGAGATCAGAAAAGAAGTACCACTTGTTGGCAGGGGTACGTATAGGAGTAGGGTAGATGCCACACAATTGACAGAAGAGAGGGTTTGATTGAGCTAGCAAAAGCTGCCAAAGGTATGAGGCCAAAAGGTTGGAATCCAAGGATACTGAAGGACTTCAGGGAAGTCCTGGTGAGCCCTCTGAAGGATATGTTCATTTGAACTTTGGAGTCCAGCATGGATCCAAAGGACAGAATAAGGACAGACATTGCCCCACTTCATAAAAATGGTAAAAGGGAGAAAGTTGGAAATTACCAACCAGTTAATCTGACCTCGTTGGTGAGAAAATTAATGGAAACTGTACTGAAGTAAAGGATAGCAAATTATCTTGAAATCAGCAGGCTAACGATTTAGAGAGAGAATGATATTACTAAAAAGAGATCAAGTGAACATATCTCATCAATTTCTTTAACTGGGCAACCAGAGAATTAGATTAAGGGCACGTACTGGATGTGGTGCATTTGGATTTCAGCAAAGCTTTCGATACTGACATGCATAGGAGATTCCTAAATAAAACTAGTAGCCTGGGGGAATGGATCCCAAGTTGGTAGAACATGGTTGCGTGATTGACAAGGGTAGTGATTAATGGAGTTCACTCTGAGGAAAGAAAGGCGATTAGTGGAGTTCGTGGGGATCTATCCTGGGGCTGGTTCTGTTCAATATCTTCAAAAGCAAAATTACCGATGTGTTAGTAGGAAAATGTTACCTTCTTTCAGATGACACTAACATTTGCAAAGAGTGAAAACTCCTGAGGAGATAGACAGAGTAAGATGTGATATAAGAAAGCTTGAGCAGTGGTCGACTGCTTAACAGCTGAGTTTTAATGAAAAATAAAAATTTCACGGTCATTCATTTGTAGTAAAGAAATTCAAGAGAACAGTACAAAGTAGGGGGTAAGATTCTGATATCCATAAAGGAAGAGAGAGACATTGGTGTGATCATAACTGATGATCTCAGGCTAACAAAACCGTGCCAGAATCAGAGGAATGTTAGAGTACATAGGGAAAGGCTTAACCAAGAGGAAAAAGGAGGTGACTCTCATTAGTGAGACCTCAACTGGACCCTAGTCCAATGCTGGAAGTCATACCTCTAAAACAATATAGACCAAATCAGTGCACCCAAAACACTGTGAAATGAAACTTAAGGATCTAAAAGTGTATATCCTAGGTGAAAGAAGAGTGGGAAAGGGGGATATAACGGAGATATTAAATACTTCAAAGATATAAATAATGCAAAAAAAAGCACATCTTTTTTTTCAGAAGAAGGGAAGAGACCATGATATGAGGCTCTAAGGAAGGAGCTATAATAAAACACCAGGGTGGTGGATAAATGAAATGGTCTTCCAGGAGAGATAAAAACAGTGACAGAATTCAATAAGACATGGAATAAGGACAGTGGATCCCGAGCTGCAAAGAAGTGAAGGGGAAGTTAGAGATAAACTAGGGTCCATGCCTTGTCCCAGGAAGTATATTAAGCAGACTAAGAGGGCCTAACAGGCCTTATCTGCCATCATATGCTATGTTTCTATATTATAATAAATATTCAATTTAATCAATTACCTGCTTGGTCATGTGACTTATTGAATTAGTTGATTGGTTATGAGATCGAGTCAAGAGATTATCATAAACTAAACAGAAAAAAATTGATTACTTTAGTTGTTTCTTTATTAGTTTCTCTCTTTCTCTCTGTACAAATGCAGATAAGTGGTGGCCATATAGAAAATAACAAGAGAAAGCCAAGAAAAATAAGAATCTGAGAAGGGTTACTCCTCTCTCTACTTATTTTAGATTGAGGTCAAACAATCCTTACCTTCTTAACCTTTTAAGAGTTTTGAATATGTGAAATATTACTTCCAGAGCTGATTGCTAATATGGTCTTCGTTTTGGAACCACAGCTGTTCATTAGGGCAGCAGTCCTAGAAATTCATTACAGTATAAAGCACTTCAGCCTAATTAAGGATTCAAGAGACGAGATGTTCTCTATTACAGAAATAGAAATTTCAGAGCAGATCTTTGTGGGGTAGGAGGGTGACAAAACAAGTAGCAATTAGAGAAAACTTAAACTTCAAATGTTGTTGTCATTCAGCCTTGGCAGCAGATCTCCAAAAATGTACCATGACCACTGTAATCACACAAGCTGTAAACATGTGCATCTGGTCAAAAATGCAGAACTGGCTAATTTACAGCTCAATAAATGTTAGGGATTTGAAGCATAAATTGTGATCCTTTAACACAGTGTGCTTCGGCTTAGTGGGTTAGTGGATTGCTTTCTTGTTTCAATAGTATTCTGTGACATAAGGGCCAATATCACAAAATTTAGTGTGCACGCTGAAGCCCTGGCACAGGCTAAAAATGACAAACTATGTGATGGTTTAACATGCACACAACTGGGATCAGAGTATGTTAGCATGTCTGCATGTGTAAATGAAAAGACATCACGTGTACATAAGGCTTTAGCATGTGCATGGGAAATAGCGTTGCAAGCTCTCATCCACCTGCTATTTAGCATGTGCTCACAAAAGTTAAAAATGTACATCTGCCTCAGATCATGTGTTAACCTTTTTAGTATGCATGCTATAGAACGGGCACAATTACTAGCATACATTATTGTGACTGAAAGATGAAAATGAAGTAATATGTCTCAATATAGAAGACTTATACTGTATCCATTAATTCCTTAAGGCATGGTGCTGATGATTGATCAGTACTATTAGTTTAATTTAATTTAATTAAAAATGTATCAATCATCATTTCCGGCACCCTGCACAAAGTGCTGTACATCAATATATAAACATCCCAAGAATAACATATTTCAAAAACTACAAAACATAATCATATAATTCCGTAATCCCACCTGCACATAATAAAAATATTCCTTCTAATACCCATAGGCTTGAATTAGTGCATATACACACGATAGACCTGTGCCTAGGGTGACAATCATTTAAGGGCAGCAGGCTGGCTGAAGATTTGTTGCCTTCCGGATCTGCTGAATCTGATCCAGCAAAGAATATCCCTCTGCAACCCTGTAACAGCCCTTATCAGGAGGTAGGTGACAACACCACTAGTACCAAGAGGAAGCAAAATCCTAAATCTGTCTCTGAATACCCTTAGTAGGCAGGATTAAAATCAAATCAAAACTGCTTAGTCTAGTTGAAGACCATTGTAAGTGTTCTGAGACTTGTCCCAGAATCACAGTCTGGATGTTAAGGGCCTCTTTGAGGTCAACAATTTATTAACTGCAGAATTCTCTTTGGAGAGTTTGAGGTTCTCCCAAACTGTTATCCTGCTGTTCTACCTAAGATACCACTTGGGGGAGGGGGTGTCTTCACCTGATTCTTTGTTCTCAGAAGGTCCCCCTAATAGGGAAATCTGTCTCTTCATATTGCCTGCACTACTGGGTCCAAGGCCAGCCCTGGCCCAAATACAAGAGGATGGATGATCAGATATGGATATCCTCTGGATTCAGGGTTGGCAGTTTTCCTTCCAAGCCACCAAGGGTATGAATGTGGCAGAGCTAGAATGCTTTGAGGGTGATAGATGGAGGATATGTGGCTGCTGAAACAGGAGGAGTTATGGGAGGTGAGACGTATAGGACTCAGAGAGATGGAGGAGAGGGAATGAGCGACAAAGAGAAGGGAGGAGACGCCAGGGAAAAGAAACCAACACACTCTTTAACACTTCAAAATATATTTGCATTTGTGTATACATCTCAATTGTATTTGCAAGCAACAGGTTAACAGAAGACAAAGATCTTTTCTATTATTAGCAATTTTGGGGGAATTCTAGACCACACTAGGCATTCAGAGACTTCAGGCTGAATAGTGGTCTGGGTCTCAAAAGTTTCTTTGAACTCACCAATTGTCATCTGGAGTAATGGCCAGATGACAATGCCCTTCTGAGTTAGGGTCTTTAGATTCCTCCTTGGTCACCCACTTCTATGCTCCCTTCTCTCACCAGCGACATTCTCTCATCCTGCTTTTTCATGAGACTTATTGACTCAGAAGACAGATGGGTAGAAACATGTGTTCATGTCTGGTTGGTCCTCTACTACGCGCTTTTCAACCAGTAAGACAAGGCACACTGGTAGGACTTGGGAACGTTCTTCCTGTTCCGCAGTGCTGGCAGCTCCAGCAAAATCCTCCTTCCTGGGCTCATGCTCTGACTCTGTTGGACAATACCTCAAATCTCCTGCTTGCTGATCCAGCCCCTCCATCCTATCCCCACAGCAATCAGACAGCACTGAGGACAACTGAAAGGAAAGGGCAGGAGCAGAGCCAGCACTGCAGCAGTGAAAGACAGAGAAGAACCTCTGTGCCATGTTCCTGCACATCCCTATCCCCACCTCCATCTGCTACCTGGAGTACAGTATGTTTCTGGGCTGTGCTTTATTTGCATGGAAAGTCATGGCCCCAGGCCTTAGATGTCTGTGGTGCAGGGACCTGAGATGCAGCTGACAGCAGAATAAGTTGCTGCCCAGATCTCCAGTCAGGTAAGAATGATTTCTGGGAAGGGACTGGGAAGAGGGTGAATACTAAAAGGGTGTGAGGGGAGAAGTAGGTGACTGCTTGGGGTGGAGAGTGCAAAAAAGGTGCTGAATGTTGGGGGAGGTGAGCAGAGGGTGTGAATGCTGGAGGGAGGAGGCACAGGATGCTGACACAATATTATGCATTGCTGCTCCTTGCTTCTAGAGGCAGTGAAAGAATTGGTAGAACAAGCTGGGGAATATCAGGGGAGGGGACAAAGGAGGAGTGAAGAAGAGAGAGGGGGGGATTAGGTATGAGTGAGAATCTTGGGAAAACCAGGAAAGTGCAGGAGAAGAGAGAGAGAGGACCAGGGACTGAGGGAGAGGAAGAAGGAAGAAAGGACCCTGAATAAGGGACAGTGTAATGGAGAGGGAAAGATAACCCAGGACAGAGGAAGAGAGAGGACCAGG
Source organism: Rhinatrema bivittatum (assembly GCF_901001135.1). Classification (NCBI taxonomy): domain Eukaryota; kingdom Metazoa; phylum Chordata; class Amphibia; order Gymnophiona; family Rhinatrematidae; genus Rhinatrema; species Rhinatrema bivittatum. Next base: position 541,260,430 of record NC_042617.1, on the reverse strand, counting down.
TACTGGGAAGATGGCTATGGAGAAATGACTCAGGATTAGGGAGAGAAAGGGGACATGGAATAGGGAGAGAGAGATCTGAGGATGGGAGGCCTGATAGGATAGGGGAGAAGAAAGAGGGGAATGGGTATTAGATATTACAGAGAGGAAGAGAGAGAAAAAGAATTGAAAAAGGAGAGTGCAGCACGTGTGGGAGGAGGTAGTGATGAGCTTGGATTTTGGGGTGGGAGAATCCTGGAAAATAATGAAGAAGAAAGGGATGAGAAATGGAGGAGAGAAGAGAAAGAGGAAAAGGAATGAGGAGAGGAGAGCATCAAGGAAAGAGCAGAAAAACTAAAGAGAAAAGTATTAAAATATCCACTCTGAAGGAAAGAGACAGAGAAAAAGGAAAGAGGACACCAGAGAGAGAGAAAGAGTAGGAAAATAAAAAAAGAAACAGAAGACTAGTGAATGAGAAAAAAATAACAACTAGCCAAAAAAAACCCAGAAACAGCAAAGGTTGGAAACTTATTGCCTAATAGAGAATATTAATAACTCAGAATTAAAATGTTGGGAAAATGTAATGGCTATTTTGACTTATTCTGGTATTTAATTAATTCTGTTGTATGCACCAGCACAGACGCTTTTGCATTAGGTTCAACAATATTTTGTGGTAACAAAACTTGAATTATGTGCTTTTAGGTATATTTTGAGAGTAGATTAGTACAATTTTGCATGGGGACAGTCTACCTGACTTTCCCCCCCAACCACCAAAGTAAACTGCTCACTCACTACACAAGTGCCTCGGATGTATTCACTAGAACTCTGGCAATTGTATCCTCCTTCCCATTGTCAGGAGGAGAGCAGCACTTCTTACCTGAATACAATTCCTTCGCCAGCTTCAATCTGATGTTCAAATGTGAAGGGCCCTGTAATCTTGCAGGACCCATTGGTTCCACAAGTTCAGATGTCTGACTGAGGCTGGCAAAATGAGGCACAAATAGTTTCAAAAGTGTCAAGTTCCTTCTGTTCGTGGAAAGGGGGGAGGAGGGTAAGAATCCTGCAAAATGTGGTTTGGTGTGCCACGGGGATTGAACAAACCGACAAGTGTGCTATGAAAAAAGAAAGCTTGAGAAGCACTGCCATATACTATATCCTGGTTTAGTAGAAACTCCTTTGAATGTATCTCAAGTGGTGCTGTTTTTAATGGAGGTGCTGATATTTAAAATCCCTGTCAACCATTTTGGTTGAGTTAAATTCATTAAATCGTTGTTTGTATGAAGGAGGAAAACCAAGTGAGGGTTCACAAGAACACTTTAGTTAAAAAGAGGAGGGCTGGGTTGACTTTTTGGGCATACCAAATAGCTATGCTCTTGAAGAATACTATAATGTGGTGTCAAGTTCAGGCTGGAAAGCACAGTGGGCAGAGTTAAAAAAAAAGGTCTGTTTCCCTTTAAATGCATCCTTCCAATCTCACTTGTAAGGATGCCATTTAAAGCTCAGAAGAACATCATTAGGGATCATCCATGTCCAGTGAGTGTTTTATATACTCTTAGCATATTTTGACATTCAAAGGAGTATACAGTATGTCTTTCAACTTCTTTTTGGGATAATACACACTTTCAGTCATCTAATTAAGGTTAATTTTCACTGGCTATATAACTGTATTATTAACTGTGCGGGTCAATAATTCAAGGATGGGAGATTTCTATCTATCCCCCAACTTAGCCAAAAAGCTTGAGATTGATTCAGTGCCGGTGTTTACTTATCTTCAACTGTGGTCTTCTCAATAAGAGTAAAAATTAAGCTGATTATAGTAGAAGGCTTAAACCATTTAAGAATTTGATTAATACACATTTATGCAATGAAAGTCTCATATCAAGAATCTACTGCATTATAATGTTGGAGGATGAAAACCCAGCAGGGAAATTTAAGGAACTATGGGCTAAAGAAATAGGGAGAGAAAGTGAAGAGGAAAATTGTGACTAAATAGTATGGAGATTAGGCCATGGTATCTCTAGTTGTATGCAAGCCAAACAGAAGTGGTATAGCTCTAGAAGTTCTGGGATCCTTATAAGCTAATTCAGTGAAACAGTCAATGAAGATATTTTCAAAGCATTTCCTACTTTTATCCCCCGACACATACTGTGATTCGCCACATGAGCTGCATCAGGAGGAACAGAAGCCCAAAGTCTCAACTAGTTGTATTGTGCCCCTATGGATTACAGAGCAATTGGATCCATACACACGCAAAGGAAATGCTAGAAGTGCAAAGGGGTTCAAAGCACGGGTCTTGTGGAGTTGTTTTGCACCTGGTATTTAAAGAGCTTGGAAGAGTGAGATCAAGTGGCAATTCACTGTCTAAAGCGGGAATAATTTGTGTACAGGCTGGGTAGTGAGGCGGGTGCCTGAACAGGCACAGCAGAGACCGCCCCGAGCGCTGAGGATACAGCGGCGTCAGGGAAATTTCTAGGATACATCCTAGACCCGCTGAGACAATGCCTTGCTTGAAATTTCCCTGTCGCCGCTGTATCCTCGGCACTCAGGGTGGTCTCTGCTGTGCCGATTGCTGCTTGATCTCACTCTTTCAAGCTTTTTAAATACTGGATCTGAAACCGCTCCACAAGGCCCGCACTTTGAACCCTTTTGCACATCTAGTATTTCCCTTGCACATGTGTGGATTCGATGAAGGATGTGCATTATTTTTTTGACGGATGAAAATATCGTACGATATTTTCTAATCTGTCATGTATCGGGGGTCCCCGAAAATGATAGGAAAGCCCCACAATTTTTGTGTGGTTTTCTTATCATTTTTTTGGGGGGGGAGAAGGGCACACAGAAAAAAAAACCCAAACCCACCCTGATTCTTTAGATCTAATTATTTACAATCCCCCACCCTCCTGACCCCCCCAAAACTTTCCTAAAGTACCTGGTCGTCCAGCGGGGGTCCCAGGAACGATCTCCCACTCGTGAGCCGTCGGCTGCCACTAATCAAAATGGCACCGATGGCCCTTTGCCCTTACCATGTGACAGGGGCTATCAGTGCCATTGGCCATCCCCTATCACAAAGTAGGAGCAATGGATGGCCCGCAATACGCGTAAAGCCCCAGAACGCATGTAAGTCTCGGGGCTTTACAAAGGGGGTGGTCCAGGGGCTGGGCAGGGCGGTCCTGGGGCGGGGCAGGGCCAAAGACCTCCGACAGAGCGGCCATTGCCGCTCTGTTGGAGGATCGCATTCCAGCAGGCATGCCAGAGGCAGGCGCAAAAGGTAGGATAAACAATATGGGGGGGTTAGAGTAGAGCTGGGGGGGGGGAAAGGTTAGGGGAAGGGGTGGGAATGTTAGGTTAGGGGGAAAGGGAATTCCTTTCCAGGCCGCTCCAATTTCGGAACGGCCTGGGAGAGAACAGAGGAAGGCAGCGCAGTTCGGCACATGCAAGGTGCACAATTGTGCTTCCCCTTGCACGCGTTGACCCTCAATTTTATAACTTGCGCGTGCCTGCCCGCGCATCTTATAAAATTGCGTGTCCATGTGCGCGAGCTAGGTAGCACACGCACATAGACACTCGCGCACATGCTTTTAAAATCTACCCCAAAGTGTATTTGGATTTTCAGAACACATTTGGCAGTTCCCCATGAGAGAATCCTCAGGAAATTAAAATATCATGGGATAAGTGGCAATGTTCTGTTGTGGACTGATAACTAGGTAAAAGAAAGTAAACAAAGGGTAAGTAAGACTAAATGATCAGTTTTCCAAATGGAGAAAAGTCATCAATGGAGTATCACAAGGAGAGGTCCTTGGAGCGGGGGTTATCCCCATGGAGCACCATCTCTGGCTTCCAGATTCCAACAACCTCTATTGGCTCCAGGAAAAGATCCTATCCCTATACCCACTCAGGAAGAAACTATGCAATTTGGCCACTCTCGTTTGATGGAGGAAGAGAGGCTTCAATGCTACCTCCAAAATCTGTGCCTCTATTTTGCTATCTCAGGGCATCAGGTTAAAACCTGTCCTCTGAAGCCAGGAAATTTCAATGCCTAGGGCTGGCTGGGAAGGCATCCCTAGGTTCCTCTGGAAACACTCCCCTTTCTCAGATTGTCCTGCCAGACCATCTTTAAATGGGCACTGAAGTTATTCTAAAAAAAAAAAGCCTTTCTTGACTTGGAAGCCAAGGGGAATTTCATCAAAGAAAGTGTGGTTCATCATCACACCATCCCCATGGATCAGCTACATAGACTGCTCACTATCTCTTTGGTTTATGGGGAACTATTGCCCAGGAATATCAAGGCTGACCCATAACCCTCAGGGTTGGTCTCCTGTATCATAAACAAATTCCATTCTATGTTCTTCGGACATTAGAAACCACTGGAATTAGAAACCATTGGAATTAGAAACCACTAAGCAGCCAAAATATATAAAATTCTAACCTGTATTGTTATTATGTTCTCAGCTATTTGTCTCCTTCTACTCTTTTTTCCAGCTACCTATGCTTCCAAGTTTATCCTCCTTGTTGATTGTAACTTTGCTCCTTCTGTTAAATGATTATTTTTTATTTATTGTTAAAGTTCCTCCTTGTTTTATGTAAACCGATTTGATATGGTTATTACCATGAAGGTCGGTATAGAAAAATGTTAAATAAATAAATAAAATAAATAAAAATCTGATAACCCAATGGTCCTGGGACTAACGTAGCTTCAAGCAACATTATCCCTATATTGACTGGGTAACTGTAATATCAGGACATCTTACAGAGATAAAGTTCCTACATGGAATAAATGACATTTTTATGGAGCAATTGATTCAGGAACCAATGAGAGAGGAAGCAATTTTAGATCCAATTCTCAGTAGAGTACAGGGTTTTGTGAAAGATGTAACGCTGATGGGGCCGTTTGGCAATATTGATCATAATATAATCAATTTGAATTAATAACTGGAAGAGGGACAGGAAGTAAATCCATGGTTCTAGTACTAAACTTTCAAAATGGAAATCTTGATAAAATGAGAAAAATAGTTTAAAATAAACTGAAAGATGCAGCTACAAAGGTCAAGAATATGCAATAGGCAAGGACATTGTTAAAAAATACCATCTTAGAAGCACAGTCTAGATGCATTAAGAAAGGTGGAAGGAAGGCCAAACGATTATTAGCATGGTTAAAAAGTGAGGTGAAAGAGACTATTTTAGCCAAAATATCTTCATTCAAAAATTGGAAGAAGGATCCATTAGAACAAAATTGGATAAAGCATAAGCAATGACAAATTAAATGTAAGACATTGATAAGAAAGGCTAAAAGAGAATTTGAAAGGAAGTTGTCCATAGAGGCAAAATCTCACAATAAAAACTTTTAAAAATATATCTGAAGCAGAAAGTCTGCAAGGGAGTCAGTTGGGCCTTGAGATGATTGAGGGGTTAAAGGGGAACTTAGGGAAGATAAGGCCATCATGGAAAGACTAAACAAATAATTTGCTTTGGTGTTTATTGTCTTACGCGCGCCGGGCCTATTTTAAAAAGGCCCAGCGATGCGCGTAAAGCCCTGAGACGCATGTAAGTCCCCGGGTTTTACAAAAGGGGCGGTCCAGGGGTGGGGCGGTCCGGGAGCAGGGTGGGGGCGGGGCCAGAGGCCTCCAACAGAGCAGCCATTGCCTCTGTGTCGGAGGATCGCGTGCCGGCAGCCTGCCGCCACGCTCAACTTGCACCTGCCCAGAGGCAGGTGCAAAGGGTAAGACAAAGCAAGGGAGGGTTAGAGTAGGGCTGGGGGGGGAAGGTTAGGGGAAGAGGTGGGAAGGTCAGGTTAGAGGTTAGGGAAGGAACAGGGGAAGTCAGCACAGCTCTGCACACGCAAGGTGCATAATTGTGCACTCCCCTTGTGTGCGCCGACCCCCAATTTTATAACATACGTGTGCCTGCGCATGCATGTTATAAAATCGAGCATACATGTGCGCACGCTGGGTAGCGCGTGCACATGTAAGCCACGTGCGCTTCTTTTAAAATCTAACCCCCCCTCCCCAGGTTTCTGAAAGAACTCAAACATGAAATTTCAGATCTATTGCGATTAATTTGTAACCTATCACTAAAATCATGTATTGTACCTGAAGACTGGAAGGTGGGCCAATGTAACCCCCAGTATTTAAAAAGGGCTCCAAGGGTGATCCAGGAAACTATAGACCGGTGAGCCTGATTTCAGTGCTGGAAAAAGTCATGAAAACTGTTTTAAAAGAATAAAATCACAAAACATTTAGATAGACATGGTTTAATGAGACACAGCCAGCATGGATTTAGCATAGGGAAGTCTTGACTCACAAATCACCTACATTTTTTTGAAGGGGTGAATAAACATGTGTACCAAGTTGATATACCACCCAGTATCAGTCAAGGGACTTTCAAGCTGCAATAGGAATATCCTAAATATAAATGTATGTGTTTATAAATATACATTTACATCATATATAAAACTTACATCCATATATAAAACCTTTTTTAAGCTTTCAGGCATAGCCATTACATACATTTATTTATATTTAGAATTTTATGAGATGTATCAGCAAAGTGAGATTCCTAATTATAGATATATACTACCAAGATCCAGCCTTCGTTATATACTTTAGGTTTATCATATCCAAAATATTAGAATGTCTTCTTAAAAAGTTTGAGTTGCATAATATCTCATTTAACTTTTATTCTTACTTTCTCAAATAACTCTGAAGACGCAGGAATAAAAATCAACATTTCAGGCCACCTAGCTTTCATCAATGGCATGTACCAAGATGAGGGTAATCAATCTCAGTTCCCCAAATTAGAGCTTCTACTGAAGCAGAGCAAAACGCACTATCATTTGCTTCAAGCCACAGCAGTCTTGAAGGGTAATCCATTAGACAGGACAAGAGTATGGAAGAAGATGATGATCCTGCACTGTCCACAACTGGTATGTGAATCCACTGAGATACCGGCACACTCAGTCATTAATGGAAATCAGATCTGACCTTGCAGTAGAGTGTGTGGGATTTACTTTAGAGATGAACAGATGGAAAGAGAAAAAATGCACCATTAATTTTTTCAGGAAACCTTTAACCTTATCCCTCCTAATCCTTTGGCAAACCTGCTTCAGTAACAGTTTGATTGGGTTCTAATTTGCTTCCAAAACTAGGTAGAATAAATTAAAATAATTTGTTGCATCCTGGTAAGTGCCAGTTTTAAATACTCTATTCTTAATAAAACCACCAGCCTGCATTTTCTTCCTCCCTCCCGGCCACAAGCCCCACCCTGTCCCAGGAATATAAAACTTAGTGTAAATCACTCTCCTCTTAAGACATTACCTTCTTAGCTCCTATTCAACACATACTTATATGTACATATATATATGTGCGTATGAGCGAATGTATATAAATGAACATACTGATAGGCAGAGGCAATTCTATAATGAGGCAGGGTGAGGCGGCTGTCTCAGGAGGAAAAGTTTTGGGAGCGGTAGTAATTGTTAGAGATGCGCAAAGCTTGAACCTTTGTTTTCGGCCCGCCATGGGAAATTTTGTATTTCCTGTGGTTCAGGCCTTTTAAATTCAGGGGAACCCAAAAACAAATTTTCCCCGAAATTTTGGGAAAAACTCGTTCGGGTTTCGGGCTCCCCGAACCAGGACGAATGCACATCCCTAGTAATTGTATCCCAGCAAAAAAAAAAAAAAAGAACCCTGTAGCAGCAGCCTCATTGTGCCTTTTAAATTCTAAAGCAGGCTAGCAGAGTTTCTAAATCCTACAGGCTGGAAAACCTCCCTGCCAGTATGAAGAATTTCCCATGGCACTGAAAAATAATGCTGGCAGGGTTCTCACTCCCCCACCAGCATGAAGAAAGGCCCCGCGGCACCGAAGAATGACACTGGCGGAGTTCCCTCTCTCCGCCAGCAATGAAGAAGGGCCCTCAGTGGCTGGAGGCACTGAAAAATAATGCTGGCAGGGTTCCTATTCCTAGCCAACATGAAGAAGGCCCTGCAGCATGGGCAGCACTGAAGAATGATTCTGGCAGGATTATCACTCCCTGCCCAGTACGAATTAAGCCCCGCAGTGTGGGCGCCACTGAAGAATGATTCTGGTGGTGTTCCCACAGCCTGCCAGCAAGAAGACTCAAATGGTTGCTTTTTCAGGTAACCTGGTAGGAGGGGAAAAGGAGAGGGTGTGAGTGAGGAAATTAAGGGAAGGAGATGAGTGACCGAGAAGGAAAGAAATGAGGTGGGAGGGAAGGGGAGTGAATGAGAGGGAAGGAAGATGAGTGAGAAGGCAGTGATAGAATGGGGAGGAGGTGAGTCATAAAAGAGGGAAAAGGAGAATGTGAGTAAACAGTAAAGGGAGAGAGTAAATGACAGAGAGAACTGAAGGGATATGAATGGAAAAAAGAAACGAGGAGTGAGTGAGTCAAAAAGTATGTAAGGGAAGAAGGGTGTGAGTGAGGGAAGGAGGAGAGAGAAAGCATGTGTGCATGTGAGAGACAGCGTATGTTTGTGTGTGTGTATGAACATGTGTGAGAGAGCATAACGTTTGTGCCTCCTCCTCCCCTCGCTAATCCATAACAATCTCAAGGTGACTGGAAATCAACAGTTCCCAGGTATGGAGAGTGGGAAATGTTTTTTATCCGTAGTTTGATTATTGGGTGTTACTTGATGTGTCTGCTATTTTCAAATATTTTATTGGTTTATGGGAATTTTTTAAAAAGTATGAGTTTAATTATCAAATATTATTCTATTTGTTAGCTGTCTTAAAATATTCTTATTATTAATATGGTTTATAGTTATTATTGATGTTTTATAGTCCTTGATTTTCCTGTCGATAAGCAGGCTGAATGAGCCATGCTGTCTGGGGACATCCACCTGGTGGCCCGAGGTGGAAACTCTCTCCACAGATTTAGAGCTGTTTTCCGCACGTCTGCGCGGTCGTTCCCACGCGATTATCCAACTCGCTCAGTTTTTGTTCTTCCCGTGCAGCTCACAGACACGGATTCTTCTCTCTTGCGCATTTTATCTTCTTTTCTCTTCTTCTTTCTTCTTTCCTACTCCTTGGTGTACCCCAAAAGGCACTTTTAAGCGCTGCTCATGATGCCCAAAGATATAATTGCGATGGAGAAGGTACAGAGAAGAGCAACCAAAATGATAAAGGGGATGGAACAGCTCCCCTATGAGGAAAGGCTGAAGAGGTTAGGGCTGTTCAGCTTGGAGAAGAGACGGCTGAGGGGGGATATGATAGAGGTCTTTAAGATCATGAGAGGTCTTGAATGAGTAGATGTGAATCGGTTATTTACACTTTCAAATAATAGAAGGACTAGGGGGCATTCCATGAAGTTAGCAAGTAGCATATTTAAGACTAATGGGAGAAAATTCTTTTTCACTCAACGCACAATAAAACTTTGGAATTTTTTGCCAGAGGATGTGGTTAGTGCAGTTAGTGTAGCTGGGTTCAAAAAAGGTTTGGATAAGTTCTTGGAGGAGAAGTCCATTAATGGCTATTAATCAAGTTTACTTAGGGAATAGCCACTGCTATTAATTGCATCAGTAGCATGGGATCTTTTTAGTGTTTGGGTAATTGCCAGGTTCTTGTTGCCTGGTTTGGCCTCTGTTGGAAACAGGATGCTGGGCTTGATGGACCCTTGGTCTGACCCAGCATGGCAATTTCTTATGTTCTTATATCCGTCACCAACAGGCATAATTATTGCTACCTGTGCCTGGGGCTGGACCATGACCAGACGACCTGTCATGACTGTGGTAGGATTCCCCAAGGGCCCAGCATCAACGGGCTGAAAAAATCGCCAATCTGAGGGAGAGCGAGTCATCGGGCTCATATGCACTGACACACCGCTCCACTCAGTCGTCACCGACGCCGAAACCGAAGAGGTCAACCCCAGCTAAATGAGCGGCATCGCTGGAGTCAATTTTCAAAGGCCAGGGCCAGGTGGGAAAATCCCTCAGAGAGCCTGAAGGTAGGGGTTCGGGGGACATACCCCCAAAAGACCCGATGGCACCTTCGCTTTAAACTGTATTTGGTGAGGATCTGTCTGTGTTCTGCCTGTGTGAATGAGGTGTGGTATTCTGCTAGCATGAAGTTTCTGTGTAGGGATATATAACTATTTAGCTTGATCTGTTTTCCTAATACGAGGTGTATTGGTTTAGGGTCTGGTGTAATATTTGCATTGTTGCCTTTTCATAGGTAGGACTGATACTGTTTGAGTGCTGATACTTAGTGCTGTTTTTGCATGGGAGATTTACTATATTTGTAATTGTAATTTGGTTTACTCACGGCTTTCTGAGGGCCAAGTCAACACCCAAAGTGTTTTAAATTAGGCCTAATTTCATATGGGTCAGGTGTCTCTTTTGCAGGGCTTTCTGGTTGGCACCACTGCAGTGCATGTCAATATAATATATATGTTGCAATGGAAGCTTTTATCTCAGAAGACTATATTTTGTAATGTCCTTTCTCATGTAAAATCCACCTTTCTGCATCAGGGAAGTGGTTAATATGAAATTGTAAAATAAATGCAAAATATTTCATTGTGTGTGGTGAGGGCTAGGGGGATCAACTCAAGACTGCAAGGTTCATATTGGGCATCTAATACCTTTGCCCTGGTTTGACACTGCACACAGACCCCCATTCACCTATCTCCCACATTCCTGGGGGCAGATGCGGGGAAAGGGTGGGAGGCAGGAGGCAGGGTTCCCAGGAGTGTGGCAGGGTTGTCAGCTTCATAGGAATTTTATCCCTGAAGTTCTATCCGCCACCCTCCTTCCTAGCATTTCTAATCACTGAAAATGTCAGAGTTCACCCAAGGCACAGCAAAAGTCAAATGTGGTGGGTGGGGAAGTGCTCTCACTTCCCTCACCTCAGGCAGCAGATTGGCTTGAGCCGCCCCCTGTTCGTAGGATCAGAACGTGAGGAGTGATGGTGGTGGTACATATCAGTGATCTGCACTACCACTTCTCCTTCCTCCTTCACTTGCACTTTGAGGAAGAAGAATGTGCATGGCCATTGAAAGCCCTCTCAACCGCTGCTATAGAAAACCTCGGGGAAAGATGTGAGATCCACTTCTCATTTCCCTCAAGGTGGGTAGAGCATCTTGCGGAGCTGCAGCGCAGGGACACAGCGAGAGCAAGAACGCACACTCCTGGTCCTTGAGGCTGCTCCTTCTCCCAACTGGCGCATGTTTACATTCTAAACAGGAAGTGCACGAGGGAGAAAGAGCCATAGGGACAGTCTTTGGGTGTTCACTGTATTTCCCTGCCTCAGGCCTATCTATGCTATTTCTGACAAGGTCTGATGGAGGTGAAATGGTAAGGGTGCGGGAGAAGAGGGACTGGAGGAGATTGTGGACCAGAGGAACATGGGGAGATGGAGAACAAGAGGAACACAGAGTGATTGGATGGAGGAGAAGGCAATGCATGCATAAAAAGAAAAGGGAGAGATAAGGGTGGAAAGATAAGACAAAATTGATAAAAAGGAAAAACTTGAGCAGGTGATGAAAGAAAGAAAAGCACAGAAGAGAAATGGAAAGAGGTGAGTGGTAAGAGAGTGAAATATAGATCTTGTATGAGTAGGGGAAGAGAGAGAGAGGGAGCAAGAAAGATTAGATGGGCCTGAGAAGAGGGAGACTGCCCCTCCTTTTTTCCTTTTCTAATCCCTGAGCCCACTGTAAGATACATAGACAGTAGGCGATTTTAATTAATAACATTTTTCTGTCTTTTCATGTCCTTGTGAGAGAGAAGTAGATGATAGTCCTCCAGAGTTTGTAATTTGCTTAAGCAGTTCTCTGGAGTTTACTGGGTATTATTGAGGTTTCGGGGTCACATCTGTTACCGCTGGAATGAAAACTGATAGAGATGTGCCCTGCAGATGTAGAAGCTGATACTAGTCATTCCTCAGTTCTGCAGGAAGCTTTGGAGAATTGCAGAGCTATTCACCATGCTCTGTGCTTTCGCATCCAGTGCTTTCTGCTCAAAGGATCATTAATCATTTGTACTTCTTATATTAATTTCCTTTTTTCCATCATATGAATTGAATGTAGCTTAAACACTAATTTAGCAAGTGCCGACAACAAATAAAATAACATACAGCATGTTGAATATTCACCGTGCAGTTAAAATGACAGACAGCAGCTGATTGCATGGACTGTAACCTTTTCGTCAAAGTGCTTAAAGGCTGTTAAAGGTTGTATTGGAGGTATCAGCTAATTAGCATTGTCATCACTTTCCACAAAGGACATTCTTATTTTGTGTTCAAGTATTAGCATTTCTTATGTAAGTAAGACAGTATACTACTATACCTAGTTCTTCCTCAACAGTTAACCTAACCTGAATTTTTTGCTGGCAGGATCTTGCTCTCCTATGGTTTTAATTATGAACCAACACTGCTAAAAACAAACTCCAAACATTTTAAACTTTCCATACAAATTTCCTTCCATTGTCCAGATAAAGTGAATTCCTTTTAGATATATGAATTGGTCAAAAATAATTTCCCTATCTACACCACTTCTCTAGATACCACCTATGCCGCATAGTATGGTCCCAGAGAGTATGAATTGCTATATTTTAGGCTCTAGTAGAACTGCCCTAGTGAATGTTTATGAGTTCTAGAGCAGGGATGCTCCAACTAAGGGATGGCCAACTCTGGGCTTCAAGAGCCATACACCCTCAGGTCTGGTTTTTAGGACATCCAAAATAAATATGCATGCAATAGATTTGCACACAATGAGTGAGTGGGACAGGATAGTAGAGAGTGCAAGGAGGAAAATGTCTCATCTCCCACACATAGGGGGAAGTGAAGAATGAGATTAGGACAAAGTGAACCGTACAAGGGAAAAAGAGTACCCCAAACACACATACACATATACACATATCACCCCCTCCAACCACACAACCTCCTGGATACCTCACACTTACACACACACACACACACACACACACACACACATACGTACATACATGCACACCTGGCCTACACCACCACCTCTTTCCACCCTCACCCCCCCCCCCCAACACATACACTCATGCACACAGGGGTGAGGAGAGTGGGATGGAGCATGCAATGTGGGAAAGAATGACCCCCTCCACACACACACACACACACACCCCTAATCCTATCTTCCCAAGACACTTACATCCCTCACACACATTTCCAAGGGTGAGGAGGGAGAGTCTGGAGAGCATATCTGGGAACTCTCCAAGAGTCACGCCGAGATACAGGGAATGTGCATCAATTGCAAGATCAGAGAGGAAACACTAAAAAGCTCAGGGCATCTCTATGTACACCTCCAGCCACAACCTCAATAAGCCTGCAGGGAACAGGAGAGGAGGAATGAGTCTGGGGCAGACACTGCAAGCAGCATGTGAGGAGAAAATGGAGAGCCGCTGCAACACACACAGCTCAGTCTGAAGCTGTGATTATAGAATTGTGGACTCAGCTGAGGGTAGAGTGAGGCTGCACAAGTCATGGTGTTATGACTTATGGGGATAGAAGCCAGGAGTGTGCTGGGGTTAGGGAGAGAGGATGGGAAAGTATGCTGGTGTCATCTCTGGAGGGAGGATGTGAGAGAAAGTGTGGAGGTGAGGGTGGAGATGAAAGAGAGAAAGCTGATATGCATTTTTCCATTCCTCCCCCCCCCCCCCCTGCCGCCCCTTCCACTAATAATCAACAGCAATCTCAGGGTGGCTACAACTCAAAAGTTCCCAGGTATGGAGAAGAGTGAGAGGGGGAAAGTGGAGAGGGAAAGAGTGTGCATACACATTCCTCACACACCTCTTCCTCAGTCCTTCCCCCTCCACACATACACACCACATATTCCACTCCTTCCCCTACACCTCCTCCCACTTACACCACCACCACACCACCACCAGCACCTCTCTCCTGACACACACACACACACACACACACACAGAGGGGTGAAGACAGGAGAAAAGGGTGCTCCCACTCATACACAGACACCCCCAACCCCAGAGGGGATGAGTATATTGGGGGGAAAGTGCCTCACCCATATACACACACACATACAGAAGATGGGAGAGGAAAATAGGGCTACAAAGTAGGGAGTGATGGGGAGATTGTAGGAGAGTGAGAGAGAGAGAGAGTGTGGGTGTGTGTGTGTGCGTGTGCATGTGCATGCACTCTTCTCTCCCATGCCCCCACCTACCCACCCCCATCTTTTATCCCTCCCACCTCCCTCCTTTGTACCACCTACACACACACACACATCAGTGTGAGGAGAGTACTGCAATGTGGACAGGGGGGACAGGGAGGAGAAAAGAGTGCACACACTCATACTCACAGACTGGGGTAGGCATAGGGGAAAAGTGTCCTGCCACACACAAGATACACCCGGCGATGGACCGGAGGGCTTCAAAGTGGACTGTACAAGGGGGAGGGGGCAAAGAAGAGAAGAGAATGCGCGTGCGCGCGCGCACACACACACACACACAGAGTTAAGGAGAGGAGGATAGAGTGCCCCCACCCATGTACACATCGTCCTTCCCTCACACATACACACAGGGGGAGAGGACTGCAAAAGGGGTTAAGGCGACAAAGACAAAAAAAAAGAGTGCCCCTACCACCCCACACAGGAGAGGAAGGGGAAGATTGCCTCTCTGCACTCTCCTCTCTATTCACCCCCTCCCCAACTCATATACACCTTTTCCCCGCAGGGTTAATGAGCAAAGTGAGCAAGGGCGCAGCCCCTAGAGATGAGTAAGACTGTAATGTGAAATCTCAATCAGAAGGATGCGGATCCAACACTAAAGCCTTTGACATTCTATGAGCTCCGGAAAATAGACAATATTTTATCAAATCTATTTTGTATTTTGTTATATTCACAATCCAACATAACCTAATGGGATAAATTTTCAAAAGCTTCATTGGGGCCAACATGCGTGAATAAGAAGATACATGCGTTGGTTGACTAAATGTACCGCTTACGTGGCTTTCCAGCCCCCTAAAACTATGTGTGTAAGTTCATAATATGCATGCATTTTGCTGCATAAAGAGGCATTTGAAGAGATGTTTTTGAACTTTGTGAAGAATCTATGTGCCCAATTTACATTTTCAAAATGTAAGTGTGTAATCAGCGTGCTAAAATGGGGGCAGCTTTATGCCACCATTTGTTAATGGCCAGAGTTTTGCACATATACTCTATTTAGTCACACAGAAAGCCAATATTCAAACTAAGTATGCTGGGGCTTGTATTTCACAGTCAAATTGTTTTGTGTGTGTGCTTTTGAGTATGTATGTTAATTTGCAGTTAGGTGCACGACTGAAAAGTGTCCTACGTTCAAAGCAATAAGGACCTCTGCCAAGAGAATTTTTGCTGCAGTTCTGATGATGTAGCAGGCTTTTATGTCTGAAGGTGGCAGCACTGAGCCATTTGAGAACAGGGTTCCACCCCACCACACACACACACACACCACCACCATCACCACTGACATGGTACTGCAGACAAGAAGTACAAAACAGACATCTGCAGCATAGCAGTACGTCATGTATTTTGTGAGATGGATTGTCCCTATGTAGCACAGTCAATCTCTGCCTTCCTGGCTGTTTCTCATTTACATAGGAGAATTGCTCTGGGTGCTAGCGCAAGCATTTACCTGCTGAGAGACCGAATGGACATGCCGTTTGCAGGTGCAGTGATTTTACGTCCATACAACCCAACTCAAATCAGGCCCTATTTGTGTAAGCAAAATCAAATGTAACATGCCAATTTTTTTTCAAGAACAAGGTCTACTGCATATTTTTTACATGGAAATACTGGAGTTAGCATATTGTGTAGAAAAGGTTTATCAAGAGGGATATACTATACATTTTTGGGTATCCTAAAATTAAGAATATAAGAACTTGCCATGCTGGGTCAGACCAAAGGTCCATCAAGCCCAGCATCCTGTTTCCAACAGAGACCAAACCAGGCCACAAG
Organism: Rhinatrema bivittatum; assembly: GCF_901001135.1. NCBI lineage: Eukaryota > Metazoa > Chordata > Amphibia > Gymnophiona > Rhinatrematidae > Rhinatrema > Rhinatrema bivittatum. The sequence goes on along the minus strand of NC_042617.1, from coordinate 541,244,532 downwards.
AACCTGGCAAGTACCCAAACACTAAGAAGATCCCATGCTACTGATGCAATTAATAGCAGTGGCTATTCCTAAGTAAACTTGATTAATAGCCATTAATGGACTTCTCATCCAAGAACTTATCCAAACCTTTTTTGAACCCAGCTACACTAACTGCACTAACCACATCCTCTGGCAAAAAATTCCAGAGTTTTATTGTGCGTTGAGTGAAAAAGAATTTTCTATGATTAGTCTTAAAAAAATTACTATTCTATTCATATTTTTAAAAAAGAACTGAATCCTAAAGAATTGGATGGTGTGGAGTTGCTAGAGAAGAAAATAGTGGGATTTTATCATGGCTTAGTTCAGATGTTGCTATGAGTTTTCTCCAGTTTTGGAGTGAGCATGACTCTGGCACACATCAAAATCTGAATTTCTGGGACAGCTCCGTTGTGCCATCTCATCTCAGCTTGAATTTTCAGAGCAAACCATCTCAAGGTTACTTATTTATCGAAAATGTGGGAAGATCTAGAAAATTAAATGTGATCTTGTCAGTTTTCATGGAGTCCTTAAAACCTTTTAGTTCTTTTTGCCGGGAAAAATAGTAGAAACTGTTCTCAAGATCAAAATCATAGAGCATATAGAAAGACATGGTTAATGGAATACAGCTAACATGGAATTACCCAAGGGAAGTCTTGCCTTACAAATCTGCTTCATTATTTTGAAGGGGTTAATAAACATGTGGATAAAGGTGAACCAGTAGATGTAGTGTATTTGGATTTTCAGAAGGCATTTGACAAAGTCCCTCATTAGAGGCTTCTAAGAAAACTAAAAAGTCATGGGATAGGAGGCGATGTCCTTTCGTGTATTACACACTGGTTAAAAGACAGGAAACAGAGTCAGATAGTAGGATTAAATGGTCAATTTTCTCAGTGGAAAAGGGTATATAGTGGAGTGCCTCAGAGATCTGTACTTGGACCGGTGCTTTTCAATATATATATAAATGATCTGGAAAGGAATACAACGAGTGAGGTTATCACATTTGCGGATGATACAAAATTATTCAGAGTAGTTAAATCACAAGTGGATTGTGATACATTACAGGAGGACTTTGTAAGACTGGAAGATTGGGCATCTAAATAGCAAGTGAAATTTAATGTGGACAAGTGCAAGGTGTTGCATAAAGGGAAAAATAACTTGCTGGAGTTACACGATGTTAGCTTCCAAATTAGGAGCTACCACGCAGGAAAAAGATCTAGGCATCATAGTGGATAATACTTTAAAATTGTCGGCTCAGTGTGCTGCAGCAATCAAAAAGCAAACAGAATGTTAGGAATTATTAGGAAGGAAATGGTAAATAAAATGAAAAAGTCATAATGTCTCTGATTTGCTCCATGGTGAAACCGCACCTTGAATTCTGTGTTCAATTCTGGTCGCCACATCTCAAAAAAATATAACATAAGAACATAAGAACATGCCATACTGGTTCAGACCAAGGGTCCATCAAGCCCAGCATCCTGTTTTCAACAGTGGCCAATCCAGGCCATAAGAACATGGCAAGTACCCAAAAACTATTCCATGTTACCATTGCTAGTAATAGCGGTGGTTATTATCTAAGCCAACTTAATTAATAGCAGGTAATGGACTTCTCCTCCAAGAACTTATCCAATCCTTTTTTAAACACAGCTATACTAACTGCACTAACCACATCTTCTGGCAACAAATTCCAGAGTTTAATTGTGTTTTGAGTGAAAAAGAACTTTCTCCGATTAGTTTTAAATGTGTCACATGCTAACTTCATGGAGTGCCCTAGTCTTTCTATTATCCGAAAGAGTAAAAAACCAATTCACATCTACCCATTCTAGAGCTCTCATGATTTTAAACACCTCAATCTAGTTGCAATGGAGAAGGTACAGAGAAGGGCAACCAAAATGATAAAGGGGATGGAACAGTTCCCCTATGAGGAAAGGCTGAAGAGGTTAGGGCTGTTCAGCTTGGAGAAGAGGGGGGATATGATAGAGGTCTTTAAGATCATGAGAGGTCTTGAACGAGTAGATGTGAATCGGTTATTTACACTTTCGAATAATAGAAGGACTTGGGGGCATTCCATGAAGTTAGCAAGTAGCACATTTAAGACTAATCAGAGAAAATTATTTTTCACTCAAAGTTCAATAAATTTCTGGAATTTGTTGCCAGAGGATGTGGTTAGTGCAGTTAGTGTAACTGTGTTTAAAAAAGGATTGGATAAGTTCTTGGAGGAGAAGTCCATTACCTGCTATTAATTAAGTTGGCTTAGATAATAACCACCGCTATAACTAGCAACGGTAACATGGAATAGAATGCTAATGGAGTTTGTCTGGACAGGTCCACTGAAGCAGCTCCAGCCAAAACATCGATGATTAATATCAAATATGGAATGCATCGATATCAAATCTTCATATCTATTTGATACATGAAGTGCTGAAGTATTTTTATAAGAAAAAGAATTTATACCATCTTGCTGAGAAATAAGATAAGTATAATTTGGATTTGATTGTTGATGCAGTCATAGAGACAATATAATCTGGTTCTTGAAGACATATCTTGGTGTTTGGGGAACATAAAGAACTTTTTCCACATATAATTTAGCACTGTTATTGACACCGAAAATCAAAGAAAAAAATGTGAATAATATGGGCACATGATGATAGTCAGGACGTAAGGTCAAGAGTATGAATCTAGCTTTTGACTGGTCCATTTGATGCCCTCATATTTTAAATTTACATTGGATAATCTTTGAAAGGTCCTGCAATTGGCAGTTGTGTGCTGTAATTGAAAAGGTTTTGGTTTTAGTGATGTAAACAATTTTTTACTTCTACTAGTTGCTAAGATTTATGTCTCAGATGAAGCTAGTGGGTGGCATTCAAGCCTCTCCTCTTCCCAGACCTGCCCCATGAATATGTTCAGCTTCTAACATGAAGCTTTGTTACTTATCAACTTATTCTGACAACTATTCCCTGGGGCTGGTCTGGTGCAGTGATTGTAACACCAGGTTTAAACCCACTATCTTTCTTCTTTTCTTGCCATTTTCTTGCAAGTAACATATACCATCACACTAGCACAATTTCATTTAGACATAAAGGGGTAGATTTTAAATACTTGCGCGATCGCGTACTTTTGTTCGCGCACCAGGCGCGAACAAAAGTACGCTGGATTTTATAAGATCTTATAAAATCCGGGGTCGGCGCGCGCAAGGGGGTGCACATTTGTGCAACCTGCGCGCGCCGAGTCCGGCGCGCGCTGCCTGTTCCCTCCGAGGCCGCTCCGATTTCGGAGCGGCCTCGGAGGGAACTTTCCTTTGCCCTCCCCCCACCTTCCCCTCCCCTCCCCTCCCTTCCCCTACCTAACCCACCCCCCCGGCCCTATCTAAACCCCCCACCTTTGTCGGCAAAGTTACGCCTGCTGAAAGCAGGCGTAACTTTGCACGCGTCGCCGGCACCCCCGCTCCGTCCTCCGGTCCCAGGGGCTGGTCCAGAGGCCTCGACCACGCCCCCAGGCCGGCACCATGCCCCCGGGCCCGCCCCCGAAACGCCACATCGTTTCGGGAACGCTCCCAGACACGCCCCCTCCCGCCCCTTTTCGAAAGCCCCGGGACTTACGTGCGTCCCGGGGCTTTACGCGCGGCGGCGGCCTATGCAAAATAGGCGAGCCGGTGCGCGAGGGCCCTGCGCGCGTAAATCCGGAAGGATTTACACGCGCGGGCCTTTTAAAATCTGCCCCAAAGTGATTAGCTCATACTATATGAGTATATTTCATTTTGGAAGGAGGAGAGACTAAGTTGGTGGTTTAAGATAGTGGCATTCCCTTCAGTCCTTGAGGGTCACAAATGGGTCAGGTTTCCAGGATACCCCTAATAAATATGCATGAGATCGATTTACATGCATTTGCATGTGCACTGCCTCAATTGTATTCTGAAAACCTAACCCATTTGGAGCCCTCAAGGAAATCACTGCCTGCATGGTATTCTTCTGGAAACTCAGATTCAGTACCAAATACAGATGCCACTTCCTACGGTTTATCTCAGTTCTACCAGACTCAGGAATATGGTAAAGACAGCTTTCAAGATCTCTGGAAAAAGTCAGTGCTAAATTGTCTATTAGCAGCATCAGCAAGTTGATAATGGTGAGACATAGGTCAAGCTCTGTATAGGGAGAGGGGTGACTACTTCCTCTTTGGGTAGTTACTGTTGTGTCTAGTCCTCCAGGGTTATACAGAGAACAGAAAACGAGGATCTTCGGAAACAAAAGAGAATGCAGAAAACAAAATACATTAAAATTGACAAAAGAAGGTATCAGCCAACAAATCTTGACTTATGTGAGTCACCTAAAATATTAAATCTCAAACACTGATATTCCTGTATGTTATATGAGAGCACACGTCTAAATTCCATACCTGGACATTGGCATTTCAATGCTATTAGGTAATACCCCCAACACTCTTGATCCTTCCAGCTGACTCTAATTCATCAGGGACACCTAGAGCTAGTCCAAATTTTATTTTTAACTCTCATTTTTATGCATTCTGCTATTTGCATTGCCAAAATAAAGACTACAATCTCAAACGACATGGAGTGAAAGTTTAAAAACTGGGGCTGGGTTAAAGAATCCCTGATAGCTAAAAGTTAGCTGCCTACTCTGCACTCTGTGTTCAAGAGGTGTTAAGTTCACATGGCTGACATGCAAACTGCTGAAGGTCACTGCAGAAAACATTCCAAACCTGTCCTGAACAAATGAAGTAAGATATAGTGCCATGATCAGCCGCATGAAATCATTTCTAAATATATCTAGGCCTTGCTCGGAGTTTACTTTTTGTTCTAAGATACTTGCAGTATTGGTGAAGGTCAGGTCTGCTGGTGTTTGTGAATTGTAGTGAGGCGGAGGTAGGGTAAAGGAGGGAGATGACCTGAAATAGACGGGTGACTGGAGTGCCGCAGTCAGGGGTGGACTGATCATTTGCACACTAGAGCAGTGCCCAAGGCTCCACAACACTCTCCACTAGCCTCAGACAGGTGATTAGGGCCACTGACCCTTTTTGCTGGGGGACCCAGATCACTGTCAGTCCATCCCTGGCCACATTAGGCAAGGGCGCTTGGATAATGTACCGAGGCAGAGGTAGGGGAAAGAAGGGAAATGAAATGAGGTAGACTAGTGGCTGCCTGGGTGCCACACTAGGCAGGGGGCATCTAGGTAGATGGGATAAACCACATTATCCATATCTGTTGATGATTGCTATGTTTATATTGGTTTATTTAGTATGTTTTATCCATCTGATTCCAGACTTTGCTGACATCATAAAAAGTGAGTATGCATATCCCATAAATTACTCTGAGGCCTATAAATATTGTAATGAGGCTGATAAGGTGTATGGTACTATTTGGAGCAGGAGTGGCTCTAAAATGTTACACAAAGGAGGACCTTGCAAGACTGGAAGATTGGGCATCCAAATGGCAGATGAAATTTAATGTGGACAAGTGCAAGGTGATGCACATAGGGAAAAATAACCCTTGCTGTAGTTACACGATGTTAGGTTCCATGTTAGGAGCTACCACCCAGGAAAAAGATCTAGGCATCATAGTGGATAATACTTTAAAATCATCGGCTCAGTGTGCTGCAGCAGTCAAAAAAGCAAATAGAATGTTAGGAATTATTAGGAAGGGAATGGTTAATAGAACAGAAAATGTCATAATGCCTCTGTATCGCTCCATGGTGAGACCGCACCTTGAATACTGTGTACAATTCTGGTCGCCGCATCTCAAAAAAGATATAGTTGCGATGGAGAAGGTACAGAGAAGGGCAACCAAAATGATAAAGAGGAAGGAACAGCTCCCCTATGAGGAAAGACTGAATAGGTTAGGGCTGTTCAGCTTGGAGAAGAGACGGCTGAGGGGGGATATGATAGAGGTCTTTAAGATCATGAGAGGTCTTGAACGAGTAGATGTGACTCGGTTATTTACACTTTCGAATAATAGAAGGACTAGGGGGCATTCCATGAAGTTAGCAAGTAACACATTTAAGACTAATCGGAGAAAATTCTTTTTCACTCGTCGCACAATAAAGCTCTGGAATTTGTTGCCAGAGAAGGTAGTTAGTGCAGTTAGTGTAGCTGGGTTCAAGAAAGGTTTGGATAAGTTCTTGGAGAAGAAGTCCATTAATGGCTATTAATCAATTATACTTAGGGAATAGCCACTGCTATTAATTGCATCAGTAGCATGGGTTCTTCTTAGTGTTTGGGTAATTGCCAGGTTCTTGTGGCCTGGTTTTGGCCTCTGTTGGAAACAGGATGCTGGGCTTGATGGACCCTTGGTCTGACCCAGCATGGCAATTTCTTATGTTCTTATGTTCTTATTTGTCCAAGGGGCCTGATTCACTAAACTTTTTTTCACAGACATTAAGAAGCTCATTTTCTGTCATGGTCAGTAAGCCCTTTGAACTGAGGCATGGTTGACTCACTAGGTGAGCCCACTAGGCCCAAATTGTCAGTAGGTGGATGTGCTTGGGGACAATGCCCAGACTTCACCTTTACCAACCCCTTTTTCCATAGGTTGAGCCCTTGGCTTAGGGGGCCAGCAATGGCAAGACCTAGGCATAATCCGAGTGAGCAAAGGGAGTCCGGGACAGGCCAAAGGTGAGGGCAGTCAGCATACAGGCAGAGTTGGATTCCCGTCACAGGTCAGGGCAGGTGGCGTTCAGGCAGAGATGAATACCGCGCAGCAGTCAGGGCCAGAAGCATTCAGGGAGAGTCAGATAACAGATGAAGGTCAAGCACGAGAAACCAGTGTGGAGGAAAATAAGGCCCAAGGCATGGAGATGGAGCAAAGGAGGGCAAAGCAGGAGACAGGACATGAAACAGACAAGGGAGGGAAGAGCAGGAACTAAGGCAGAAGGCAAGGCTGGGTCCAGAGGCAGATGTAATTCAATATTATTGGTACAGTTGGCTATATCAGATGCTTATACAGAGGATAAGGATTTCTGCTACAGTACTGAGGTGGTTTACATTCATATTGTCTAATAGAAACCACTGCATAAGGAGGAGAGATAAAGAGGTCAATATTCAAAAGCCATTTAGACAGATAACTCACAAGTTCTCCATCTAAATGGTTAATGTGGCATATTCAGCCGCTTATCTGGCTAAATTATAGCCAGATAACTACCTATCTGGCTATTATTTAGCCATATAATAAAGGGGAGTTCTGGGGAGTGGCTGAGATATCCGGCTAACTTAGCGAATATCAGGTACATCCGACTAGGTTAGCCAAATAACTTAAGATCTGCTTCTGAGCAGGTGTAAAGTTGTCCAGCCTTGTGTGGCCGGATAACTTTCTACTTGACAGGATATCTTCAAAGATATCCAATTAAGTAGCACTGTCAGTGTCACTCCTCACCAAAATAAGGGCCCGCAGACTAAATGCGAACCTTCCCCCCCCCCCCGACCCTCATACATAAATGGTCCTGTTGGGCCCAGCGCCTCTCAGCCACAAAACTTGCATGAACCTTTTGCCACCCCCCTCACCGCCACTTTTGCCCGGTCTCAAAGAAAATGCTGCAGTCGGAACCCCCCCATCACCCCAATCACACAATAAACAAGCTCACCCTTCCCCCACCCTGGACTCCCCTATCCCCCTGATGGATAAAATCCATCCCTGCCAGAAGCGAGGGTCTTACTCACTTGCTGCCGGCAGCTCCAGCGCTGCTTCTGATAGGCAGCGCTGGAAGCGTATAGCTGACACTTCCAGCATACAGGAGCACTGAAGACGCTGGGAGCAGGTGGGTAAGAACCTCGATCCCAGCAGAGATGGATTTTAGCCAGTGAAAGAGGGGTGGGATGGGGGGAGTTGGGGGAGGGGGTGAAGTCCAGGGGGGTTCGATTGCAGCCCTTTTTTTTATGAAACCAGGCAAAAGTTATTGCAGGGGAAGGAGGGAAGGGATCAAGCAAGTTTTGGAGCTGAGTGGTGCTGGGCCCAACAGAACTGCTTTTGTATAAGGGGCAGGAGTGGGATAAAGTGTCACATTCAGTCTGTGGGCCCTTTTTTAGGTGGGGGGAGGGTGACAGTGCTACTTAACCGGATATCTTTGAAGATATCCGGTTAAGTAGAACGATATCCGGTCACACAAAGCCAAATAACTTGAAAACCTAGCCAGCTATATTCAAATATAGCCGGTTAGGTTTTTTAGTTATCCAGCTATAACTTTAAGCCAGTATATTCATTGTTTATCCCACTGAATATACAAGGCACGTCATCCAGCTAACTTTAGCCAGATAATTTGTCCATTAATCAGCCTACTGAATATTGCCCTCAAAGTTTCCTCACGGTGAATAATATAATCAGGGGTACCACAGGGTTCACTTTGACCCCTTTTCTTTTAAATATTTATTTGAGATCGATTGTTGAAATATTTCAGAAGTTTGGTATAAGGTACTTTATTTACACTGACGATCTGCAATTTTGTTTACATAAAAAGAGTGTTTGTAAAATGTGCGTTCATGTTTAGGAAGTCATAAGTTAGTACTGAATGTGGAAAAAAACCTGTGGTTTTAAGAGTACATAGTTGAGTGGGATAGAGAAAAGGCAAGAAATAAGTTTTGGAGGAGTGACCATGCATATTGTACAAGAAGCTCATAATGTAGGAATGATCTTAGACTCCAGATTTAAAATGAAACCACACAAATACAAATGGTTGTTAAAGCTGCCTTTGCAAGGTTATGAGTTGTTAGGTGGCTGAAGCCATTATTGTTTTTGTCAGATGTCTGGACTGTGGTAATCAGTAGAGATGTGCGTTCATCTGGGATGAATTAGACAATTTCAACGAAATTGTCTAATTCGTCCTGTTTCAGCAACCCTGAAAAACGAATCAAATTTTCCCGAAATTTCAGGAAAATATGTTTTTCGGGGTTAGCGCGCACTAACCCTGAAATTCGGGGCGGCCGAAAAAAAAAAGTCCCGAATCGCAGGAAACCAAAATTTCCCGCGACGGGCCAATAACGAAGGTCGAACCAAAAGTTCGGCCGAAGCACATCACTAGTAATCAGTAAAATTGACTATTGTAATGCTTTTTATGTAGGATTATCTCTAAAACTTTTAAGGGTGTTGCAATCGGTCTTGAGTGAGGCCGCTCAGGTGATTACTGGAGCCTCTTATCACGAGCATATAACCCAGTCATATAGTACTTACATTCATTGCCAGTGACTGACAAGATACATTTTAAAATGTTAGTACTATTGTTGAAGGTGTTGTATGTCAAGGATTATTCATTAATGAAATTACTTTAGTACACATTTATATTAATGTTCGAACCTTATGCACAGCAGATTAAAACCTGTTAAGAGAACCAAGTTTTAAGGACTATATTTAGCAAGAAACTCAAAATAGGACCTTTTCCATAGTAGGACCAAAGATATGGAACAAACTAAGTACAGATTTGAGAAAAGTGGAAGAAATGAAATTTTTCAGGAAATATTTGAAAACTTACCATTTTAAACAAACATGTTACATATTACGTTGATAATATGTTTTAAATTTATGCTTTATGTGGAAATTATGAATGTTTAATGTGGATACCGCACAGACCAGCTTTTTTGGATGTTGCAGATTTTAAATGTACCAAATAAATAGATAAATAAATAAATGTACAGTTTCTTGAAATCAGATTTGAGCCTCATCTTTAGGAGGATCTTGTTTTTGCCAGAAACTTTGAGGATCTAAGTCTGAAAACTGGTATAAGAACAGGACCAGATGTTGTTTGTTCTCCCTAACAGCTGGCATCTTCCAGTGCATAGCTTTAATATTTCTTATCTCTTAAGCCTTACTCATAAAATGGGCAATTTTCAAAAACCTCCACTACCATCCCAACTCCACTATCACCCTTCTTCCCCCCCCACATACACTCAGCAACAATATCCCACTTGGTTATGCTCCCTTCTTGGGGTGGCCATGGTGGTGGTGGTGCGGGGTTGGAGCAGGAACTGTTCTTGTCAAAGATACTGTATTTAAGCATTGTGTACTAATGAAGGGAGTGTGACTCTGGTCTCAAAAGTGTGAATTTTTGGTCTGTATGTTCTACGCTTAATATCTATTTGATTTTCACTAGCTCTACACATGTAAAGCAATGGCTTTGCCATTGATTTAGAGGTGGAAGGTATAAGAGGGGACCTATGCTTTTAAGCCTAGCTGTGTCATAGAGTGATATTTGTGGTATAAAGGATAAGCCTAGCAGTGAGGTTGGGTTTTATTTTTCTTCTTCTTTAGCTGGGCCAATCCTTCACCAGTTTTTACTTACTTACTCTAGGCCCAAGTTTTAAAGTTAGCTGAGTATTTAATTTAGGCCTAGATTCATAAAGCCGCAAAGTGTTATCACTGAAAGGGTCCCACTGTCACAGGGGGTATTGCATAGTGACTGTCCGGCATGTTCTTTTGTCTCACAGCCAAACATTACGACGCAAAAGAATGCACCTATCAGTTCTTTAATGAAATGATGGTCCCAATCTCAAGGGACAGCCATCTCATTAAAGGACAACTGTACCCCTCCAAAATTTGTGGCCGAATAGGGAGGTAGAGCAGGGGTCAATGCTGATCCTCGTCTCAACCCGGGGTCTCCAGTCGAAGTGGCCCCAACTTCCCCAAAATGTAAAAATTGTTAAAATGTGGCCAAGCAGTGACGATCCCAGCCCCCCACCCAAGTCATCAATAAAAATTAGGGTCCCAGCCCTCTTCCCATACCCATCCCCTTCCACCCAAGTCAAAAATAGAGTCCCGGCCTTCCCTTCCCATACACACCCCACCTCCCCAAAAGCTAAAAAAAAATTAGGGTCCAGGCCCCAACCCCTCAACCCTCTCCCACATTAAGTCTGGGCTCCTACTTTGGGGCCGGTGTGCACCCTCATACTCTGCCCGGTCAGCACCATGTTCTAAAATGGTGGCAAACTGACCTTGCCAGAACCATGTGACTAGGGCAAGGTCTGGGGATCGGACCTTGGCCATATGACCTGGCACCAATCACCAGACCTTGCCCCAGGAACATGGGTGGATAAGGTCAGGTTGGCACCATTTTCTTTCTTTCTTTATTATTTATTTTAAAAATTTTATATACTGCAGTCTACGATGGCGCATGAAGCAGTTTATAAGATGCACACATAATAGTTAAAACAATAAATCATCAATTAGTACACTTAAAGGTGATTTTTAAAAGCTCATTTCATGCCAAAACCAGGAGATACGCGACCATGTCTGGCAAGCGCGCCAAGCGTATTTGAAAAGCTGCCCAGATACCCGCGTTACCTCCTGCTCCATGCACAAAATTATTTTTCTATAAAAGGGGAAGGGCGTGGGCATGGGCTGGGCAGGCTATGGGCATTCCCGGATTTTTCAATGAAACCATGCGTAAATACTTAAGCGCAGAAGCATGTCCCGGGGTCCCTGGCGTGTAACTTTATTTCCGCTACAGATGGTGTGTAAATCATAAAGCAAAAAAAAAAATAAACAGGTCAGTGGGGTTTTAAAGTTGGATCTAACAGGGGAGAAGGGAGGCTATTTAACACTGGGGTGGGGGGGGGGATTTAAAAAATCCTATCCTTTACCTGGGCGAACTGGGAACGCAACTGGAAAACTGGTAATGGCATCGGCGAGCATGTCTAGCAAAATCCCCCACTTACGTGGTAGAAGCGGAATTTGCACACATAGGCGCATTCGCTCTTAAAATTGCGCACAAATGTGCATTCTCGGCCTGTTTTATAACACACATGCATATACGTGCAGATATTATAAAATGACTGCGTCACTGGACCCGAGCCGGCAAACGTGCACTTGCACGCCTGTTTAAAAGTCACTGCCCCAATCTTTAACATACAGGACCACTACCTGTAAATAGCAGCATCTTAACAGTCTTCACCTGACAAATACAGCTTGGTTCGCAAATGTGTTAATAGTCAGTTATCAGAGCACCTTAGATAGCCACTGGACATTATGACATTTAGTTGTATTCTCTCTTTACTTGTACATTACTGAAGGTGTGTTTGAATAGATAAGTCTTGAGGTTCCTCTTGAATGCCTTCGCATCAGTGCTCATGCGTAATGTGAATTCCATAACTTTTGGGCCGGCTACTGATAATCCTCAGTTCTTTGGTAAATAGGATGTGCCCTGACCCTGATGCAGTAAGATGTTGGAGTGGAGGGAGTAGGGTCTGACCATAATTATTTTTTTAGCTTTTGGGGGGAGGGGAGGGTATGGGAAGGGGGGCCAGGACCCTGTTTTTGACTTAGGGGGAAGGGGGGGCCAGGACCCTATGTTTTATTGATGACTTGGAGGTGATGTGGGAGGGCTGGGATCGTCGCCGTGCGGCAACATTTTAACTATTTTTACACCTGGGGAAGTCAGGGCTGCCTCAACTGGTGGCCCCGGGCTGCAACGCAGGTCAGTATTGACTCCTGCTCACCTTCCACATTTTTCAGCATGACTTTTTTCTCCCCTGGCTCTTTACTGCTTTTCAAAATAGTGTAGATATTTTATCGCGACTGACCGCCTTCTTGGTCTGCCGTGGTAACCTATTTGCATCAAATTGCCTATTTGCATCATGCATGCAAATCCCATGCAAAGAAGGCCATTGTAATAGAGGAGGGAACCTGGGTGGAGAGATGCAAAACATTGTGCATATTGCGCAATACTGCCGCAATAGTGCTTTATCGAGTGATATACAGCATAAATCGCACAAGTTGTGTTGTTTAACATATGTTAGAGCACTACTGTGGCCTGATGCATCTCCCAGTTAGCTGGATATAATTTATCCAGTTAAGTTACAATAGATATTCAGCAGTACGGTTATGCCACCGAATATCCATGCAAAAGCCATTACTTAGTTGGATAAGTTATATCTGGCTAAGGTAAACCTGCACTATGGCAGGTCTAACTTTTCCAATTAACTTAACTAGATAAGAGTAAATATCGCTACTTATCCGGTTAAGTTAACCAGATCAGTTGCGATGCCCCAATCCTCCCACTGCCCGCCCACCAACAATGTGGCTAACACCTTAGCTGGATAAGTGAGTTATCTGGCTAAGTGGCGGCTGCTGAACATAGCTGGATATTCAGCAGCCACAACTTAACTGGATAAACTCTACTTATCTGGCTAAGTAGCTCTACACGCACTTTCAATATCAGCCTCTCTGTGATTTTACTCCCTGGTGCTAAAACCAGTAGAGCCCATATGTTTTTCCAAAGAGGGAATAAGTCTTATATTCTCCTTCTAGGCTAAAGGCCAAGTTTATTTTGTGAAGATCCTCTAGGAGGAATATTGGGTGCACCACCAGAGAGCAACCTGCACTGGAAGTCTCAGCATTTATTTCAGCCACATAAATGAGTTTGTGATTCATTTTCTCAGCTGAAGTGTGTGCTGGAGTTTAGATAGAAATGGATTCACTGTGCTGATGAGTTTGTGATGTTGGTAAAGTGTTTGATGTATCTACAGGTTGTATGAAGTTCTTTACTGCTGAAGCCTGTGGAAACCCTTGAATGCCCCTGGTCATGTTTCCTAAATTTGGCATTACTGGAATCACAGATCCGAAGTGTGGACTAAATCCTCATGCCAGGGCTTGGCTTTGTCTGTGGTGGCAGATGACTATGAACTATGCTGTGACTGAAGATGCAGCCATTTCACCTATGGGGAAACTTAATTCAAGATGCAGAGGGGAAGGGTTCCCTGTCCAATAAGAAGGATCACTCAGATATAGCTCTGGAGCTTCGTTCACTACACCATGTGGCTTGGCCATGTTTTCTGAACTCACAGGCCAGTACCAAGATGAATCAGAATCCCTCAGCACCCAGTTTTTATTTTATGTGCCCCTAATAAGGGTTACAAGAGTATAACCCTCAAAAACTAGTGGCGAATGTATTACGTTATTACAATAAAAATGTCACCTACAACTTCTTTGTTGGCCTTTATTTCTAGTTAGGTAAACTAATTTGCTTTGCATATAGAAATTGATTATGATGAAACTTGTTTGCAATAATCTAAAACCAAATAATCTTATGGAAACAGTGCTCGCAGAAGAAACCATACTGATGGATGAAAGCTCAGCAAGGGTGTAAAGATTTCATTGTAGTATGCACCGCAATGGAATAGGTAATTATTCTAGCCCTTTGAGGCTTTTTAAATGGAGCAGCACTGTACAGAATCTTCAAACACTGTATGACATTCTGCAAGAGGCTAATATGACCTACGATAAAACCCAGAAAACAAAAGGTTCTAAATGTCTAATATAATTTGTTCTCCAGATAATATGCTTTTTGAAAACATTTTGTTCTAATAAGTATATTATATAGATGCATAATTGCACATGAAATTAAAAGTATATTTTTCTCAGCATGTACACATAGAAATGACATACAGTGTACATAAAAATGATTCTTTGTGCTCTATGGATCTGATCTACTATGGGTTTTGTTTCCTTTTGTATGGGAAAAAAGCATAGTGAGTCTGGCTCTATACCCAGGAAAATGTGCCTCTAATATTATTCTTTCTGATCAAGAGCCAGCTATTCATGGGCAGTACCACATATTTGCATGCAGAGAGGCAATGAAAGAACTAACCCATGGATTATTTAACAGATCTAAAATAGTGCTTTTAATTGAGTCTGAGTTAACCTTTGAAAATTGCTGTTTGACTTCCAGGGTGCATAAATGGGGAGTGGTGAGTGGCTCTGATTTCTTTTGCATCCCTTTCAAACCACAAAGAAGAGTTGACTCGGTTTCAGTACTAGTTAAGAATTTATAATCCAAACCAAAAATGTTCATTTTTAGTTTGGTTTGTTTCAAATGAAACAAATCCCTACCTTATCCATATCTACTATTTGCCAAGAAATTTTAAAAAAGTATTATGATCATAAAACAATACGGTACCAATCAGCATCATTTTTAAAGAGGACTGGTGGGCAGGAGTGACTGACTCCTGCTCCTTTCAGGTTTGATGCATCACTACAGAAGATGAAAGGGAATGACAGGTATTTGTTTGGGTTTTTTTGTTGTGGTCTGTTTGTTTTTTGTTGGGTTTTTTTTGGGGGGGTCTATAGTAAAAAGCAGTTATAAGTTATCCATTTAAATAGCAAGGTTTCTTATGTTCAGCCACTTATTCTGCTAAATTACAGGCTAAAGGGGTTATTTATCAAAGTGCTATATGGTATTTTTGCATGCATTAAGCATGGTATGATGTGAGATTGAGAGAGAGACTGAGAGAGTAGCAGTAATGCCCTTGTACTAGGTAAGAATTTATATCTCTATATGAGGCCCACCTAGCTACTCGAGGTGAGCTTTAGGTATTAGTGTAGGGGTTAGGGGCCACTTTGATATTCAGTGCGCCGTACGAACAGAACAGTGCACTCTTGTGAAGATTTGATGACTTTCGGAGTGAGGAAACTCATACAAAGATGAGATTTGTGCAATGTTCTCTCAACCTAACTTGATGTTACCCAGGTAGAGAGTCCATCAAGCTAGGTTGAGAGAACATTGCACAAATCTCATCTTTGTGTGAGTTGCCTATTACCATAAAACACACCCCTTTTCCTATCTCATGCGATATTTAGTGCATTTTGATAAATCCAGGCCTGAAGCAGGTCTAATCTCATGTGGCTTTGTGTAGCTAGATACATTTCTGCTTAACCGGATATCTTAAAAAATATTATGTTAACTAGCACTGTACCCTACAAAAAAAGAATGCTTTTTGGGCTAGTTGCACAATTACAACCCTTCTCACCAATATGTTCACTTTGGCTTCACTGGGCTGAGCTACTCCAACCCCCCCCCCCCCCATGGAAGACTGTAATTTGTTTTTGGGGGGGTCACAGAGGAGGAGTAAATGAGAGAGGAGGAGCAGCCCTGGATTTGTCAATAGCACCCATTATGCGTGTAGCTAGGGCAGTAAATATTTAGAAGCAGGAGGCTGGCTAAGATTTGCTGCCTTCTGGCTGTATTGAATATTATTCAGACCTCTGCTACCCTGTACCAGACCCTTCCAGGAGGCAGTGGGATGAAAGTACCAAAAGTGCCTAGGGGTGGCAAAATTATAAATACACCACTGGAGGGGAGGGGAATGAATGAGAGGGGAGGGAGGAGGAGGAATAAAGTGAACAGAGGGGAAGAGAGTGAGGGAGGGGGAAGGAGGGGAGGATTGATAAAATTAGAATAAAAGGAAAGGAGAGGAGGGGAGGGAATGAAAGAGAAGGTAAAGATGGGGAGCAAGGGGAGGAGGGAGTGCCACACACATGCAGCACAGGGGGAGGCACGGAGCAGGGTTCCCGGGGATGTGACCGGGTTACCAACTTCTGAGAAATCTAGAGATATTATTACTACCTCTGTCTGCCACCCTCCTGGGAACCCTACCCCCTGCCTTCCCCCTTTCCCAGCATTTCAAACATTAACAGGGTCAGACATGATGTACGGAATATTTCAATTCTTGCTAACAAGAACAAGCAGCTAAAATGATGTCATTAAAAATGGCCATTGGCCTATGTGGGCCATGTACAGCTAAATGCAGAGAAAAAAGAGACTCTGCAATGTTGTATACGTGACTAAGCTTGATGGATTTATTTGCCCTTTCAAGCATAAGTGGCGCCCAAAAGCAACATGAGGACAGATGTTACTGTGTGACTCAGAGCTGCAATAATAATGAGGCCTCTTTTTATGGCTGTAAGACCAATCTGAGAGCCGGACTTATCAGTGCCCTGTCAAACCTGGGCAGCTGTCATTCATCAGGCTGACTGCTTGCTGAACTGTGCCAGCAAGCAAAAGACTGGCAAAAGAGCGGGACAATTTGCTAATTAAAAGCCTTAATTATGCATTCACACGACTATGCATGAGGTTGCTGCATAATGCAGAGGTGAAAAAGCCGCAGGTGCCAGCACTCAGGGTAATTGTTGTTCAATCATTACCCATCCAAGGAGAAAGATGACCCATCCGATTGCTGCATCTCCCCAGTATCCTGGCACTAGCGACTTGCTGAGGCAAGGGCCCAGCAGAGCGGTTACAGGTGTCTGAGATTGGAGAGCTGAAGAGCCCTGTTGCTACAGTGATAGAGGCTGCCCTCTCCACCTGTGTGTGAAAGGCCTGAGAAGGGAGAGACCAGCCTGCTGAAGATCCAGAGAGAGAGTGCTGCAGTAAGCCCGTATGGTAAAAAACTCGGCTCCTATTCCCTATATGGGGTCAGGAAGTTAGAACTCATTAGCACTCTATATATGCAAGTTTCTGCTCCAGAGATGTGAGGCTAGCATTAATTAATTAATTAATTAATTAATTGTAATCTGATAAACACTGGATGTCAATCATGCTTTCGGTGACCATTGTTTTTCTTATTTTCTGTTTCCATAATGGCTTGTGTGTCTTGAAGAAGTGTCATTGAGTTTGCCTTGTGGAACAACTAGAAATAAATCCGATTTTACTCAGACAGATAATTTGGTGAATTTTCTAAGCAAATGGACAGAAGAAGCTACTGAAATAAGGAGGATCACGTAAAAGGGAGGCGGAGAAGAAAATGCTAATTCCTCTCCCTACAAAGACCACATTCCTCCTACTTCTGACCCTTCTGGTAAATTGAAATATTCTATGTGGCCCATTCCTTTTCTCTCAATCTGTGTTATGGGAAAAAGAAAAAAAAGTTAGTTCATCAGGGCCAAATATTTGAGAAAACATTCTAGAAAAACACCCTAAAAGCTTATTTTGTATTTATTTATTATTCAAATGTATTTGTTGCCTTGTCACCATAGCACTCTAGGCAAGTTACAAAAGAACAAACAGAATTACATCAAATGAACACACAAAGGTCATAATACCTTTGTATCACTCCATGGTGAGACCACACCTGGAGTACCATATGCAGTTCTGGTTAACATATCTCAAAAAATATATAGCTGAAGTGGAAAAGGTACAGAGAAGGACTACCAAAATTATAAAGAGGATGGAATGGTTCATAAGAACATAAGAACAAAAATATGCCATACTGGGTCAGACCAAGGGTCCATTAAGCCCAGTGGGGCTGATGCAACCCGTAGGCGAGGGCCTATCGGTCCCCACCATCAGCAGGCGGAGTGGGCTGAAGCTGGAGACCACTGGAGCTTCACCTATACCAGCCCATGTTCCCCTAGGGTTGAGCCTTCGGGTGCCAGGGCCGGCAGGTCTTAGGCGGGCCTCGAGGTTGGGTATCAGTAGTAGCTGGTTCAGCCCAGAGACAGCAGCCAGCAGGTGGTGCAATCCTATCCTGGACAGGATGCGGAATGGAAACCCATGCACCAGGGAACAGGAGGATACTGAAGGTGCCTGAGCAAAGGGAGGCCAAAGCCTTAGTAGTCCGTGTCCAGATGATAGGGACAGAGGCGTCACTGTCAAACTTGAGTAGATGCGGGCGGCACCTGGAAGGTGTAGCAAGCAATGTGGAACTCTCGACCCAAGAGAGTCTGAGGCGAAGTCATACATAGCAAAGTTCAAGGCACGGAGAAAACAAGCGTGGCCAGACGTAGTAATGGTCAAGGCATGTAGAAGGCAGGCATGGTCAGACATAGCAATGGTCAAGGCATGGAGAAGGCAGGCGTGGTCAGGCGTAGCAAAGGTCAGGCTTGGAGAAAGCAAGTAGGCAAATTCAGGCGAAGCAGTGTTCAGGCTTAGAGAAGGCAAGTAGGCGAAGTCAGGCAAAGCAGTGGTCAGACTTGGAGAAGGCAGGTAGGCGAAGTTAGGTGAAGCAGTGGTCAAATCCAGGAAGTCAAGACGAGACGAACAATGGAACAGGAACCAGGAACTTGGAGAATCAGGAACATGAACAGACAGGTACTGCAGCAACAAGCACTTGGAAACCAGGAACAGGAGACCAAGGAGACCTATTGCAAAGGCGACGCTGAGGAGCACGGCCTGAGTATTTATGTGCTGAAGGATCTGACATCAGCATCCAGGTCCATGGCCAGGTGCCCGCCGTGGGCCCTTTAAATCATTCACTGATGCGCGCGTGCGCATCTAGGGAGGGACACAGCACTGCCAGCGGCATCTCTTCGCAAGGCCCACAGAGAGGCCCGAGGAGTGGAGGCATCCTGGCTGGAGGTCCCGGGAAGTGGAGCAGGGCTGAAGATGCTGGCGGGAGTCCGAGGTCAAGACTGGCGGCCCACTGCCAGCAGCGACAAGGAACTGGAGCCTGAAGTTTGTGCAGAGAGGTCAGAGGACCGCACCGCAGGTTTGCCGCTGGTGGTGAGCATAACACATGGAGCAATACAGAGGCAATATGACGTCCTTCATTTTATTTTCCATTTCCTTCTTAATAATTCCTAACATTCTGTTTGCTTTTTTGATTGCCACAGCACACTGGGCCGGTGATTTCAATGTATTATCCACTATGAGGAAAAGCTGAAGAGGTAAAGGTTATTCAGCTCGGAGAAGAGACAGCTGAGGGGGGGAGGAATGATAGAGATCTATAAAATCTTTACTGTTTTTAAAATTATAAAGTCTCGAGGCCCCTCCATGAAGTTTGCAAGTTGTACATTTAAAACAAATTGGAGAAAATATTTTTCACAACTCACAATTAAGTTCTGGAACTCACTGCCAGAGGATATGGTTAAAGCAGTTAGTGTAGCTGTGTTTAAAAATGGTTTGGACAAGGTGGAGTAGTCCATAAACCATTAGTAGCCAAGTAGACCTGGGAAAAGCCACTACTAACCCCTGGCATTAGCAGCATGAGATCTATCTACTATTTGGGTACCTGCCAGGTACCTGTGACCTGGATTGGTCAAGGTTGGAAACAGGATACAGGGCTTGATTGATCCTCAGTCTGACCCAGTATGCCCTATCATTTCCTCAGTTTCATACTCCACCACAAATCAGATCTCTCAAAATTAGTCCATAGAGCCTTTCTCAAAATGAGCAGTTTTAACTTCTTTTCCAAATGATAAATAATCAATGATTTATTTTATTTAAGCCTTTTTCTGAATGATCACCTGTATGTCCATCTGCAAATTGTTCCATAAACATGAGAAACAAGATCTAAATGCTTGTGCCTTGGAGAGACCAAATGGACTTTCTTCTATGTTGGTTCCATGAGTAGAGCTCTCTAAGAGGAGTGCAAAAGTAACAGAGTCTATTTTCTGGTGTGTGCATGCCTATGTAGATCTAGGAAAAACTACCTTTGTCCAACTCCTCTTGCCCCGCCCTGTAATCTTCTGAAAATTTGGTGTGGATGGTATGTAAAACCAAAACGTTATTAGGTGGCATGATTATGCTAATATATCTGTGGAAAACATGGATTCCCCTAAAATATACCTCTCTCATGATCCTCATAGATCTCCTGTCATGTCTTGTAAATTTGTGGATTGGCATCAATAGGACAACAATTGGGAACGTTACTAGTGAGTGACAGGACACATACACAGGCAAGGGGATCTCATAAACCTCCTTCCTTTGGAAAGTAGACTAAAATGATTCAGAAGTTCCAGTGTACATCCTAGAGCAGCATTAACATATACAATTATGCCAGACTTTTATTATGAAAGTCAAAATGAATGCAAGCAAGTAAAACCCATTAGAATAAGCCCAGGTAAAATGCAGCTTTTGAAAGTGCAGTCAAAAATCACAATCTAAATCTACATAAGGGCATAGGGGAATGAGCAAAGCAGATCATTTGCCTTGCAAAGCCCACTTTCATTGTAGTCCTGTCAGTCTGAGGCCCAGGCAAAGCTACAGAAATACTGTTGATGTCAGGAGAGCACATGCACTCACAGCAAATGGCAACCTTCTAGTCTTATAATCTTTGCAAAGTATATTTCTTTTTTAATTTTATCTTTGAAAGCACAGGCAGTGAATTTGAAAGTTCTTTTACCACATGTATTCCATATTTTATGCTTTAAAAGAAATAATAATAGCAATAATATTTATCTATTTAGGATAATTCACAGTGCTACACAAGATATATAGTTTTCTGGCCTTGAAAAGGCTCTTTGCAGATTCACAGTGCACACCTTTTACATTATACAGAATTTGAGATTGAGACCTGTTTTGCAAGTTGCATAAACATGGCACCATGCTAGTGATCCTGCACCAAGGGGCGGATTTTCAGAGCCCTGCTCACGTAAATCCGCCCAAAACCGGGCGGATTTACGCGAGCAGGGCCCTGCGCGCCGGGAAGCCTATTTTACATAGGCCTCCCGGCGCGCGCAGAGCCCCGGGACTCGCGTAAGTCCCGGGGTTCTCCGAGGGGGGCGGGTCAGGGGCGTGTCGGGGGCGGGCCCGGTCGTCGCGGCGTTTCGGGGGCATGTCGGCAGCGTTTTGGGGGCGGGTACGGGGGCGTGGCTACGGCCCGTGGCGGTCCGGGGGCGTGGCCGCGCCCTCCGTACCCGCCCCCGGGTCGCGGCCCGGCGCGCAGGAGGCCCGCTCCCTCCGGGAGGCGTAAATCCCCCGACAAAGGTAAGGGGGGGGTTTAAACAGGGCCGGGCGGGTGGGTTAGGTGGGGAAGGGAGGGGAAGGTGAGGGGAGGGCAAAGGAAAGTTCCCTCCGAGGCCGCTCCGATTTCGGAGCGGCCTTGGAGGGAACGGGGGTAGGCTGCGCGGCTCGGCGCGCGCCGGCTATACAAAATCCATAGCCTTGCGCGCGCCGATCCAGGTTTTTAGCAGATACGCGCGGCTCCGCGCGTATCTACTAAAATCCAGCGTACTTTTGTTTGCGCCTGGAGCGCAAACAAAAGTAGGCTATTCACGCGCCTTTTAAAATCCGCCCCCAAATGTACAGAGTATACTAAACTAATTCCATAAAGATATTAATTTCACATGTGGCATGAAAATGGCGTTCATACCAAGGAGTGGTGTACTGCAGATTTCGCTCCTTAGACTGATTTGTTACAACATTTTCTTAAGCAAAATTGTGGAAGGCTATTGAGAAAGGTTTGCCTTTTTGCATATGATACCAAAATCTGAAATAAAGTAGATACCCAGAAAGGTATGGAAAGCATGAGGAAGAATTTAACAAAGCTTGAGGAATGGTCTAAACTTTGGCAGATAAGATTTAATGTTGAAAAAAATGTAAGTTCATGCTTTTGGGCTGGAAATACCCAAGGGAGCAGTACAGTATAGGAGTGAAATTCTTCTATGCACAAAACAAGAGCAGGATCTGGTGTTGATTATATCTAATGATCTTAAAGTGGCCAAACAACTGGATAAGGGGATGATAAAAGCCAGAAAACTTCTTGGGTGCATAGGGAGAAGAATGGTCTTCAGAAAAAAAGAGGTGAAATTGCCCTTCTATAAGTCCCTGGTGAGACTTCATTTGGAATACTGTGTACAGTTTTGGAGATGGCACCTTCTAAAGGATATAAACTGGATGGAGTCAGTCCAGAGGGCAACTACTATAATGGTCTTCATTCTAAATCTAACTCTTGTAGGATACTAGCTGATTAATTGGTAAATTCACTTGTAAATATATAAAGTACTCTAATTCCAACTCCCTTTGTATCCTAAACTTAACTAGGAACTCAATAAAATTAAGACGAAGGCATCAGTCCAGCAGGAAGAGGGGGGCTTTCCAGTCTTTTGCATTGAGTGTCACATGTATGATTTTTTTACCCACCAGTAAGAGATTGTATGTGTGCACTCGGTGCAAAGAGCTCCTGGAGCTGAGGCAGACAGAGAGGTACATTGATGAGACCTTCAGGGACATAGTAGCCAAGTCCCAAATCCAGTCTGGCAGCCCCAGTGCTGCCTTGGATCAGAAAGGACTCCCAGTAGGAGAACATTACCCTGGTGTATCAAGAAATGATCCTATAGCAAGGACCTGCTCTCCAGGTGATGTATTGTCCTCTCGCACTGAGGACAAGTCTTCCAGGGCTACTGCCAAGGAGGGAAGGATTAGGCCAGCCATCATAGTTGGCAATTCAATAATTAGAAATGTAGATAGCAGGGTGACTGGTGGACGTGAAGACCGCCTGGCAGACCTCACGCATCACCTAGATAAGATTATAGACAGTGCTGGGGAGGAGCCGGCTGTCATGGTACATGAGGGCACCAACGACATAGGAAAATGTGGGAGAGAGGTTCTGGAAGCCAAATTTAAGATTTTAGGTAGAAAGCTGAAATCCAGAACCTCCAAGGTGGCATTTTCTGAAATGCTTCCTGTTCCACATGCAGGTCCCCAGAGGCAAGCAGAACTCTAGAATTTCAATGTGTGGATGACACGATGGTGCAGGGAAGAGGGATTCAGTTTTCTAAGGAACTGGGGAAACTTTTGGGGAAGGGGGAGACTTTTCCGAAAGGATGGCCTCCACCTTAACCAGAGTGGAACCAAGCTGCTGGCATTAACTTTTAAAAAGGAAATAGAGCAGGTTTTAAACTAGAACAAGGGGGAAAGTCAACAGTCACTCAGCAGTGCATGGTTCAGAGAAATGTATCCTTGAAGGATACTAATGAAACAGGAGAGTTAGGCCATCCCAACAGAGAGGTTCCAATAAAAGCAAACGTAGTCCAAGTGCCTATAAGTAAAAAATCACCTGAGCTAAAGATTTCAAAATTATCTCTAAGAACTGAAAAGCAGGTTGTTAATACAAACAAAAACCACACTTTGAAATGTCTTTATGCCAATGCCAGAAGTATAAGAAGTAAGATGGGAGAGTTAGAGTGTATAGCAGTAAATGATGAGTTTGACATAATTAGCATCACAGAGACCTGGTGGAAGGAGGATAACCAATGGGACAGTGCTATATCAGGGTACAAATTATATCGTATTGATAGGGAGGATCAACTTGTTAGGGGTATGGCACTTTATGTCCGGGAGGATATAGAGTCCAACAGGATAAAGATCACACAAGAGACTAAATGCTCAGAAGAATCTATATGGGTAGAAATCCCATGTGTGTTGGGTAAGAGTATAGTAATAGGAGTATACTACCGTCCACCTGGACAAAATGGTCAGACAGATGATGAAATGCTAAGAAAAATCAGGGAAGCTAACCAATTTGGCAGTGCAATAATAATGGGAGATTTTAATTACCTCAGAAAAAACGTTGTATCTCAGTAATTGTATTTAAATGTTATCAATGTTTAAACTATAATATTTGTGCATAGATATCACATTCATAGATTAGGGACCTTCATAACTTCCATGATGCTGCAAGTTGATACTTGTGTTTTTGCACCTGTGTGGATCATTTTTAATCATTGATCCAATAGTCCATTGCTCATTCAGAAGAATTTTAAACTTTTTTGTATTTTTCTGAATGAACAATGGACTATTGGACCAATGATTAAAAATGATCCATACAGGTGCAAAAACACAAGCATCAACTTGCAGCACCGTGGATGTTATGAAGGTCCCTAATCTATAAATGTGATATCTATGCACGAATATTGTAGTTTAAACATTGATAACATTTAAATACAAATACTGCGATACAATGTTTTTTCTGAGGTTATACAATTCGTTGTACAATGGATAAAGAGTAACGTCTGTTTAGATTTTAATTACCCCAAATTTGACTGGGTAAATGTAACATCAGGACTTGCTAGAGACATAAAGTTCCTGGATGTAATAGACTGCTTCATGAAGCAATTGGTTCAGGAACCAACAAGAGAGGGAGCTATTTTAGATTTAATTCTTAGTAGAACGCAGGATTTGGTGAGAGAGGTAATGGTGGTGGGGCCACTTGTCAATAGTTATCATAACATGATCAAATTTAAACTAATAACTGGAAGGGGGACAATAAGTAAATCTACAGCTCTAACACTACATTTTCAAAAGGGAAACTTTGATAAAATGAGGAAAATAGTTAGAAAAAAACTGAAAGGTGCAACTGCAAAGGTTAAAAGTGTTGAACAGGCATGGACATTGTTTAAAAATACAATCATAGATGTGCAGTCCAGGTGTATTCCACGCATTAAGAAAGGTGGAAGGAAGGCAAAACAATTACCGGCATGGTTATAAGGTGAGCTGAAAGAGGCTATTTTAGCCAATAAAACATCCTTCAAAAATTGGAAAAAGGATCCATCTGAAGAAAATAGGATGGAACATAAGCATTGTCAAGTTAAGTGTAAAACATTGATAAGAAGGGGGAAGAGAAAATTTGAATTGAAGTTGGCCAGAGGCAAAAACTCATAATAAAAACTTTTTTAAATATATCTGAAGCAAGAAACCAGTGAGGGAGTCAGTTGGACAGTTAGATGACAGAGGGGTTAAATGGGCTCTTAGAGAAGATAAGTCCATTGCAGAAAGACTAAATGAATTATTTGCTTCTGTGTTTACTGAGGATGTTGAGAAGATACCAGTTCCGGAGATGGTTTTCAAGGGTGATGAGTCAGACGAACTGAACCAAATCACTGTGAACCTGGAAAATGTAGTAGGCCAGATTGACAAACTAAAGAGTAGCAAATCTCCTGGATCGGATGGTATACATCCTAGGATACTGAAGGAACTCAAAAATGAAATTTCTGATCTATTAGTTAAAATTTGGAACCTATCATTAAAATCATCTATTGTACCTAAAGAGAGTTGCCAATGTAACCCCAATATTTAAAAAAGGCTCCAGGGGTGACCTGGGAAATATAGATCAGTGAGCCTGACTTCAGTGCCAGGAAAAATAGTGGAAACTATTCTAAAGATCAAAATCTTAGAGCATATAGAAAGACATGGTTTAATGGAACACAGTCAACATGGATTTACTCATGGGAAGTCTTGCCTAACAAATCTGCTTCATTTTTTTGAAGGGATTAATAAACATGTGGATAAAGGTGAACCAGTAGATGTAGTATATTTGGATTTTCAGAAGGCGTTTGACAAAGTCCCTCATGAGAGGCTTCTAAGAAAACTAAAAAGTCATGGGATAGGAGGCGATGTCCTTTTGTGGATTACAAACTGGTTAAAAGACAGGAAACAGAGAGTAGGATTAAATGGTCAATTTTCTCAGTGGAAAAGGGTAAACAGTGGAGTGCCTCAGGGATCTGTACTTGAACCGGTGCTTTTCAATATATTTAAAATGATCTGAAAAGGAATACGACAAATGAGGTTATCAAATTTGTGGATGATACAAAATTATTCAGAGTAGTTAAATCACAAGCGGATTGTGATACATTACAGGAGGACCTTACAAGACTGGAAGATTGGGCATCCAAATAGCAGATGAAATTTAATGTGGACAAGTGCACAAGTGCAAGGTGTTGCATATAGGGAAAAATAACCCTTGCTGTAGTTACATGATGTTAGGTTCCATATTAGGAGCTACCACCCAGGAAAAAGATCTAGGCATCATAGTGGATAATACTTTGAAATTGTCGGTTTAGTGTGCTGCAGCAGTCAAAAAAGCAAACAGAATATTAGGAATTATTAGGAAGGGAATGGTTAATAAAAAGGAAAATGTCATAATGCCTCTGTATTGCTCCATGGTCAGACCGCACCTTGAATACTGTGTACAATTCTGGTCGCCACATCTCAAAAAAGATATAGTTGCAATGGAGAAAGTACAGAGAAGGGCAACCAAAATGATAAAGGGGATGGAACAGCTCCCCTATAATGAAAGACTGAAGAGGTTAGGGCTGATCAGCTTGGAGAAGAGACGGCTGAGGGGGGATATGATAGAGGTCTTTAAGATCATGAGAGGTCTTGAACTTGTAGATGTGAATCAGTTATTTACACTTTCAGATAATTGAAGGACCAGGGGGCATTCCATGAAATTAGCAAGTAGCACATTTAAGACTAATCAGAGAAAATTCTTTTTCACTAAACGCACAATTAAGCTCTGAAATTTGTTGCCAGAGGACGTGGTTAGTGCAATTAGTATAGCTTGGTTCAAAAAAGGTTTGGATAAGTTCTTGCAGGAGAAGTCCATTAACTGCTATTAATGAATTATACTTAGGGAATAGCCACTGCTATTAATTGCATCAGTAGCATGGGATCTTCTTGGTGTTTGGGTACTTGCCAGGTTCTTGTGACCTGGTTTAGCCTCTGTTGGAAACAGGATGCTGGGCTTGATGGACTCTTGGTCTGACCCAGCATGGCAATTTCTTAGGATCTTATGTTCTTATATGGGGACAAACTTAAAGATCTGAACATATATAGTCTGGAGGAAAGGCATGATAGAGGAGATATATGATAGAAAATGTAAATATCTCCAAGATGTGAATGCAGAGTAGGTGCAATGCAATGGAATGAGCCTCTGTAATGAGAGGTCATGGGATGAGGATGAAAGGGGGTAGACTCAGAAGTAAGAAGTAATCTAAGGAAATATTTCTTTATACAGAAAGAATGACAGATAACTGGGACAACCTCCAAATGGAGGTGGTAGAGACAAGGACAGTATATTAATTCATGAAACCATGGGATGAATACAAGGGATCTCTCAGGGAGTGATAGGGATTGTAGAGCTAAGGAGTTAGTGTAGGTGAGCAGACTAAGTAGGCCATATGGTCTTTTTCTGCTGTCACATTTCTGTATTTCTACTTGTGAATACTCTGTCATTATATGAACAACACTTACTCGAATGGGCTTAATTTCCCCATTACCCAATAACAACAGGGTGTATGTCTGCAGATTAACTACTGCATCTAAAACACAAAAGTATTAACGTTGTCCAGCTATTGGAAGTAGTAAATTAGAGAGCATTTCTGAAAGACTGAATTATTTAATTTTGCATATTTTTTATGTAGTCTAATGATTTTACCACAGACAGTATTTCAAACGTACAGAAAATCAGGTAAGTGGAATCAGTTATAATATGGGGACACTCTGCACTGCTGAATGGGTGAGACACTTGTTAACTAATAATCAGGCCTATCCTGTAAAGTGCGGCCGCGTTTACCCTGCTCCTAAGCCGCTTTTAACTCACGTTCCGACCGCGTTAGCCCTTCCTGCGATCCCGAATCCCCTTTAACCTACTCCTACCGCGTCCTAAATTCCCCGGGTAACCCCTTCCGCCCGCGGCATGTATATTGCATGCAAACGAGCGAATTAGCTCGATATTGCATGCAAATGAGCCAATTAGCTATTCCCCTAGCATCCCGTAACCCGCGCCCCGACTAACGCTACCTTTCCCTACCGTTTTGTCGCGCGTTTAACCTGCAAACTTACCGCCTACCCTGACCCAGGCGGTAGAGGCATGGGTAAGGGTAGGTGGCAAGCTTTCCCCCAGCCTCCGCTCACCTGCCCCGGCCGCGATCATGGGTGCCGGTCTCCGTGGCAGCCCCAGTCCTCTCCCCTGCTCCCGAAGCCAAAAAAAAAAAAGCTTTTTTTTTTTTTTGGCTTCGGGAGGAGGGGAGAGGACTGGGGCTGCCACGGAGACCGCTTTCCCCCGTGCAAGTAAGTTGTTTCGCCGCTTGTCTCTTCTCCCCCCTCCCGGAGCAGGGCGCGAAAAGCTGCCTTGCTCCGGGAGGGGGGGGGGAGAGATGACAGCGGCGAATCCAAAAAATAAGCAAAAAAAACTTAAAAGCTAAAAGTAAGTTGCTTCGCCGCTGTCATCTCTTCTCCCCCCCCACTCCCGGAGCAGGGCGCGAAAAGCAGCCTTGCTCCGGGAGGGGGGGGGGAGAGATGACAGCGGCGAATCCAAAAAATAAGCGAAAAAAACTTAAAAGCTAAAAGTAAGTTGCTTCGCCGCTGTCATCTCTTCTCCCCCCCTCCCGGAGCAGGGCGCGAAAAGCAGCCTTGCTCCGGGAGGGGGGGGGGGGAGAGATGACAGCGGCGAATCCAAAAAATAAGCGAAAAAAACTTAAAAGCTAAAAGTAAGTTGCTTCGCCACTGTCATCTCTTCTCCCCCCCTCCCGGAGCAGGGCGCGAAAAGCAGCCTTGCTCCGGGAGGGGGGGAGAGAGATGACAGCGGCGAAGCTTTCCCCCAGCCCGGACGCCGGCAAAAAAACTTACTTTTTTGCAGCCAGCCATGAGCAGGAACACGTGCAATTGGCCGCTGAAGACGTGACGTCACGACATCACGTCTTGAGCGGCCAATTGCACGCTTTCCCCGTGCAGGCGGCCATCTTGTCGGGAGGAGCTAAGGCAGACCAGATCGTGTTCCTGCTCATGGCTGGCTGCAAAAAAGTAAGTTTTTTGCCGGCGTCCGGGCTGGGGGAAAGCTTCACCGTTGCTAGTGTCCCCCCTCCTCCCGGAGCAAGGCGGCTTTTCCGCTCTGCTCCGAGAGGAGGGGGGACACTGACAAGTCGTTTCGCCGTTGCTTCCTGGTATCTGTCATTTCAAATGACATTTGAAATGACAACTACCAGCGTGGCGTGAAGCCTTAGGCCCGCGCACCCAGGATCCTGTATAGGCGCTCTATCCAGTATCCTGGGTTGCGCGGGCCTAAGGCTTTTCGGACGCGGCTTACATTTACATATAATTAGGCTTCAGGATCGAGCGGTAGGTGAGCTGCACTGTGCGGGCGGTAACCGCGGGTGCCGTAGGCACTAATGCAGCTCTTCCTACCGCTCGGTACTGGATAGGCCTGAATACTTGTTATCTCCTTGCACAGGTTTCTTCAGTGACATCTCTTAATCTGACAATTACTGCAGCATAAAAAAAAACATTCAGGGAAATTGAACCAAAAAGCCAGTTAGTGCATTATAGAAACAAGACAACTCAAACACACACTTACTACTCTCACATGAAACCATTGTCTGCAAATTTTCTAAAAGGTTTTTTGTATAGGGAGAAAGGGTTGGGGTTTTATGCAAATTTGGCAAAGAACGTCCAAACAGACAAGTTTCAGCTTTCTCCGGAGCTGTCAGGCAGTGCCACCTGTTTCAGCTTCTTACAGCAGCTTCTGTTGCCAGCAGCAAATGACAGACTCAGCCAACTGCTGGCCAGGAAGCGCCTGCATCAGCCATATGTTTGCTACAGTAAGCCGGTCACCCAGTCAAAACAGTGCAGACTCTGCTCATTCTCGAAGTGTTAGAAAATAATTCATTTACATGTACATGGTATCTGTACCCAAAGGGTAAAAAAAAAAAGGCTAAATACGATGCAAGCTAAGTGCAAGAATTTTAAAATATTGTTTCTTATTACAGGAAGGAATATGAGATTCTTGGACTGATCTGGGGCTTCACTGACTATGTTGTGCACTGCTAAGCAGAGGGACTTAGGTTCAATTCTCAGATCAGGTCTTCCATTCCTCAGGTTGTTTAGAGTTAGGGTTGCTGCAGGGGCAGTATTCACAGCCGTGGAAGATGAGGGAGTGATCCAGTGTTCACAGATGCGGGAGTGGTCCTTGTCATTGCAGAATGGTGACACCTAATGGCAAGACTTAGGACTCTCAGTTACCCTGAAGAAAGCCCAGGATAGGACTAAATGGCACCCCAGGGGTAGAGTTAAAAAGAGGGGGGTGGGGGCCCTCTGATAATACAACTGGCTCAGAGGGGAAGAGGTCTCCCCTTTGATGATGTGTTCCCTTCTACATACAGAAGTAGCTGTGTAGGGAGTAACTTCCAGTGCCATTGTAGTAGCAGAGGTGATGTTAGCAGCAGTACGGTGACACCCCCAACCCAGCTTGGCACCCCTAGGTAAGCACGTGACTTGCCCGCTTCATCTAATGGCCCAGGCCCTTGAGTATTTCCTCTGGTGAGGACTGTTACCAGGCATGATGGATGCTTGCCCAAGACTCCAAGCCGATGGGGTACTTGAAGACAGAAGAAAACAGGATGAGCTGCACATCGATGCCCTCCTTTTGTATATTCACCCTGCCTCTGGACCTGTACACGTGCTCCCAATCTTACCAACAGCTTTTCAGCCTGCCTGAATATGGAGCCAGAAGCCATGCAGCCTGCCTGGGCGGAGAACAATGGGAGTATTGCCTATGGGGACACGTGTAATAGTACCACTAGAGGGGGAGCACCAACAGCAACCCTATCCCTTGGTGTAGTGCTCCCCAATGACTTGACAAAGTGAATTGGAAGGGGATGTAACTAGCGGGGAAACATAAGGGAATCCCTACTCCCCACCTCTAGTAGTTATGGCTCATGACACTATAGTCCAACAACATTCACAAGAATCTTATATCAGCTGCGCAAGTGCGCAGACATGTTATTATGATTGTGTGCTCCTAATTTTAAGGATTTACAGGAGCATCTGCTAATCGCACATTTTCCTTAGGAATTGTTGGCTTTTACACACGCAAGTGAGTTAATTTTATAACATGCGGGTGTGAAAGAAATGACCAATTTAATCGGTTCGTCCGCCAGTTTGCCCAGTTTATCTCTAGGTCATCAAGACCCCTCCCCAGTTCTTTAGCTTGCACTCCCCTCAGTTTATCCAGACCCCTCATGCAGGTCATAGTTGGCTATAAATTGCTATATTCAGACTTGCACCTGATAAACAGCAGAAGTAAAGATGTGCAGGGAAGAGCCGTACCCACGCTGCATTCGCAGGATATAAAATCACAACTTACGCGCGTAAATGTTGGCCCTGCCCCGGCATGTCCCGGACCCACCACTATTCTGCGTGATCCTAAATATTCGTCCATCAGTCCTTGCCGCACGTATGTGTATGGTTTATAAAATCACACTGGTGCGAATAAGTGCTGTATGAGCACGCATCTCCGATTTTATAAACCTTGCACATACGCATGCAAATACCGATGCGCAAATATGTAGGATCGCATAAAAAAGGGGCAGAATAGGGGTGGATCAGGAGCATTCCAGGTCAGGGTCAACCTTTAGAGTTTCGATTTTATATCTTGAAAACACAGCGCGCATATGGATCTTCCCAGTGCAAATTTGCAGATGACACAAAAATGTTTTGAGTCATGTAAACAGCAGCAAATGTGAAGAACTGCAGAAGGACCTTGTGAGACTAGGAGACTGGGCTTCTACATAGCAAATGCAATTTAATGTGGACAAGTGCAAAGTAATGCACATAAGGAAAAATAATCCCAACCACAGGTACACAAGTTGGGTTCTCCATCCAGGAAAAGGACCTCAGAGTCCTTGTGGACAATACCTTGAAACTTTCGGCTCAGTGTGCAGTGGTGATCAAAAAGGCAGACAGAATGTTAGGAATTATTTGGTAAGGAATAGAGAACAAAAGGGAGAATATCATAATGCCTTTGTGTAGATCCATGGTGTGATCGCATCTTGAGTATAGTATGCAGTTCTGGTTGCCCTATCTCAAAAAAGACATTGAGGACATAGAAAAGGTACAGAGAAGGACGATGAAAATGATAAAGGAGATTGAAAAGCTCCCTTTTGGAGAAAGGTTAAACAGATTAGGGCTCTTTAGCTTGGAAAAGAGAGGATTGAGAGGGGATATGATTGAAATATATAAACTCATGAGTGGTGTAGAATGAGTAAATAGGGCATGGTTATTTACCCTTTCAAACAACACTAGGCCTAGGGGACACTCCAAGAAACTAGCAACTGGCAGATTTAAAACAAAGTGTCGGAGGTAATTTTTTACTCAGCGCAATAGAATCTGTTGCCAGAGGATGTGGTCACGGCAACTAACATACGGGCCAATACAGTACAGTGCGCTCCGATGGAGCGCACTGTTAACCTGCCATTGGACGCGCGTTTTCCCTTACCCCTTATTCTGTAAGGGGCCGAAAACTCGCGTCCAATCCCCCGAACCTAATAGCACCCACAACATGCAAATGCATGTTGATGGCCCTATTAGGTATTCCCGCACGATTCAGAAAACAAAATGTACAGCCAAGCCGCATATTTTGCTTTCAGAAATTAGCGCCTACCCAAAGGCGCTAATTTCTTCGGGCACTGGTAAAGTGCACAGAAAAGCAGTAAAAACTGCTTTTCTGTGCACCCTCCGACTTAATATCATGGCGATATTAAGTCGGAGGTCCCGAAACTTTCCAAAAGTAAAAAAAAAAAAAAAATTGAAGTTGGCCCGCTGTTGTCGGGTCGAAAACCAGACGCTCAATTTTGCTGGCGTCCGGTTTCCAAGCCCGTGGCTGTCAGTGGGCTCGAGAACCGACGCCGGCAAAATTGAGCGTCGGCTGTCAAACCCGCTGACAGCTGCCGCTCCGGTCCAAAAGGAGGTGCTAGGGACGCGCTAGTGTCCCTAGCGCCTCCTTTTACCTGGTTTTACCGCCGGGCCTAATTAGCATACTGAATTGCGCGCACAGGAGAGCGGGCGTTCGCCCGCTCTCCCGCAGACTTTACTGAATCAGCCCAATAGTGGGGATTCAAAGAGGACTGGAAAAGTTCCTGAAGGAAAAGTCCATAAAACAGTTATTAGCCAGGTAGACTTGGGAAAGCCAGCTCTTATTGCTATGAGTGAGATACAAGAAATAGATCAACTATAGGGGATCTAACATTAACTTGTGACACGGACTGGCCACTGTCGGATACAGAAAAGCTCGATGGACCTTGGTCTGACCCAGCATGGCACTTTTTTATATTCTTATGCTCTGCAATCCTCACACCCTTCCCCCCCCCATCCAAATATCCCTTGTAGACTCTGAACCCTGAGAACCTAGATTCTGGGACTATGGACACCAGAAAATGGGAAGCTAGAGTCAGGACCCTGGAACTCTGGAGCTGAGATCCTGGACTCTGATATTTGGGACCCCAAGATGCATGAGATTCAACATTCCTTTCACCGTTGGGTGGCACCAGATCATTGCTAGAAGCTGAGCTGGAAGGAGAAAATAAATGTATCCTCTTCCACTTGGCCTATCACCCATCAGGGAGCTCTGGTTTCAAGGAATCTGGGTCCAGGTTCGCAAGGTCCAGGGTTCTGAGACCCTGCCCTGGGGGGTCACAATGGAAGATTTCCAAGCCAAGGTTTCAGTTGGGGGCGGGGTTGGTAATAGGGTTAGATGGGGTTTGCTCATGATTGAAGTGGGATTACTGCATGGACGTTGACAGACAGTGCCACAATCAAAAGTTGGTCGGGGGAGAAGGCCATTGGGGATGGGCAGTGCTGCAGTTTGCAGGGAAGGAGGGGATGTGCACTCAGGAGGATCAGTGAGAAGAGGGTGTTAATGCTAAAATTGTACATGTATACCCTTTCCCTGCACAACTTCATATTTATGCCAGATTTATAAAAAAGAATTGGGGTAGTTTTAAAAAATAAGCATAGTCCGTGCCACTGAGGGGATTTGTGTAAATGTGGGAGGTTATGGTGGTCTTACAGGACCTTATTCTATAAAAGATGCTTTTCATTCTGTGCGGATGAGAAAAATCCTTCCCACATGTAGCCCTTACTGTGTAAGTTATACTAAATTTCACAAAGCTGTCTGCTATGCAAAATGTGAGGAATTCTGGTTATTGTTTCTCTTTTTATATAGGACTATGATGCATAATACACAGCCATCTCTCTTTGTAATGGAGCAGGTAGCAAGCAAGTGGTGAGTATGTAATAAACAGGGTTTACGGCAGCAAAATTTACTTCCAAACCAGTGCACTAAAGTTTGTTACCAAATGGGTTGGCTATACAGAGGGAACACTATATTTTATGCTTACAGAAACAGATATACAAAACAGATGCAGAATTTGCAAAGGCAAAAGGCTAACTCCAGTTTAACAGGATTTCCCCATCTTCTGTCACATTAGGAGTCATGTCTTAAGATTGTGTTTCTCCATTTACATGATCTGTGCTATATATAGAGGTGTGCAGCAATGCTAACTCCGTGAGTTCCTCAAATCCATTTTTACCCATCGCCACGTTGCAAAAAGAAAGAACCCTTTTACAGAAAAACAGGAAAGAGTACGTCACAGAACAGAATACCTTACTTATCACCCAACCCAGGTTGGCATAGATAAGATATTAATAAATGTCTACAGTACCTTCAGCCGTTATCTCTGCCATATCGGTGGAGAAAACCACACTTTACGCAAAGGTCAGTGAATGTGGTAAGCCAATGGAGTCCTTCAGGTTCTCACGGCTCTGACGAGAGGTACAAGATTTACAAAAGGAGCACATGGGAGCAGGTGATAAGAAGGGGGCGAGGGGAGGTTTCTTCTGCTGCCCTACTCCATTTCCTCTTCTTTTGTGCTGGTTTGAATTTTCTGCCTTCTCTCCAGAGCTTTCCCCCCCCTCCTCCAAGCCACCTAAACCTATTCCAGGACGGCACTTGCAACTAAAACTGGCGTGTATCAGTTTGCCACAAAAATAGCAATGATTCACACAGTGCCTTCAGCAATTGAGTCTTTAACGGGCACCAGCAGACCTGCAAAACTAATCCGCGCCAAATGGGACAGATAAGCAAGAAAAAAAAAAGGGAAGCCAGCAGAAAAGCAAAGGAACCGAAAAGGGCGGCAAAAGCCCCTGCAGCTTGTCCCCTGGAATCAGTGCATCGAAGGTCTAGGTGGGAGAACATAAAAAGTAGAGTAACCTTATCCATTATTGCTCAGATTTATTCTTAGCAGGCTTGCTACTTAGCACATTCTTCCTGGCCTTATTTGGACTAGGGAGGGTGCTACGGGGTCTATCAGTCACCTAAAGTAGAGGGCAGCTCATGTAATGTTATCCTCTCCAGTTCCTTCTGAATGTGACAGGCAAAGCTCACAATTACAGGCCACCTTTTTGGCTATACATTGGCCAGATGCCACGATGGGTTCAATACTGTTAGACCAAGCGATCAGGCTAAAAAAAAAAAAGGTTTGGTGCACTTTTTACAAGCTCTTTTAGATCTCTGCACATGGCTGGGCCAATAAGACAGAAAACACGCCATCTGACAGTCGCTTTTGTTCACAGCTAATTTCATTTTTCAGGCATTTTATGTTCAGCCATGACCCACTATTCCCTTAAATGCCTGAATTCCATGAAACTAAAGCTTAAGACCTGTAACCCATACTGGACTGATGCTTCACCAATTTAACTGCCTAAAATACCTCTTACTGGAGCAATGTGTAAGATGTGTGTATGGAGAGAAGCAAATGATAGTATTCATTAGGCACAGAATAAAAGGCCTCAGAGCTTATATTCTTCTCATGGCAAAACATTTTTAAAGGCTTCTACATGTATAGCTCTACAGATTACTCGTTCCATTAGAGCAGCATTCACGATACCCCTTGAGTTACTGTTATGCTGCAGCACTTTGTGACTTATAAATTGCCTTTGCTCACTGACAGGGATAAAATTGCTGCAAACCAAAAATTATATTGTAAATAAATCTGATTTTTAATGACATATGGGAGCAATTTAAACAGAGCATTTGCTGCTATACAAATCCTCCCGTGGCTAGTATCCACTGAATAACACTGACACTGCTCAAGGGGGTGGGACAGTTACTAACTTAATTCTGTTCATGTACACTATAGGACCAGATGTGGCCTCCCCCACTCCATCCCCAGAAAAACCCCTTTAGTGTATCTAAACCATATACAACCAGAAAAAAAAAAAATGCTTTGGCTGTTAACAGAGATTTACAGCACTCCAGAAAAAAAACTGGTTCATGCTTCATCCAAGCTTTCTGGGCTTTTTTTTAATTTCCTTTCTCACCCAGTAGCCACTGCAAATCTGTTTTGCAACACGATTAACCCACATTTATATCTACTTTCCAATTCCCTTCAGGATAGAGAAGTTAAATAAAATTAATAATAATGAGTACAATTCAGCGCAGGCTTAGAGGTCTGTATGCTAAGCATTTTCCCCATGTATACAAAATGGGAAAAGACCTTTAATGCAACAGGCCCTTAATCCTTAACATTTATAGTTCAAATCCTCTGATCCCAGCCTCTGCACAGACCACCTGATTCAATAAAGAATCGGGTGAACAGATGACAGTACAATATTTAATCATTTCCAAGCTTATACCAGTACTCATCGATTATTTTTATTCAATTTTTTTTTCTTTCCCTTTCTCTCGTTTCTTTTCTTCTGTATCTATTGATGGAAGCCTAGGTGGCTTGGAGAAAAAAAAAATCCAACAAAAAACCGAAAGAGTACCAGATTACCGAAGGCACAGTAGGCATGGATCTAGAGCCCCCCCCCCCCGCCATTAGGGGGGTCCTCCATCCCTGTAGGTCAACTTTAATACAGTCAATCTATGGAGGCAGAGGGCGCCCAAATCTTGGTGCCCAGAGATCCCTGAGGGGCTTAATCTGCCACCGAACAGAATCAACTTCCCCACACAGGCACTTAGCATCCTTGCAGCAGTTACGGATTATGGCACTTGCAGCATTTGACAAGGGATATATTAAAAAGAGGAGAGGGACATGATTAATAGGGATGTGAATCGTTTTTCAACGATTAAAATTATTGTCCGATAATTTTAAAATCGTCTTAAATTGTTAAAGAACGCGATACAATAGGAATTCTAACGATTTATCGTTAAAAAATCGTTAATCGAGTTAGTGCGCACTAACGGGAGTTAGTGCGCACTAACCGGGAGTTAGTGTGCACTAACAGAAAATGATACAAATTGACACTTTTCAAGTCAGTTAGGAATGAATATGTATTCCTATTGGCTGGCTGCCCTCTTATTTATTGATGTTACCAAGGTTCCCACTGAGGTGATGGTTGGGGGGATGGGAAATGGAAATGGTTGGTAGCTTGACAAAAAAAGTAATGTGATCAGTCAATGTGACTAGAACTTGTGCCTATCCCTGATACCGGGAGTGTTGTGATCTTCCTGCACACAGTTCCCTAACCCTGATA
Organism: Rhinatrema bivittatum; assembly: GCF_901001135.1. NCBI lineage: Eukaryota > Metazoa > Chordata > Amphibia > Gymnophiona > Rhinatrematidae > Rhinatrema > Rhinatrema bivittatum. Next base: position 541,207,003 of record NC_042617.1, on the reverse strand, counting down.
CCGGGAGTGTTGTGATCTTCCTGCATGCAGTGCCCTAACCCTGATACCAGGGGTGTTGTGATCTTCCTGCACACAGTGCCCTAACCCTGATACCGGGGGTGTTGTGATCTTCCTGCACGCAGTGCCCTATCCCTGATACCGGGGGTGTGATCTTCCTGCACTGAGCAGGGATACGGCACTGCATGCAGGAAGATCACAACACCCCCGGTATCAGGGTTAGGGCACTGCGTGCAGGAAGATCACAACTCTCTGCTAATTGGCCTCCCAGCGATCACCACCAAACCTCTACAAATGTTGCAGAACTCGGCTGCCAGGATTCTAACCAACTCTAGTAGAGGAGAACACATCACACCTATTCTAAAGAACCTACACTGGCTCCCTATTAAATCTAGAATCATATTCAAAGTACTAACCATAACCCACAAGACCATTCATTCCCAAACTTTGCTAGATTTAAGTGACCCACTTCGTCCTCACACATCATTGAGACCAATCAGAACCAGCTACTTAGGCACCTTATATGCACCTCTAGCCAAGTCATTGCTCAAGAAACGTGCATTCTTGACTGCCAGCCCCTCTCACTGGAATGCCCTCCACGTACCTTCGTCTAGAAACTTGTAGTCGGATGTTCAAAAAGAAGCTCAAAACTTGGCTTTTCACAAAAACCTTCACTTAAAGGTCTCTCCCTCAGGGACAGATGCACGCATTTCATAATCCAATATGTGAGAAGTCCCACGCTGTAACCATTTAATCTTATAAGTTAATCTCATTATTTCCCTGTTAGCTGTATGTTATAATGCACTCATGCTTATCACGTCTGCTGTAAATCCAAGTTTGTTGACTGTTATTTATATTTATATGCTATTTATATTTATAATAATTTAATTTTAATTTCAAGCCGTTCACTGCTTTATCTATAAGTTCTTACGAAGTTAGCCCTGTTATCTGTACCCACTTGTTTGATGTAATTTGCAACTTTGGTTCTATGTAAACCGACGTGATATGTACTAGTACATGAACATCGGTATATAAAAGTCTTTAAATAAATAAATACATAAAGGTGCCAATTGCAAGGTCCAGCCTGACAGGCTCTTTCATATGTTTTGGGCTTGCTCTCAAGTCCAGCAGTTTTGGAAGCCTGTATTGAGATATCTGTCTCAGGTATTGGGGTAAAATCAAAATCCAGAAAGGGGGGAATCACCATATTTAATTGTTTATAATGCCACTCACTAGCAAAAAAATGTTTTAAATCAAACTATTTATTTATTATTCCAAAAATTATTATTGTAAATGAAACCACATCAGCAAGCCTGATGAAGTGCCTTATAACCTTACAAGGCCATCTGGACTACTTAGCTGGGGAAAGGAAGGGAGGGGAAAGTGGGGGGAGGGCGAAGGAAAGCTCCTTCTGAGGCAGCTCCAAAATCGGAGCGGCCTCGGAGGGAACAGGCAGCGCGCGCTGGGCTCGGCACGCGCAGGTTGCACAAATGTGCACACCCCTTGCGTGCGCCGACCCCAGATTTTATGATACGTACGGCTACGCGTGTATCTTATAAAATCCAGCGTACTTTTGTTCGCGCCTGGTGCACGAACAAAAGTACGCGCTCGCACAAAATTATAAAATCTACCCCATAGTGTATAGTTAGTTATGAGACACAGCAGGTGATACAACATCTTGGAATTGGTCTTTAGCTGAGAATCAATGTGAATATATGGCTCCTGAAGAAGCAGGATATGCAAAACATCGGCTGTCGTCAAGCCATTAGCAGAAGGCTAGATGTTGTTATTTTTCATCTGAATGTCAGAGCAACAAGAACCAGTCTATATATAAAGAAAAATACAAAAATTTAAAATTTAAGAAATTGTTTTGAAAAATCTTTAAAGTGAAACCGCAAATGATTGAGTAGTCCAGGTGGCCTTGTAAGGTTATAAGGCACTTCGTCAGGCTTGCTGATGCGGTTTCATTTACAATAATAATTTTTGGAACAATAAAGAGTTTGATTTAAAACTTTTTTTTTCTATTGAGTGGCATTATAAACAATTAAATGTGGTGATTCCTCCCTTTCTGGATTTTGCTTTAATTGTTTGGGGATTTGATTGGCTCTTTTTTTGGATTGTCAGGTATTGGGGTACCAGGTTCCAGTTTCTCCAATGACAACCCTTTATGGGCAGTTCCCCACAGCTATTTTTGAGAACAAGGCTGAAGCGGTATTTTATAAAAAGGCGTGCCTGCTGGGAAAGAAAGCCATCTTGGTGACATAGAGAGAGGTCACTGGCCCTGTTTACTGGCAGTGGCACGATTCTCTTCATGACTTGATACAGATGGAAAATAGAACCTCATTAGGCTCTTTTAAGGGCAGATGTATTTTCTTCCAAATTTGGGGATGCTACCTTCAATCTCTTTCGCCCAGAGCAAGGAGCCTGGTACATAATAGCTCCTTTTAAATTTTGGGTTGTTGTTGTTATTATCCTTTCTGTTTATATGTTTCCTAATTTCAGACTGTCATCCGCTCAATGACTTTAACACTGTCAGGTAATACGATTACAATGGCTATGTGCAACTGGTTAGGGTTAGGGTGGGACTTAGAATTATGATGTGCCTTTGTATCTAGGGATATGTTAGATACTTTGGGGCCTAGGATGCATCAGAGCCAATGCACCCGGAGCCCCAATTCCTGTGACTTTTGTAGTCCAATGAGGGGGGGGGGGGATAATTATGTTTAAAAATGCAAATGTGATAACTGTGTTATGTTGGCATGTAGATGTTCCTAAGTTGGATTTAATTTTAAAAAAAGCATTTGAAAAAAAAATGCATCATAAAATTGTTGCCCAGCTGATGGCTTATTTGATTAAACTCCATCAATGATGTAGGGAATTTGCTGTCATCACAAAAACTATCATCCAGTCCAAAATCATACACCTCACATTCAAGCCATAGGATTTCTGCACAATCTATTACTGTATGGATTGACCAAAGATTGTCTGTAAGCTTTGTTATTCGGGAGTGTTGAAAATATCAGTATTGATTTTCTTTTCTCTGGAGGGTATGAAAATGAAATTTCAACTCCAAGTTTCTTAATGAAATGGTTCTGCATATCCTTGTTACTTAGAGTTGTGCTTTTATCAGTTGAGATAGTATTGATGTAGTCAGTCAGGCATTTCTGACAGAGGACATCCAGCTTTTGGGAAATCAACTCCTGAATAAGTTTCTGGAATGCTTCCTTCGTACAATGACGCATTTTTCTGATAGCTTTTTTATTGTCTCTTGACAGTGCTATTTCAAAAGGTGGGAGTTCACAAAAGGCTCTATGATACAGATTATCAGCTGCATATACTTTGAAAATGTTATATTGCATTAAAGTGCTTCTCAGTTCAATGTTGTTCACTGATGTGTAAAAGCTTGCACTATGCTTCCAGGTTTCCCGGTTGCATACAACAGTACATTCTTCATTTGTCTCTTAGCACGTGGCTCTTTGTCACTTTAGCATCTTTACCTGTAGTGTCTGTCTGAGAATGACTTACTTTCAGTACATAAGGGCAGTAGCTTTTGATATGAAACACACATTGAAAATTTCTACTGAAAATGATGCCACACATTATTATGAAGTTGTCTGCTGCAGTTTTTTTTCTATCATTTTCTGTTCCACATGTAATATCCTATACTTTTTATTTTTTCATTTTAAATAGAATACAAGTTCCAGAAACCTCCATTTTCTCTGTACTGATTTTTAAATGGAAACCTCTTGAACTTCACACTTTTCATCATTCTCTGTAAGTCCATCACCTGAAAAGAAAAAGAAAATGGTCATTGCATTGATATTTCTTTGAATTATACACGCTAGGAAAATATTATTATTACAAAGAATAATATTAACACATCTGATAAAAGATGGTTTGGCAATTTCCTGTCAGTTTCTTGCCTCTAGAATGATTAAATTCAGTTAACATGCAATTTTATGTTCAAGTTGGTCACCATAATTATTTCCAATATAGTGGCCGAGCTGACATCATCCAAGCCGACCATACCAATAACTTCAGTCAATTTCTGAAGACATATGTTTTCCTAAGCTATAGCTAGCTTCTGGACTAAAAGAAATATAAAGGTTCAATTAATGTACATTATTTTAGTATTTCAATGAGTTTTAGATAGATTGGATAATATCAGTTTGTAAAAACTAACAGGAACAATAATCCACAATCACCCTTTTGCATACCGCCATCCTGCAAACTGTTGTGTCAGCAATATCAGTAGGGGGCACAGAGGATCGGCTTTCAGAAGAGCAGTCTCTTCTTGCATACATTTCAGAACCGCGTTGTGCAGCATGCAGCATAACACAACAACGTTCGTTGCTCTGCCCCTGGCATTCTGCAAGGCAATCGCCACTTGGAAACAGAGCCTAAATCGTTTGCGCATCTTTGATCCTTTTTTGTTCTGCTCCTCTCTCTGTCACCACCAATTCTTAGTGCAAAAACCTCCATCAAAAGGACAAAAAATAGAAACATTTGAAGAGCTTGAGCCACTGCAGCAGTATCTATCTCCTATCTCACTCAAGCCTCTGCCCAGTAGGAAGTCAGATTAACATCACCGTCTGACCCCTGAAGTAAAAATCCAGCATTGAAGTGAACTCCACTTCCTACGCAGCAGTGTAAATTTCAGGATTAAAATTAATCTGTAGTTACTTCATACACAGTTTTTAGTGCTGTCTTTTACATAGGAAATCATAGCTAATTTCTGCATTAACCCTCATTAGCATCTTCATTTTCATAGAAGTGAACTATTTTAACACAATTGCCAGCATTGGGGGACTTAGCCCTGGTTTGCACTCTAAAATCCATAGTTAAATTAGAAGTAATTTTAGTGTGGCAAAAAAGTGTGCTATTCAATAGTGCAGTTTACTACTATGCATCAACCCCTGGGTTAGTAAAATGTCTTGTACATTTCTGTCTTTCTTGTTTGAATTAGAAACTAGGGATGTGAATTGTTTTTTGACGATTTAAAACAATTGTCAGATATATTTTAAATCGTAAAAAATCATTAGAGCCACGATACAATAACAATTCCCCCGATTTATCATCAAAAATCGTAAATCGGGGGAGGGGGGGAAAACCGGCACACCAAAACAACCCTAAAACCCACCCCGACCCTTTAAAATAAATCCTCCACCATCCCGAACCCCCCCAAAATGCTTTAAATTACCTGGGGTCCAGTGGGGGGGAGGGTCCAGGCGCGATCTCCCGCTCTCTGGCCACGGCTGCGTTAAGAGAAATGGCGCTGGTGGCCCTTTGCCCTTATCATATGACAGGGCAAAGGTAGCGCCGGCGCCATTTTGGTTCCTGTGACCCGACGTCACGAGTGCAGGAGATCGCTCCCGGACCCCCGCTGGACCCCCAGGGACTTTTGGCCAGCTTGGGGGGGCCTCCTGACCCCCACAAGACTTGCCAAAAGTCCAGCGGGGGTCCGGGAGCGACCTTCTGCACTCGGGCCATATTCAAAATGGCGCCAGAGCTACCTTTGCCCTCACTATGTCAACATAGTGAGGGCAAAGGTAGCGCTGGCGCCATTTTGAATATGCCGGTTTTCCCGCCCTCGCCCCTCCCCCGATAAAACGATTTTTTAACCTAAAAAACTAAGTCGATCAGATTTCCCCCCCCCCTCAGCCAAAATCGATCGTTAAGATGATCGATCACACGATTCACATCCCTATTAGAAACTATGCTATCCCTTTAGTCTCTGGACTTACTTCTTGATTTGTATACAACTTGTGGTTTCTCTGACATGAACAGAGAGCACAATCAATCAATCCCATAAAAACAAGCTTTTTATCTATTATAATACAGTTTCCAAAAGAAAGAATGTAATTACTAATATAGTTGAACTATTAATTATGCCAAAATGAAATCTGTTATCCTAAATTGTTGCTGGATCATTCTCTCATATTTATATAACATACAAAATAGCCAATAGCAAATCAGTTGACTAATGAAAGTGCATTAAAGTTTGATCAAACATGCTTCCCTAATCAATTACAATATACTGTGGGCTCACTGCAAAAGTACAAAATACTAGGTCCAGTTCAGACCTGCCAGGCCATTATGTATCTCCAATACCCAGGGAGAAGTACAGAGCAGAAAGTGCCAAATTGGTCAGTCAGGCTGGCTGATTCAGCTTTTCCTGGCTTATATCCTCCTTTTATGCAGAAGGCAGGTGTGTGCCTGGCAAATGGGAATCAATCACTAAGCCAGGAAATATGTCAGCTGGGTGGAGTGAAGATATAGATTGAGCAGTAGGAATGTGTAAGTTTGATTGCTTGGGATGCGGGAACTGCCAAATAAATTGATGAGGTGGGGGATGAGTTTTGGTGGGTTTTAGCTGCATTGATGTATAATGCATATAAATCTTACCTGATTTAGATTAAACATTTTTATGAATGCAGCATATGTTTGTTACTTTTTTTTTTATTCTGTTTTTCAAACAGATTATATCCAGGTCCTTTTGGACCCCAGCCAGTCAAGGTTTGAGGCTATCCCTATTGAATAGGCCTGAGATGTATTTGCATGCAAAGTGACTTCCCAAGATCACAAGCAGTAGCAGTAGGATTTGAACCCTTGCTATGCTGGTTTAGAGGCCATTGTGCTAACCACTAGGCTACTCCTTCACACCAGTGTGTTGCCACTTTAAGGCCTATGGTAGGAAAATAGGTTATCCCAGACATTACATTTTAAAATGATAGGAAAGATGAGTGACCACAAAATTTAACATTCTTTCAGTTCATCCTTACTCCCCCACCCCCACCCCCACCATCCCCTACCAAATCAGCTTCCCCAGCCCCTCTTCAACTCCTCTCTCCTCATCCTCTCTTCTCCATTCAGTCCATCTACTGATGATCAAGTCAGCGGAAGGAGGAAAGCAGCAGTTCATTGGCCATATCCTCCTCCTCTGATGCTTGCACCTGACTTGTGTTTTCAACATGTTTGTGTGAAAAGGGAGACGTGAGTGTATGTCTGTACCACTGTGTGGGGGAGGGGGGTGCAACATGTTTGTTCCAACCAACAGTGGGGGGCATGTGTGTAGGGGATGCATGTGTGTGTATGGTGGGGTATGTGTGTCAGGTATTATGTGTGTGTGTGGATCTGTACGGGTAAAGGAGTTGTGTGTGTGTGTGTGTGTGTGTGTGTATACTGCAGCCACTGGTGAAATGTGGGGGGGATTGTGTTTGCATTGGGAGGGATGTTAGGTGGAAAGGATGCAGGGCAGGAGTAGGCAACATTTGTCCTGGAGTGCCTCAACCAAGTCTGGTTTTCAAGATATCCAGAATGAATATGAAACAGAAACATGACAGCAGAAACAGACTGTATGGCCCATCCAGTCTGCCCATCCGTCCGATTAATCTAACATTATAATTCTCATCAGTTCCTTACAGCTCAATACAGTAAAGTGCGTCCGCGGTTACCCTGCTCCTAACCGGCTTTCTACTCACTTTTCGGCCGCGTTAGTCCAACCCGCGATACACTATCCCCTTTAACCTACTCCTACCGCGTCCTAAAATCCCCGGGCAACCCCTTCCGCACGCGGCATGCATATTGCATGTAAACGATCAAATTAGCTATTCCCTACCATCCAGTAACGAGCGCCCCGACTATCGCTATTTTACCCTTCCATTTTGCCGTGCGTTTAACCTGCTAACTTACCGCCTACCCTTACCCCTGCATTAGAGGCAGGGGTAAGGGTAGGCGGCAAACTTTCCCCCAGCCCCCGCTCTCCTGCCCTGCCCGCGTCCATGGGTGCTGGTCTCCGGGGCAGCCCCAGTCCTCTCCCCTCCTCCCGAAGCAAAAAAAAAAAAAAGTGAAAAAAAAAGTTGTAAGAGAGCGAGGGGAGCGAGGACGGGCAATCCTACGCTCGGGATTGTCAGCCCTCTCCCCTCCTCCCGAAGCAAGCAACCAAAGTGGAAAAAACAAACAAAAAAAAAAAAGTAGTAAGAGAGCAAGGGGAGCAGCAGCCCCCCTCCAGACATCGGAGAGGACGACCGCGGCTCCCCTCCCCTGCCTCCAGCTGCCCGCGATGATGGACGCCAAAAAGAGAGAGAGGGGAGAGGACGGGCAATCCTACGCTCGGGACTGCCAGTCCTCTCTCCCCTCCTCCCGAGGCAGGCACGAAAAGCAGCCTTGCTCCGGGAGGAGGGGAGAGAGGACTGGCAGTGTAAAGCGACGAAGCGACTTACTTTTTGCAGCCCCCTCCGGACATCGGTGAGGACGACCCCCTCTCCTGCCTCCAGCTGCCCGCGAAGATAGATGCCTGCACGGGCGAAAGCGGCCCCTGTTCGTGCAATTGGGCCGCTCAAGGCGTGACGTCACGATGTTTGGCGTCACGGCATGTGACATCACGTCTTGAGCGGCCCAATTGCACGAACAGGGGCCGCTTTCGCCCGTGCAGGCGTCCATCTTCGCGGGCAGCTGGAGGCAGGAGAGGGGAGCCGCGGTCATCCTCGCCGATGTCCGGAGGGGGGCTGCAAAAAGTAAGTCGCTTCGTCGCTTTACACTGCCAGTCCCCCCTCCCCTCCTCCTGGAGCAAGGCTGCTTTTCACGCCCTGCTTTGGGACGAGGGGAGGGGGGACTGGCAATCCTGAGCGTAGGATTGCCTGTCCTCTCTCCCCTCACTCTTGCTACTTTTTTTTTTTGCTTTACACTGCCAGTCCCGTCTCCCCTCCTCCCGGAGCAAGGCTGCTTTTCGCGCCTTGCTTCGGGAGGAGGGGAGAGGGCTGACAATCCCGAGCGTCGGAGAACTGACCACTTCCTGGTACCTGTCATTTCAAATGACATTTGAAATGACAGATACCAGCGTGTCTGTGAAGCGTTAGGCCCGCACACCCAGGTTACTGTATAGGCGCTCTATACAGTAAAATGGGTTGCGTGGACCTAATGCTTCACGGACGCTTCTTAGACGCAGCTTGCATTTGCAAGCTATTTAAATACAGGATCGAGCGGTAGGTGAGCTGCACTGTGCGTGCGGCAACCGCGGGTGTGCCGGACACTAACGCAGCTCTTCCTACCGCTCGGTACTGGATTGACCTGTTAGAGATCCCCTGCATTTATCCCCTGCTTTCTTGAATTCAGATACTGCTTTTGCCTCCATCACTTCCACTGGAGGCTGTTCCACACATCCACCACCTTCTCTGTAAAGAAATATTTCCTACGATTACGCCTGAGTCTACCTTCTTTCAACTTCATCTCATGACCTCTTGTTCTAGACACTCCTTTCCATTGAAAAAGGCTCAACTCCTATGCATGGAAACCTCTGAGATATTTGAATGTCTCTATCATATCTCCCCTATCTCACCTTACCTCTAGAGCAGAGCTTTCCAAAGTGTGTGTCGCGACACTTTAGTGTGTCGCCTGCAGTGTGCCGGTGTGTCACGCAAGCCCGGTGCACGTGACCCACCGGCAAGTGGGAGCCAATGCGGCCGCCGGTGGACCTCATCCCACTGGCATCTGAGTAGTAAAGTATCGCTGTGCTGTGCTGGAGACACACAGCAGGAAGATCGGCAGGGCCATGGTGGAGCTCACGTCACCACAGCCCGAAGAAAAAGGTCACGTCTAAACGTGCAGGTGCTCCTCCTCCTTCCTGCCCATGTGGCCCCAGAAAAAAAATGTTGCCGGAGCTGCACGGCAGGAAGGAGGAGGAGCATCAGCCGCGTGCAGAAGAGGAGCAGCGTTGTTGCAGCGGGCTGAGAAGAGGAGGAGGCCCGGTAGCAGGGACCCCACCGCGGATTGGCCCGAGAAGATCAGGGCTGCTGCAGAGCCCATTCTGCAGCGACCTGTGAAGAGGAGGCCCAGAGGTAAGAGAGAGGCTGAAGGCCTGTAGAGTGTGTGTATGAGATGAGTTGAGAGATTGTGTGCGTGTATGAGATGAGTTGAGAGATTGTGTGTCTGTGCTTGTATGAGATGTGTTGAGAGATTGTGTGTGTGTGGGAGTGAGGACCTGAATGTTTGCAGGGACAGCATGTGAGAGCCTGTGTGTGTGTGAGAGAGACACCATGTGATAGTGAGAGCCTGTGTGTATGAATGATTGTATGAGAGACAGCATGTGACAGTGAGAGCCTGTGCTTGAGCAAGATAGCATGTGGGAGTGAGAGAGAGCCTGAGTGTGTGAGAGTCAGACAGCATGTGCAAGAGAGAGACTGTGTATGAATGATTGTATGAGAGAGAGCATGTGACAGTGAGAGCCTGTGCTTGAGCAAGACAGCACGTGGGAGTGAGAGAGAGCCTGGGTGTGTGAGAGTCAGACAGCATGTGCAAGAGAGAGACTGTGTATGAATGATTGTATGAGAGAGAGCATGTGAGAGTGAGAGCCTGTGTGTGTGTGAGAGAGAGAGAAAGCATGTGAGAATGAGAACCTGACTGTATGTTTGAGGGAAGAAGATAGATGGAGAGAAAAGAAATAGAAAAAAAGACAATATGAAAGGAATTGGCAAAAAAATAAGAAAGGGGAGGTGGAACAAAAAAGACTGACCGACCGATTAGAAAACTAAGATCAGACAGCAAAGGTAAAAAAAAAAAAATACTTTTTACTGATTTGCACATGTAATCTTTGGTAATGTGCAAGAATAGCACTTTCTTTATGCGGATCTCACAATGTACGAGATCAACATGGAGGAAGTGGAAACCCACGGGGCCTGCACAGAGGAGGCAGCAGAATGGGCTTCAGTGCCAATAGCAGCAATCAGCGCCTCCCCAATAGCCATGCGGCATCAGTGACAGTGGCAGCAGAGGAATGAGAGAAGCTCCGAGGTTGCTGGCAAAAGAAAGAGAGGGGGTCTGCCTTTAGTGTGTGCATGTGTATGAATGGGAGTCTGCCTGGGGGTGTATGTGTGTGAATGCATGGGTGCCTGCCTGAGGGTGTGTCTGTGTATGAGAATGTATGGGTGTTTTCCTGGGGTTTGTATGTGTGAGAATAGGTGCCTGCCTGTGTGTGGTGTATGTGTGTGTGTGAGAATGAATTGGTGCCTGCCTTGGGGTCTGTGTGTGTGAGAATGAATGTGTGCATGCCTGGGGGATGGTGAGGGAGTGGTGTGAAAATGAATGAGAGCCTGCCTTGGGGGTCAGTTTCAGTGTGTGAGAATGATTGGGAACTTGCCTGGGTGTGTGTGTTTGTGTGTATGTGAGGGAGCCAGAGAGAGTGAGAGCATGAGTGTGTATGAGAAAATCCAGGGGAGTAAGGGTTTGTGTGTGGGGTGTGTGTGGAGGGGGAGAGAGTGTCTTAGAGCCTGAGAGTGTGTCAGTGTCTGTGAGAGCGAGAGGTTATGGTGGATATAAGAGCAGGAATGTGTATGTATATGACAGTGTATATGTGAGAGAGAATGGAAATCAAGAGCTCCCATGTATGGACAGCAGGGGCTTTTTAAAATCCTTATTAGTTTTAATTATTGGGTGTTATTTGATATATGTGCTGTTTTGAAACATTTTATTGGTGTTTGGGAAATTGTAAAAAATGTAAATGATTTTAATTAATAGAAATTCTATTTATTAGTAGTTTTAAAATATTCTTTTATTAGTATGGTTTTTACTATTATAACTGATGCTTTATGTTTCTTGATTTTATTTGTTTTATGAGGAATGGTGGTTCTGTTTTTCCATTGTTAATACACAGAATCTGGCTTCTTGGGGTTTCCATTTCAGTTTTTTCTAATTTGTGCTCCTTTATTTTGTATTCTGTATTTGGTGAGGGTCTGTCTCTGCTCTGTGTGTGTGACCATGATGAGAGATTCTGCTAGCATAGGGATCTATAGCAATCTGGTTTGTTTTGTTTCCTCAGTAGGTGGTGTATTGATATTCTAGGACCCATTGTAATATTTACCCTTGCTTTTTCACAATTAGGGTTATTGTTGTTTGAGTCCTTGGTGTTATTACTGTTATGTTACAATGGGATTGCAGAATAGATTTTGAGTGTCTTTTTTGTGAGGTTTTGTGTTAGATAAAATATGTGCCTGGCAGTGGAAGGTGTTTGTGCTGCTGTTACTGTGAGGTGACACCAGAATTTGAAAATATCTTTTAGTATGATGAGCTGTAAGGGAAACATCCAAGCTCCATTGTTTGGGGGAAATTTCAGTGGATGCACAGAGTTACAGAACTGGAGGTGCAGGATTTATATTGACATTCTGTCCCTTCCTATAAATTCCAATCTTCACTCTCATAGCCATATAGAATTAGTTGAATGAGGCTATCAAATAATTATATAGTGTGAAACTGGCCAGCTTTTTAAAGTTACGCAGAAGATCCTTTGGACTTTCTTATTAACACCAAATATTCAAAAGCTATGTTCATCCCATCAAGCTCATATATCTCATTAAAGAGGTAAATTGAATAACACAATACCTTTGTTTTATTATTGTTACTCATAAATTATAACAATAACATTAATCTTGGAATATTATATATTTTTAATATAAATGAAAGGTTTTCACAAGATAGGTTGTGTTGTGAAACATTTTATTATGTATATATTTAAGGAAACATACATAAATTGTCAAAATACATTTTGTTCATTTAACCTTTAACCTCTGGTTTGCTAGTAGACTGAATTACTGTGTCCCGAAATTATGTTTGTCTAAAAAGTGTGTCACCAACATGAAAAGTTTGGAAAGCTCTGCTCTAGAATATACATGTTTAGATCTTTAAGACTATCCCCATATGCTTCAGAATGAAGACCACTGACTATTTTAGTAGCCACCCTCTGGACCGACTCTATCCTGTTTATATCCTTTTGAAGGTGTAGTTTCCATAATTGTACACAGTATTCCAAGTGAGGTCTCACCAGAGACGTATACGGGGGCAATATCACCTCTCTTTTTCTGCTGACTGTTCCTCTCCCTATGCAGCCAAGAATCTTTCTGGCTTTTACCATTGCTTTATCCACCTGTTAGGCCACCTTAAGATCATCAAATAAAATTACCCCCAGATCCCACTCTTCCTTTGGGCTTAGAAGAATTTCACCTCCAATACTGTACCTTTCCCTTGGGTTTATGCACACTAAATGCATCTCTGCATTTTTTAGCATTAAATCTTAGCTGCCAGACTTTATACCATTCCTCCAGCTTCACTAGATCCCTCCTCATGTTTTCCACTTCTTCCTGGCTGACCACCCTGTTACTGATTTTGGTATCATCGTCAAAAAGACAACCTTTCCTGACAATTCTTCTGTTATGTCGCTCACAAAATGTTGAAGAGAACCAGTCCAAGGACTGATTCCTGAGTTTGTGAATATCCTCCATAAATCTCTATCCATCTCCTCTGTCTGTGATGGAGGTTTTTATATTACACCAATATAAATAGATGATGTTACATTTCCCCTTTCCAGATTAACCCACAGTGCCTCCTCCTTACCCTGTAAGCCTAGCAATGCTGTTGTTTTAATACTGAGGTATATTTGCTTGCACTGCCTCCATTGTATACAAATATATCTCATGCATATTCATTGTGAATATCCTGGAAACCAGACCTGTTTGCAGCACTCTAGGACTGGAGCTGCCTACCCCTGATATAGGGTGTGTGTGTGTGTGTTTGCTCTCAATCTGTCATATATGTGTATTGGCAGGTACCAGGGTGTAATGTGTGTGTATGATAGGGATGTGCAGAGGCAAACTTGTACTTCAGATCATTTATTTGTTTCATAGGACACAAGCATTTGTTTGGTTCATTTCAAATGAAAAAACATTTTTGTTTATTCATTTTATTTGTTCATTCACTTCCCATTAAAGTCAATGGAAGAAGAAAGGCAGCCTTTTTTGGGGCTCCCAATTTGGAATTTTCTAATCATTTCTAATGAAACGTGTGGGTAGACATCATCAGAAGGGTGAAGGTAGCCCAACATAGCACCAACAGTTGCATGAATAACCCAAGGACTTGCAATGAGGCAAAGCACTACCAGCAGTGACAGGAGTTCTCGAAGGCACCATAACAGGAGCAAAGCAGCAGCATGAGTGGCCAAAATACCCCAAGGCTCCAAACGTGGGGTATAGGATACCAAAAACAGAGGCATGACCCCCACAAGGCCACACAAGGGGGGCAAAGTGGCACCGAGTGAGGCAGAAAATCCATGACAGTGATAGAGGGTTGAAGCAGCAGAAAGAGAGGCATGAAGACCCCAAAGTGTCATGAGAAATACAAAGCAACTATCCACAACAGCAAAAACACCCCAAGGCTCCAAATGAGGAACAAAGAGCACCAACCAAATTGGTATAAATCTCTAGGCAGGAAGGAGTCAGAGGAAATCCCTGGAGGAGGCCTGATATCATTTCCATATGGCATCATTAGGGGAAATGACTGGCTGCTCAGGCTTGAAGTTGTTCTTCCTCTTTGCTGTGTACAATCTCAGCTTTGTCAGTATCATCTGCTTCCTCCACCTCCTCACTGGATGCTAAGATGCTACTGACTAGAGGGACCAAATTCTCTTTAGCCACTAGCTATTCAATAACCTGTGATTCTGGAAATCCAGCACATGATTTTTCTTCTGAATCAGTTTTTGCAAATATTGTTCCCATTATCTGAAATGAAAAACAAAATCAAAACAAAAATTTAGGGGCTGCACATCCTTAGTATTTTCTCTTTAAGGAGATTGTTCTATCGTGGTAAATCCTCTAACAGATTTTTTTATAGGTTGTTTTTTTTTATCTTGCGGAAAGTGCTTTTCTCTACCCAGGAGATTCTTGCAGATGAAATATGATGGCATGCTCCCTACTGGTCCTCTGTAGTGACTAGTGAGGGTTTTTGAGATATAATGTGTTTTTTGGCACACTTGAGTAGTTGGTAGAGGATTGTTAACAGCAACTTGGACTTTGTTGATGTTTTGGTAGCCTAAGTTTTGTGAATGAGTTTATTATTTCCCCATTTTTATGTGGAGTGGCAGATTTCAGGTTGCAGAATGGATGATGCAAATATATAATGTGTAATAGCTGGATACAGACTTTCATGAGGTTAACGTTTTTATGTCATTAGTCTTGGCTGAAGAAAAGTCCTATGTTACTGTTAAAAATGGTGTGATGTGTTTTAATTACTTTTGCCAGCAGATGGCAGCACTTTGCCCACACATTTCTCTTTTCAAGGTAGATACCTATGCTGGCCAGAGGTTTCCAGAAGGTACCATAGAATATGTCTCCCTAATCAGAAATATCATCTGTTGGCGTTGCTGTTCATGCACAGTGTATTTTATGATTAGTAAGTGGATGTGTGTTATGAAAAGAAGCATTTTTGTCTGTTATGATTTCGCAAAAAAATGTTTTGGGGTAGAGGTGAGTGTGACTCCCTTCTGAGTTCACTAGACAATTGCTGTTTAGTAATATGTAGAATTTTCCAGAGATGGGAGGTTAAGAAAATAAATAATGGGAGGCTTGTTCACCCTAAAAGGGGATAATTTGAATGTGTGTTATAAAAGTATTTTCCACAAGGCACTGGAGGGAATTAATCTGAGGAGCTATTTAGAGTGTGGTGAGGGAGCAGAGGAATCTATCTTGGATTTGTTAGATCAGGAGTGGCCAACTCCAGTCCTCGAGTGCCACAAACAGGCCTGGTTTTCAGGATAGCCATAATGAATATGCATGAGATAGATTTGCATGTAATGGAAGCAGTGCTTGCAAATCTACCTCATGCATATCCTGGAAACCAGGCCTGTTTGTGGTTCTTGAGGACTAGAGTTGGCAACCTCTGTGCTAGAGTGAACAAAGGGGTGTTTAGTCTAGGACAACTGGGGACCAATTGGGAGGATAAGGACCCCAAAGTTTATGAGAACATTTATTCTGCTTTGGCAAGACCCCATATGAGAAGCAACTAAGAAGAAAAAGTCTGATTTTCTGTTTATTATTTTCCTCTCCAAGAAGCCTCACAAGTGAGAGGGTTCTCAGTGGGAGATTGTGATGAAGAGATTAGGGAAGAACTGTGAGTAAATTATGGTTGGAATTTGAGATGTGAAAGTGTTTGGAGAACTGTGGACTGTAGAAGAAAATATTTCTTCAGCTTCTACTTTTGGACTATCTTTTTTTTTTTTGTAATAACCTGTTTTCTTGTTTGAAACACAACTTTGGGGTGTTGACTGGATTTTTTTGGTTGAACCTGATCCAGGGCTGCATCCTGTTATTTCCAATACTGCAGGACCTGAAGGTGACCTCTGCTTAAGGGAGGGTCCACAAAAATGCATTTTCTAAATACTGAAGGACATAAAGTTGACATAAAGAAAACACTGCCACCCTTCTAGGCTCAGTTATTACATCTAGAATTAGGCCATCACTGGGCTAAGCAGCATTCTGGGCTGTCATTTGTCTTGGTCTCCCCTTCTGATAATCCTGCTATAAAATTAATTTTTTTTTTTTTTAATATACATATAAAATAACCTAAAACTCTCCAAAATCACATAATCAAAATATATGTATTAGGAGGCCCCTTATATTTCAACTTTTGAAAGTCTTTGTGTCCAACCCTCTAATCTTGCTCCAACCCCTAATCTTGCAAAATTTCAGCTCAATTGAACTATTTTAAGGTGACCCGCAAAGGACTTAAAGTTTAAAATTTCACTGAAAATTAGTATTTCTTCTTTAAAACTTTTATATTTCATTTTAAAATGTTGTTTTAGGAAATAATAGTCAAGCATAATCAAAAGACAATTTTATTTATTTATTATTTATTTATTCAATGTTTTTTTATACCGGTATTCGTCGTAACATCATATCGGTTTATGTGTAAATTGAAAACAGTGTGATAGCAAACTTGGAGAGGGTGTGCAGAGATTAGTTATCAAACATTGGGCCTCATTTTCTAAAGTATCACAGGCCTGAGATACTTTAGGGAATGAGGGGCGGGGGGCCGAAACGGGGGGGGGGGTGGGCCTGGGCTAGCCGGCAGCGATCGCACCGTCGCGGTGCGATCGCTGCCGGTTTCGCACCCAATAGCGCCACCATAGAAGGTGTAGCTATTGGGCACGAACTCGGACGCGAAAAGGGCCTTAACTTTTCATCATCCGTGGCGTCTTCGCAGAGTCGGCCCCGGTGACACCCCGACTCCTCCTCTTCCGGGGCCGACTCCGCCCCCATTTTGGTATCGCACGCGATAAGGGACATTTCGTGTGTGAAACGTCCCTTATCGCGTGCGATCCGGGTGGAAAATGAGGCCCATTGGTAGAAACAATCATTGCGGTTAATATTTACAAGTAGAATCATAGAATTATAACTATTTTCTTCATACAGTTATTTACATGAAATAAAAATTAGTCAAGATATTGAGCAAAAATTGAAAATAAAAGAAAAATACATACTTCTCAAAATAATGTCTAAAATGGAAATAATAACAATAAAAATGTAATAAGATACCAGATTTTACTGCTTTACTGCTCAAGCCAGTTTTGGTAGCATCTGGGTACTTTTTTCTGTGTTTACTAACAATCTGCACAATCTATTGCTTTTCTTTTTCATTTTTAGTCAGAATGTTCTGATATTCTTGTATTAGCTTCACTCTTCTCTTAGCCATGTCGTTAACTACTACAATATTTTTCAATATTTCCAACCCATGTTAGACGTTGACATTATCTTTCCAAGTAGATGGGCAGTTTTTTTAGAAAATTTGTTTTTATTAAAAATCTTGAGAAGCACATCTTCAGTTCTGCAGAAATAAAATCATAGAAGTGTTTTTATTGTAAATGGTTGAGGTCTTCACTATTAACAATGTATCATTTTATTTGATTTTCTGCATCGCTGTCTTCTGTAGTCATCATTATAGTAGTCATTTTTTGCTTAATGTCCAGTGGAACCTCATCATCAAAGAATGCAAATGACACAGTTTCTGCTGATAGATACCATAAATGGTTTGCAAAGTTTTTCACGGCAGCACTACTAATTTCTGGATCTACATCTTTATACTCGATTAATTTCAGCAAAAAATTGTAATCTAGATACGGAGCTTTCAGAGCCAGCGGTGCTAGGAACCAGGCTTATAAATAGAGTCTGATAAGAAAAATGCATGTTCTTATGATTGAATTGTTCTCTTTTTTGATCAATTAATCTTGGAATAAATTTAAAGGCATAAATAGCCTTTGCCATCCACTGAGCATGGCTCACAGCTCCAGGAACACAAAGCACAAACTCACTAAAATCTTAACAAATAGAACTGTAACTTGAAATGTGTCTGAACTTAGAAAACTGCCTTATTGGCTGTAAGACTTGAATTGACCTGAGAGTTGTTGAGTGATGCCATCTATATATAGGCCTCAGAACTTTTTTGATGGTTGTAGAACCTTCTAGAAGGTTCTAGAACCTTCCACAACCTTCTATAAACTTCCAGAAGCATTTTTTATTGCAAATTAAATTCTCTTTCAATCATACTCTATACTTCTTTTGAAAAAAGTATGATAAAGAAGATAAAAACAGTTTAATATAAAAAACTAGCCGTTAAGCCCGTAACAACAGGCTACATTTAAAAAAAAAATGTCGGTCCATTTCCTTCCCACTCATTATCCTTCCCACTCCCTCCCCCTCCCTCTCACCTCCCCCCTCTAGTCTCCCTCCCACTTCCTCTCACCTCCCCCCTCCAGTATCCCTCCCTCTCACCTCCCCCTCCAGTCTCACTTCCTCTCACCTCCCCCTTCCAGTCTCCCTCCCTCTCACCTTCCCCTCCCCTCCCCCTCATTCCCCCCTCCCCTCCCCCTCTCTCTTCCCTCTCTCTTCCCTCTCCCTCCCCTCACTCCCCCTCTCCTCCCTCTCCCTTCCCCTCACTCTCTCCTCCCTTCCCCCTCCCCTCACTCTTTCCTCCCTCTCCCTCTCCTAAGTCACTCCCCCTCTCTCAATCCCCTCCCCTTTCAGCTCATCCACAGCCAGCAGACGGAAGATCTCCAGGGGGGTCCCTCGCGCACGCCGCCGCTACTGCTCCTCCCAGCGCTATTTTTTTTCAGGCATGCTCCACTGTGACCGACGTTCTCGCCCGCACATGCGCGGTAGATCTGCTCTCTACTGCGCATTTGCGGCCCGTCGGTCAGAGCCCATTTATAAGGTAGATATTGATTTTATTAAAGTTTGAAACTTCAGGGCCTTTGGGGGCCATTTTTTTTTAATTTCATTTTTATTAAGTTTCCACATAATCACAGGAAATACATATGCCAAAGAGATAAGATACATAATCTTAAGTATTTCTCTTAATAATTTTTACCAAAAGTACAGTACAAACGATTCAAATCTCTGCACATATCTTAATGGGAAATAGGAGAGCAAGGGTTTACTGAACAAAAAGAGGAGAACAAAAAAGGAAAAGGAAATCTCCAAAGATATTCCCTATATTAATTTAGATGGTTCCCCCACGAAATACAATTTAGGTATGCTCTTAGCTGGGAAGGCTCAAAGAAAAGATATTTAGAATTTTGAAATTGAAGAAGACATTTACACAGTATCTTAAGGAAAATCTAGCTCCTTGTGTCACCACCTCTTCTCTCATCAAAAGAAACTTCTTTCGTCGTTCCTGTGGATACCTTGCTATATCGGGAAAAATCTGAACTTTTTGCACATGGAATAAATGTGATTGATTACGAAAAAAGAGTCTTAACACAGAGTTTCTTTCTGAAACAAACACAAAGGTCACAAGTAATGTCCTTCTTGTTTCAATAGTATTCTATTGGGTTAGTTTCAGAATATCCGTGATATTTAAGGAGGCATCTTGAGATAAATTTCCTGATATTTCATCCTTGAATGAAGGCAAATAATAGATTTTTGTAATAGCAGGTAGTGCTTCATCCGGAATTTGAAGAGCTTGAATAAGGAAATTCCTAAATAAATCCTTTGCAGACACCATATGCAAATAGGGAAAGTTCAAAACTTTTAAATTCAAAATTCTAGAAGAATTTTCCAGATTTTCCAATTTCTTTGAGTGAATGATCTCTGATTATATCAAATTACTTTGGGCTGCTTCTATAGTGGAGACTTTTGTATCCAAAACTTTAATTTTGTATCAAAGTTTGCTACTTGAGATTCCATAGCCAACATCTTAATGTTAGTTTCCTTCAATATTTGAGATAAGGAAAATATGGCATTGGCTAAAGAAGGTAAAGCATTCCATAGGAAATCTAATGTTACCACATGAGGTTTATTTAGCAGCAGCTGCAGTGTTCCTTTTCTCCTAATTCCGGGGGATTTCTGCCACTCTTCAGAGCTTCAGGCATATGGAGAGCTACCGTGGAATCCCGAACCACTGGACTGTCTGAAGGTGGCGACAAGATGGCGTCCCTTCTCGGGGCCTCCGATGTTTTCTCATGGATTAACTTTCCAGTCAAGGAAATTGGTAAAACTGTCAAATTAGAGTCATCATCTGAAGTCTTGAATGGTGGCTCTGGTAAGTTGGCGCACTAGGGCTCAAAGATTTCTCTTCTGCCAACAGCTCCGGCATTCACTCCATGCCGGTATCTGATGCAGCTCCTCCCTCCAGTGCTTGAAGCAGGGTAGATGCAAAGAATACTTCTATCCATGGTTGTCGCAATACAGGTTTATTTTATTTATATTCCACTTTTCACAGCACTGCAAAGTGGCTTATATTCAGATACTGTATGTATTTATCTATTCCCAGAGTGCTTACAATCTGAGGCCTGGATTTATCAAAATGCACTAAATATTGCCTGCGATAGAAAAAGGGGTGTGTTTTAAGGTAATAGGCAGTTTATCGCAATTTGCGTTAATACCAATGCGAAGAGCTAAGTTACCGCAAATTGTGATAATTTTTTCACACTTTGAGATAAGTGCTAGAATGTGGTATTTCCTACATACAACCACTGGGGGGACCATGTTTACTATCGGGGGGGGGGGGAGAGAGAGAGAGCGAGCTTCAGAGTGAGGAAACTCACTTAAAGATGATATTTGTGTAATGTTCTCTCAACTTAGCTTGATGGACTCTCTACCTGGGTAACATCAAGCTAGGTTGAGAGAGCATTGCACAAATCTCATCTTTGGGTGAGTTTCCTCACTCCGAGTATCATCAAATCTTCACAAGAGAGCACTGTTCTGTTCATACGACTCACTTTGAATGTCAAAGTGGCCCCTAACCCCCTACACTAATACCTAAACCTCACCTCAAGTTACTAGGTGGGCCTCCCATAGAGATATAAATACCTATCTAGGGTGAGGTTATTATGGCTAGTCTCTCTCATCACACCATATGTTTTGATAAATGACCCCCTAAGTTTATACCTGAGGTAATGGACGGTAAAGTAACTTGCCCAAAGTCACAAGGAGCAACGGTGGGACTCAAACCCTTGTCTTTTAGTTCATTGCCCACTGCACTAACCACTAGGCTACTCCTCTCCACTAAAGGTGAAGATGCTAGTAGTTGCTGGAGTTTAGCTTTCTTTTGGTGTGTGGCATTATATTTTATTTGTAAGAAAAAAAACTTAGGAATTCACAGAGAGAGGGTCTATGAGTGCTCTTCAGTTGGTGGCCATCTTGGTCTCCTGGGGGCCATTTTAATATTATCTGATTGAGCTGAAATTTTACAGAGAGTACTTTTACACAGTTTGAAACAATTTTGGGGATTGGGAGATGAAAAATATTTCAGTTCACAAAATCATATACAACTAAGGGCCACCCTAATATGTATTTATATTTGTAGGGTTGCCACTTCTCCCCAATGTAACCAAACAGGCTGATTCAGTCTTGGTTTTGCCCCCTTCCTCCCTCCTCCCCCACCCCCTCCATTGCACACATGGAGTTTTAGTTCTGATTTTCTTAGGGAAATAAATGGGAAAATCAGAATTACAACTCTATGCATATCATGTGTGTGTATAAGTGTATATGTATAGGGAGGAAGGGGGGACAATAACAAAACACAACTGGTTTAGCCTTTTTGATTGACCTGTGAGAGGTGGCAATTTTATCTTTCATTACCTCCAAGCTGGTCAGCCCTAATCTAAAGCTATCACATCTTCTTCCAGCCCTAGTTTGAAGCTGTCTGTCTCCTTCTCCTCTCACATTCTGCTCAGCTTCTTAGATTGTAAGCAATTTTGGGACAAAGATTTATTGACCTGAATATCTATCACTATTGCAAAGCACTATATATGCATCATAAAAATGATAGTTACTATTAAGTCTCTCCCTTTCCTTTGCCCTCACCCTCTGCCCAGTTTCTTAGATTGTAATTTTTGGGGGGCAATGACTCTTTCCTCACCTAGTTCTCAGCATCTTCCCCTCTCTCTCTATACTTCACACTCCACCCGCATTGCCCAGCATCTCCTTCTTTCTGCCTCTTCTCTCTTATATTCTGCCCAGAATCCCTCTCCCATCTCTTCATTTTCCTCCTTCCCTTTAAATTGACTAATCTTTAATATTCCCTAATCCTGAATCCTCCTACAACTGGTAGTTCCCAGCTGACAGAATGTTCCTTCAGTCTCTACTTTGATTTCATCTGTCTTACCACAGATGAGCACTGGTTCCTCTGGCAGTTGTAGTGGTATCAGCAGACAGTTCCAGAGCTCCCAGCTCCTATATGTGGAAGTAAATCCCCTGTTCAGCAACCATCTGGAAACCAGACGTTGCAATTTGCAGGCACATATATACATAGTAACATAGAAATGACAGCAGAAAATGACAAAAGTAGTCCATCCAGTCTGCCCAGCAAGCTTCTTATGGTGGTATCTGCTGCACAGTACAGGTTACCCCATGTTTCTCTTAAAGGTAGCAACTACTGCTCTGTGCAGTTATCATTAAGCCTTATGATAACCCATTAAAATTTACTGCTAGCAACATTTTTACTGAGCAATGAACCTTTTTGAAAATTCAGACAGTGCTACTTGACGTGCTTTGTTTATGGACTTGGCCATAGAAGCAATCCTGTGTTCCCCAGACCATAAAAGTCGTGGCTCTCATTGATTGCTGTCTGAATCCAAATTCCCCTTATATTTGAAGCAAAGAGCAATGTTGGACTTGCATTAAAAATATCAAGGCTTATTGATTGAGGGGTAGATTTAAAAAAACTGCGCCCGCGCGTACTTTTGTGAGGAAAGGGATCCTCGGGTAGGGGCATTTCCCTGAGGTAAGGGATACAAAGGTGAGACCATACAAGTTATACTATGCTTGGATTCCAATTGATTTGCAAGACAGGGAGGTCTCTCGTTTGAGGGCAAAGAGCTAACATAGGAAGATCCAACCCTAAGGGAGCAGGAGAGGATTTTGTGCTGGTCTGTCAGCCAATTGTAAGAAACTATGTGTACAAGAAGAGGATTCTTTTGATATTCTTGTGGCGGTCTAAAGATTATGGGGCGGATTTTAAGAGCCCTGCTCGCCTAAATCCGCCCAAATCCGGGCGGATTTAGGCGAGCAGGGCCCTGCGCGCCGGTGAGCCTATTTTACATAGGCTCACCGGCGCGCGCAGACCCCGGGACTCGCGTAAGTCCCTGGGTTCTCCGAGGGGACGGACCCGGAGGCGTGGTTACGGCCCGGGGCGGCCCGGGGGCATGGCCACGCCCTCCGGACCCGCCCCCAGGTTGCGTCCCGGCGCGCAGGAGGCCCGCTGATGCGCGGGGATTTACGCCTCCCTCTGGGAGGCGTAAATCCCCCGACAAAGGTAAGGGGGGGCTTAGACAGGGCCGGGTGGGTGGGTTAGGTAGGGGAAGAGAGGGGAAGGTGAGGGGAGGGCAAAAGGAAGTTCCCTCCGAGGCTGCTCCGATTTCGGAACGGCCTTGGAGGGAACGGGGGTAGGCTGCGCGGCTCGGCGCACGCCGGCTATACAGAGGGGCGGATTTTAAGAGCCCTGCGCGCCGGTGAGCCTATTTTACATAGGCTCACCGGCGCGCGCAGACCCCGGGACTCGCGTAAGTCCCGGGGTTCTCCGAGGGGGGCGTGTCGGGGGTGTGTCGGGGGGCGGGCCCGAACCGCGCGGCGTTTAGGGGGCGTGCCGGGAGCGTTTCGGGGGCGGACCTGGAGGTGTGGTTACGGCCCGGGGCGGCCCGGGGGCGTGGTCGCGCCCTCCGGACCCGCCCCCAGGTCGCGTCCCGGCACGCAGGAGGCCCGCTGATGCGCGGGGATTTACGCCTCCCTCCGGGAGGCGTAAATCCCCCGACAAAGGTAAGGGGGGGGCTTAGACAGGGCCGGGTGGGTGGGTTAGGTAGGGGAAGGGAGGGGAAGGTGAGGGGAGGGCAAAAGGAAGTTCCCTCCGAGGCCGCTCCGATTTCGGAGCGGCCTTGGAGGGAACGGGGGTAGGCTGCGCGGCTCGGCGCGCGCCGGCTATACAGAATTGATAGCCTTGCGCGCGCCGATCCAGGATTTTAGTGGATACGCGCGGCTCCGCGCGTATCTACTAAAATCCAGCATACTTTTGCTTGCGTCTGATGCGCCAGCAAAAGTAGGCCTATTCGCATAGTTTGAAAATCTACCCCAGAATTGATAGCCTTGCGCACGCCGATCCAGGATTTTAGTGGATACGCGCGGCTCCGCGCTTATCTACTAAAATCCAGCGTACTTTTGCTTGCGCCTGATGCGCCAGCAAAAGTAGGCCTATTCGCATAGTTTGAAAATCTACCCCTATGGGATTGTTCAGGAGTAACAAGAGAACCTATTAGGAAACTGATAAAACCTTAGGGCCGGATTTTCAAAAGCTTACGCACGCGCCGGGCCTATTTTCAAAAGGCTCGGTGACACGCATAAAGCCCCGGGACGCATATATGTCCCGGGGCTTGCAAAAGGGGACGGGGTGTGGGTGGGAGAGTCCAGGACGGGGCGGGGACAGGGCCAGAGCAGCCATTGGGGGATAAGCATTTTTTGGGGGGGGGGGTTAGAGAAGGGCTGGGGGGAAAAGGTTAGGGGAAGGGGTGCGAAGGTCAGGTTAGGGGGAAGGGAACGGAGGAAGGCAGCGCAGCTCAGCACGTGCAAGATGCACAATTGTGCACCCCCTTGCGTGCACCTACCCTGGATTTTATAACATGTGTGTGCATGTTATAAAATTTGGCGTATATGTGCGCGCAAAGGGTAGCGCATGCATATATACGTCACGCGTGCTTCTTTTTAAATCTCCCCATTAAGAAACTGTGATTTTGTGATTTTTGAATTCAAGAAGCTGTTCCCTATCTTGATTATGGGCTGGATTTTCAAAATGTTATGCGTGTAGCTGGTCCTGTGCACGCTGGACTCTCTACCTGGGTAACATCAAGCTAGGTTGAGAGAACCTTGCCCAAATCTCATCTTGGAGTGAGTTTCCTCACTCCGAAGGCCATCAAATCTTCACAAGAGACCACTGTTCTGTTCATAGGTGTCACGTAGTATGTCAAAGTGGCCCCTAACCCCCTACACTTACCTAATCCCCACCTCGAGTTACTAGGTGGGCCTACCATAGGGATACAAATACCTGCCTATGGGCCATGCTATTATGGCCAGGCTCACTCTCTTTCTCTCTCTCTCTCTCTCTCAATGGTCTCACAGTTTGCACTAACTTAGCTCTTCACACAGGTAATTAGCACAAATTGCAATAAATCCTATATTAGCATAAAACACACCCCTTTTGCTATCGCATGCGGTACTTACCGCATTTTGATAAATCCAGGCCTAAGCTAGATATTTCACTTAGATGCAGTTTCAACACTGCTCTCTACATTAATGGTGGGGGAGGGAAATAGAACCAAAAGGTTAATAAGAACGAAGAGAAACAGATAAGTTTGAGAAAAAAAAAGTGCGAACCTTGCTGGGCAGGCTGGATGGGCCATTTGGTCTTCTTCTGCCGTCATTTCTATGTTTCTATGTATGTTAATATATCAGTGGGCATAGAAACAAACCTTGCATGGACTGCTGGACACTGTTATTTGAGAAAAATCCTGATCATTTCAGTAAATGATCATGAAACCCTGAAAAATATAGCTAAATGGTTTGAAGATAACGGTGTGGGTAAGTATAATAAAATGTACCTTATTTTTTATTTATTTATTTATTTAAAAATATTTCTATACTGTATTTCACATCAGTAGTTGACCAAAACGGTTTACAAATTTTCAAAATAAAATAGGAGATAACAAGGGGCCCTGAGAGAGAACGGAAGGGAGTGAAAGAAGCCGTCCTGATAAGGAACACAGAGACTGAATTAACATCTGCAGGACTTTCCTCCGTGTGCGGAGAGAGAACGGAGCTGTGCTAATTGAAGCCAGCTGATTCTGTGCTCCTGACGTCATCAGCCAGGGACCGGGTCTACAAAACCCGAGGAGCGTCGGTGATCAGAGGGGCCCTGAGAGAGAACGGAAGGGAGTGAAAGAAGCCGTCCTGGTAAGGAACACAGAGACTGTATTAACATCTGCAGGACTTTCCTCCGTGTGCGGAGAGAGAATGGAGCTGTGCTAATTGAAGCCAGCTGATTCTGTGCTCCTGACGTCATCAGCCAGGGACCGGGTCTACAAAACCCGAGGAACGTCGGCGCGTAGTACCGCCGGCGCGCTGCCTAAGCCGCGCGCGCCAAAGGGGGGCGCGCGGCTTAGACCGGCTTTGACCGCGAGGACCGCGGCCGGCCGGATAAAGTCTTTGGAAACTTCTTCCCTGAAGTTCTCAACTTATGGGTCGAAAAAGGAAGGCGCGTTTTGTCACCTCATCGCCAACAACTGTAAAAACTGGTCCCATGGACGCACATATCAATCGGCAGGGAATGCCACAAATGGACTCTACGCGAGGCACTGTTGATGCCTCTTTAAGTCCAGGCAACCAACCGACCCCTCCGCAACCCTCAGCAAACACAGGAGAAGATCAGCGAGCTGAGAAGACGCCAGGAAATGTGAGTGCACAGGAGTTGCATTTTCCATTGACTGTTGCCGATCCAGTAGATAGCCCTGTAATACAATCTGCAGAGGCAGAAGAAGGTAATATAATAATTACCTTAGATCGGGCACAGATTGATTCTGTAGACCCGGCTAATGTGACTATGGGGGATTTGTGGAGGGTTTTGACAAAATTAGACTCCAATCTAGTACAAGTTAACAACTCATTATCCTCTTTAGTCAATGTTAATAGGTTGTCTATATTGGAACAAGGTAAAAGATTAAATGATGTAGAGTTATCTCTGAAAACTGTTGAAAGGAAAATACAGAATATCCAAGAGAGAGAATGTTTGAATATTACTGACTGTAATTCTTTACATGCTGAAATAGAAAATATAGAGAATTTAATGAGGATTAAAAACTTAAGATTTGTAAATTTCCCAATTACTAGGTTGTTATCGCCAGTTGAAATGTTCTCGAAATTTTTGAAAGAAAATCTAGCGTATGGAGATAAGGATATACCAGTGATATCAAAGATTTATTATTTTCCTGTACGCCCTAGTGATAACAATGGGCAGATAGAGGATAAAAGTATAGGGGTATCCACTTTTTTAGAGGAGTCTACAGATATTATAAATAAAAGGGCAACATTATTTGTATCTTTTTCTTTAGAGAAGGATAAAGACATAGTTTTGGGAAAATTTTTTAAGAATAAGGATCTACCATTCTGTGGCCAAAAAGTTTATGTATTTCCGGACGTGTCTAGACCTACGCAACTGCGTAGAAGACACTTCCTTATGTTAAAGAGTAAGACCCTGGAAATTGGAGCTACTTTTTATTTAAAATTTCCATCAAAATGTTTTGTCAATTACCAGGGTAAGAAATTTTCCTTTAATGAGCCCCTTCACCTGGAAAATTTCTTGAGGGACAAAACCAGTCTAGGTGCGATGTCTAATTTGTCAGAAGTATCGGTTGTACAAGAATAAATAGAAATCACTCCCTTTATAGTTATTTTTGAATGTATTATTATGGTTTGTCAGGTACCCCCACATTATAGGTTCACATGAGAGAAATAATGTGTTATTTGGTTAATGGATTATATGATTTATGTAAGTCCCTCATGATGATTACTTATGTTATATGAAAATACAAGTTTTGTATTATGTTTTAATTTGCAAAAATTGAATAAAGAGTTAAATATAAAAAAAAAATAGGAGATAACAGTTACTAATTAAATTAAATAAAAATACAAAATAATATACAATATAAAAAATATAAACAAAAAGTAATAAAGTTAAGAAAAAAAATACAATGTATACTTTTAAGCCCTGATTCTAATTACATCTAATTACATCTAATTACATCTGATTCTAATTACATCTATATACATTTATTGTATATAGTTATTTATCTTCGTTCTCCCCCTCTTTTTTTCCTTCTCCCAGTTAAGGCATCCTTGTTATAAAGTAACTTTTTTATGCTCCTTTAAAGTGTCACTTGTTAATTGGTTGATTATTGTTCTGCTTAGTTCGATGTAAACCGAGTTGATTTGATTTGTATCAAGAAAGTCGGTATATAAAAGCCTTAAATAAATAAATAAATAAATAAATAAATAAATAAAATCTCAGATTTTTAATTTAACTATGCTGAATTTTATACAAAACAGAAATATAGTCAGAAATAGCTAAGGAATAAAGTAGAGCCAAAATTCCCAAAGTTTTTATATTTTAATATTCTATGTTGTAATGATTTTGTTGCATTGGCTGGCCGCAGTCTCAGAAACCAGCCTTCCTCAATCAACGCTCCGACGCCTCGGCAGGGGCGGACCCCAGCTGCCCGATATGGCAGGGGGGTTCCAGCGCTGCCGTCCACTTCACGGCTTGCCTGCCACTGGTGGACCGAGAGTGCAGCAGGGACACCGCTGCCATAGGCTCTCCTCTTCCATCCCCTTAGGCACACGTGCGCTTCTCCTCGGGTCATTTAAAGGGGTCAAGGCAGGATAGCCTGCCAGCCCCTTTCAGTGAGGTCATCAACCTAGTACTATTTAAGACAAGCTCTGGCAACGTGTCTCCGTGCTTGTCGTGTACTAGTTGCTTGTTCCTCTGTGTTCCTGGTTCCTGGTCTGTTCCTGTTTCATCTGTGCTCCTGTTCCTGATCCTGGTATCCGTTCCTGCTCCTGTGCTCTGTGTCTATCCTGCTTGTCTTACTACTGATTGATACCCGGCTTGACTCCTGCTTTATCTGACCACACTACTGGTTGATACCCGGCTTGACTCCTGCTTCGTCTGACCACGCTACTGCTTGATACCTGTCTTGACTCCTGATTCTTCTGACCACGCTACTGCTTGATACTTGGCTTGACTCCTGCTATGTCTGACTATGCTCCTGCCCGATTCCTGGTTTGACCTTTTGCCTTGCCTGACCATTCTCCGTCTGACTCCTGGTTTGATCCATGCCTGTTTTGCCACTCCTCCTTGCCTTCCGTCTGCCCTGACTTCTGCCTGCTCTAGACGCTCCTATTGTTTCTATTCTGGACTTGGCCTCTTAGGCTTCGGCCTGCTCTTACTCGGGCACCCCCTGTCTTGCCTCTGGTGCTCCTGGGCGCTCAGGTCTCCGGAACTCTGCCTTATCCAGATCTGTTCTCCTGTTTCTACCACCGCTGCTGGCCCCTGGCTGATTCCCTCATCGTTTGCAAGAAGACCTCGGACGGAGGCCCACCCAAGTCCAGCCGGCTCCGGTACCCAAGGGCTCAACCTGCGGGGAACGAGGGCTGGTATTGGCAAAGCTCCAGCCGGTCTCCGTCAATCAGCCGCCTGCCAACGGTGGGGACTCGTAGGGCTTGCCCTGTGGGTAGCGTCAACCCCACCTCGGCCCTTGGGTCCACCTCCTGCGTAACAGATTTTCTTGATATACTGAACTTTTGCATGTGATTCGGTGAAATATTTAACTGCCATATACACCAATAGCATAGAAACAATAGTATGAATGAGCTACTTGCTGTATAATCAACTGACAGTATAGATTAATATTAGTGTATCCTTGTCAATCAGAACTATTCTATAGTTTACCTATAAATGTGAAAAGAAGTATTAATAATTAGATCATTAGAATGATATTACTTCCTATAAATGCATGTGTGTTGATGCCATATTACATATATTGTATGGATTACTGCATAGCAGGGCAATTTTTGAAAGGTTTTACCCACAGAGACACATTTTTAGAAAATTGCCCTCCTCCAAGTGCAGGCAAAGGTATGTATATTGTCAACAGCACATGTGCTTTTTCTTCAGGGAAAAGCAATATTACTAGCGGTGATTACAGAGCTGTCCTAACCAAGTACTTACAGTCGGTTTATTTTTAACTCCCTGCATGTTCTTCCCGGCAGGCAGTTTCCCTTTGATAATGAGCGTGTAGGCCTGCATGTAAAAGCACTTGTGGGCCTAAAAGCGACACAGACAGAATGACAGTTGTCCTATAAGTGCACTTATCACTGTTCATGAATAAGAACTTCCAAAAGAAATGGAAGTGTAATAAAAAAAAAAGAATATTTGCAACATGGTCAGCTGAGGCATGAAGTTATGCACAAGCTCTCTAGGCCTGTGCTTGGGTGGCAAAATTTGAGAGGCAGCAAATTCCTGTCTCCCACAGCCTCACTATCCTGCCCTGGATATTGGAAGACACCCCTCCCGCTGCTGCTGCCACATTTCCCACCCCCAGACTTTGACTCCAGAGATGAACTTCACTGCACAGAGTGAGGGGAAGAGCTAAGTCTGCACTCATAGGCCACACCAGCTCTTGTCTTCTGGGCAAGGCCTGTGAGCACAAGACAATTCCTATGCTCACAGCAAAGTAAGGATCATTGCTAGAACTGAGGTGTAGGGATAGTGCCACACATACAGGCTGATACAGTAAAGTGCGCTCCGGCGGAGCGCCCTGTTAGCCCCCGGTTAGACGCCCGTTTTCGATGTGCTATTTTTACCCCTTATACAGTAAGGGGGTAATAGCGTGTGGAAAACGTGTGTCCAACCCCCCCAAAACTAATAGCGCCCGCAACATGCAAATGCATGTTGATGGGCCTATTAGTTATTCCCGCGCGATACAGAAAGTAAAATGTGCAGCCAAGCCGCACATTTTACTTTCAGAAATTAACGCCTTCCCAAAGGTAGGCGTTAATTTCTGCCGGCACCGGGAAAGTGTACAGAAAAGCAGAAAAAACTGCTTTTCTGTACACCCTCCGACTTAATATCATAGCGATATTAAGTCAGAGGCCCCAAAAGTAAAAATAAATTTAAAATAAAAATTTTTGACAGAAGCTGACAGCCGCCGCTTCTGTCAAAAAGGAGGCGCTAGGGAAGCGCTAGTGTCCCTCGCCCCTCCTTTTACCACGGGCCCTCATCTGCATATTTATTTTTCTGAATCGCGCGCCCAGGAGAGTGGCCTGGGTACGCGTTGGGAGAGCGGGCACTCGCTGGCTCTCCCGCAGGGTTTTCTGTATCGGCCTGATAGCTAGGAGGTTTGCCATAGGGGACAAGCAGCATGGCATCAGCAATGAATCCTTGTCTAGGAGAGGCAGTGGACCAAACCCATCCCTAGTTCAGCTTCAAAACACAAAAGGGTCAATTCATCCCCAGTGGGTTGGGCCTTCATTAGATGCATAATAGATTTTTCTTAAAATCCATTGCCATGAAAGGGGATATTCAGCCACTATTCAGAGAAAAATTATTCATGAGAAACCCCAAAAAAGCTATTTAAACTAGGAGTATGCATTTTGGTTTTTGTTTTTATTTCCCCATTGCAGTTGTGTTTTTTTGTTTAATTTCATTGTAGGGCACACCAAATGTTTTTAATGCTCACTAAACCCCATTCGATATGCCCTGTTTCTTTTGTGCTCCCTAATATTTTTAGTTCATACTAATTTGATTTAATGTGCACTAAAAAATGAGCAAGCACTAAAAAAAAATTAGAACACAAGAAACAAAACGAATCAAGCAATGCATGTCCCTAATTTAAACCACACAGACATCTGATAAACCCATTCCTAATTTAAACGACAGCCCACCTATAATTTCCACTGCTGTACTTTGCCTCTGCCTCCTGCCCTGCCTCCCCCATCTAGATATGTGAATTTCTTTTGTCACCCTGAAAACTTCTACCCTTCTAGAGACTTATTGCTACTCATGACAGGAGCAATTCCAGTTGGCCTCCCTTACAGCTACCTAGCTCTTATTATTGCTTATAGGAAGAAAAATATATCATTTTTTTCCCTTATCTCATGAAAAAAAAATGGGAGCTAACCCACTTTAACTTTTGCCTATTCCACTTATTAAGAAAAAGTGGCAGGGAAGAGTAAATCAATGGTTTCAAACCATTTCTCACCACTTTTAAAAACCACATCAGTCATGACACTTATCTATGTACAACCCCACAAAGGGTACATAAAATCACAACCAAGGACACTTGTGCTAGTCAGTGGGTTCTAGCAAATGGAGTAGCTCCAGGAATATCTTTCAGTGATCCTGATCTTACTGGACAAGGAAGCCATTTCCCCTTCGTGGCTTAAACAAACGTCCTCTTATTTATTTATTTATTTATTTATGATTTTTTATATACCGATGTTCATTTCAAAAAGAGATATCACATCGGTTTACAATAAGGTACAATAGGTAATTCACTATCCCCTAAAAGGGCTTACAATCTAAAATTATATCTTATTGGATATAGCTACCTCTTCAGACCAATACACATAGTAACACAGTAATGATGGCAGACAGTCCATGCAGTCTGCCCAGCAAGTTGCTCTTGGTAGTAACTCCCGCTCCGTGCAGGTTATCCCTGTGCCTTCTGTTAAGGGTAGTAACTGCTGCTCCATGCAGATTACCCCAATGCACTCCTCTCTTCATTTCCAATACCTAGCCTCTATCCCATGCCCTTTGGAATTCATTTAATGGTTTTGTCCTCACTCCAGACATCCACCACTCTTTCCGTATAGAAATATTTCCCGATGGTTTTGAGTCTTCCTCCCTGGGGTTTCATTTCATGACCCCTGGTTCTATAGTTTCCTTTCGAACAGAAAAGGTTCAAAGTCCATGTATCATTAATTCTGAAGGGCTGTATCATATCTCCACTGTCCCTCCTGTCCCTCAGGGTATACATACTTAGATCCTTCAGCCTCGCCTCAAAGGTCTTTCGATACAGACCCCACACCATTTTGGTCACTGGAGGCACTTTGGAGCAGAGGGGAGAGTCGTTACACACTCACTGGACTTGTGCACTCACACTCCTGCACTTGCACCCATCATGCATGCACATACACCAGAAGCCTAGGAAACCCTACAAAGGAAAACAAATAGGGTGAAATTTAGGCATAGGCAACAAAGATATGTGCCCTGGCTGTCAAATTCTGAAGGCAGCCAAGAACTAGGACTCCCCTGCTTCTATCTGATTTCTCAGAGGTAAAACCTCCCTTCCATGACCCTCTGCCTATGGTACCTTAATCATAAATCTGGCTCTGACAAAAAATGTAACCAAAAACTAGGGTTTTTTTAGTCATTATCACTCCTTTTTGGAAGATTGAGAAGAAGAGGTTGAGGGTCCTCTATCTACCTCCTCCTCTGCCTGCTGGTTGCAGATGTAACCCTTTGCCGGGGGGGGGGTTTGCTGTTTCCCCTAAGGACATAAAAGAATTTGTTATTCGAGGGTACTCTCTCCATCCTTCCCCTTCTCTCTACACTTCCCAGGGAGTGAGCTCTTTCTGTGGGGGGTGAAGGAAATCCTTTGTGGCCCAGATGATGGACTGTCTCTCCTCATGTGTGTGTACCTCATAGCTGCAGTACTCTCCTCAGGGACAGACAGGCTGGACTCAGACTGGGTGTTCAAATAAAGTTTACTGATTATTTCCAAAACCTCAATCACTGTCCCAAATACTTTCTACAAACGAAACTGTACATTTGAACTATTTACATTGTCTCTCTGCTGAGATGCTTGTGTCCATCTTTCTAGCTCCTAGATGGGAGCTTGCCACTGTTTCCTCATCTGTGAAAAAACAGCCCAGTAAAATTAGGAGTCCTGGGGGTGGGGGGAGTCCCACACCACAAATAAATCCTACCTTAGACGAAAGTTTGTTTTCTTGCCCACAGCCTATGTCCTGATTCCCTTTAGGGTGGACATCAGGTTGGGAGTCTCCGGATCTTGACGTTTCAATCCCTCTCTCCTTCCACGCTGCATAACTTCTCGGGGAGAAAAGTCTGGGGATGTTTCCAGTCTTGGCCAAAGTTTCTGGGCTCAGGCTGGGAACGGGGTCAGAGTGTTAAGGCAGGCTAGAGGAGGGGATAGCGGTCTGAGGTCAGAACCAGAAAGTGTGCTAGGTTGAGATAGGGCAGAGGGGTCGGAGTGTGCTGGAGCAGGCTTGGCAGAGGGGGATAGTCCTAGGGTAAGGCTGAGAAGGGGAGTGTGCTTGATAGGCATGGCTGAACGTGGGGGGAGGGGGGGTCAGAGTGTAATAGAGTCAGGCTGGGGAGAGAGATCAGTGTGCTGGGATGGGCTAGGGAAAGGGGGAAAAGAATTCTGGGGTTGCGCTGGGAAGGAAGGGGGTGAATAAAGGCCTCCAGAGAATTTCACCGAGTATCAGTTAGTTTAATATAAATTATTTAAGCCAATATTTTGTTTAGAACAAATAAAATGATGGTGCATATTAGTTTCAAATGAAAATGTAGTTTAATTTGTAATGCTTCTTGCAAATTAATTTGCTTGTTTTATTTCTTAATTGAATTTGGAAATTTGCAGTAGCTGTATTATTTGCATGACAGCTTATTAATAAGCTCGGATTATGTGCACAAAATCTATTCTTCTATTTTTATACAGTTTCTAGGCATAGACTATCTTCCCTTGCAGCAACAAGAATAGATGAAATAAATTATATCACAGAAATATTAGGAAAATACAGACATAAGGGTATTTGAGTAGGACAAATATAGGTCAACATTTGTACCTTCATGCTGTAGAAACTACTCTTATTTAATATGCAACAATCATGTAAATGTAGGCAAATATGCCACAGAATTGCTCATAACTGCAGAAATGCTTGCCACAGCATTTTCTACCCCTGGCTGAGGTGATGCAGGAATAGGGGATTCACATACTGAAAAACAGACTTGCTAAGTGGGCAGGCTGGTTTTTTGGTCTGCTAGGTAACGTCCACTTATGTAGAGGACATGCACGGGAATAAAGTATGACTTCGTTTCAAACCGAAAGTTATTTTACATTTACAAAATAAAGTAAATTTTCAACCTTGCTTGTGTGTCTGCAGAATTAAAGAGCTTATTTACCAAATCTCATTAATGTGCATTGTTGTAGATTAATTTGCATTGCTAGTACATAGGTCCCATAAATCTCAATAGGGCCTATTTACTAACTATGCATGTTACCACACAGCAATGTGCCTTAGTGCATTAGTATGTTAAAGCTTTTTGTTAAATATGCCCCTTAATTTGGGGTTTTATGAATGGGGGGAGGAAAGAGATCTTAGGTATCAATGTGGGGAATTGGCATGGGTGGGGGGGGGGGGATATTGGGGACAGGACCGGAGAAGAAGAGGATATCTCAGACTTGAGAGGAGAAGATATAGTGGTAAAGTAAGAGAGAGGATGGGGGATGGGGAAGAGAAGGGGGAGGACTGGAGATGGGAGAGGATCATGGATGGAGAGAAGACAATCTGGAGTGGAGAAGAGGGGGAATGAGAGGGAGCGAGAGGGAGGATCAGGGGTCTGAGAAGGGGAAAGAGAAGGGAAAGAGTGGGAGGTTCTGGACTCGGTCCATCCCTGGCCTTCTCTCTCACATCCCCATGTCTGATGCATATTCTCACTCATGGCACAGATCCCCTCTCTTTCTCTCACATGCACACACTCCGTCATTCCCCTCTCTCCCACTGCTTATTCCTTCTCTCACTCTTCCCTCATTCAATTCCCTTTCATCTGCACTAGCCTCCTCTCAGCTTCCAGTCAAGTCCCTCTCTTGTTCCCAACTATTCCCCTCTCTCAGTCCCTATTTCATCCTACAATCCCTCTCATCCCCTCTCTTCAACTCATCCCTCCCTTATGCCTTCTTTCACAGTCCTCCCAAACCCTCTTACAATCCGCAGTCCATCCCCTCTCTGATCTGCAGCGCATCCCTCCCTCAGCCGCTCTCTCATCCCCTTAATGTTCTCTCCCTCAACCCCTCTCTCCCATCTCCCATTCCCTCTTTCACTGACCCTACCAATCCTGTCTATCCCCTCACGGATCCCTTCATCCCCCTCCTAGTGATCCCCTTTCTCCCTCCCATTCTTTCACTGAGTTTTTCCCTCATTCTCCTCCCCACATTACAATCATTGTCTTGATGATTGTCTCTAACATCTCCTACCCTCACTGCAGTTGATTCATCTGATGGAAGGAGAGGAACAGTTCTTCAGGTCATGCTTTGAATTGTGCGGCACTATGGTGTATCATTTGTTTGGAAGCACAAGTTGGACCCTGGATAATAGAGGAGGGTGGTAGCAACCTGAGGCACCAATGCACTCCTCTTCCTCCTCCTCCTCCTTCTCCTCCTTTTGGCCATCTAAGCAATAGTGGCAGCTGGGGCTGTTAGGGGAAGAGTGGGGAATCGTTGCGGAGGAGAGATGGCGAGACATAATCAACCAGGAAGCAGGTGAAGTGTGAAGAGAATTGAGGGAGGGAGAGAGGGAGATGCATGCTTGCCCAGTCACCCATAAAACCAACCTAGGTGCTACTTTCCTACAGTTTTGCAGGGACCAGGCAATTCCATGACTGGAACCAGATTTTGCAGCAGATTCATGGGAAACCAGGGATCATGTCCATATTCCAGGCATAGGTCTAGGTCTATAAAATAGAAAGACCCTTTTCATTACAGTATAACAATTCACTGATTTAGATCTTAAGAAGGTAATTTTCAAAACTTTTTACATGGGTAAACAGCTGTTTACCTGTGCATAGCACTCGTATCCCTTGGTTATAGTGCTTCTAACTATTCTATGCCTTTGCTTTGTAAAAAGGTATATATGCCCGTTCAGTTTAAGCCTGAAAACCCTTGGCATGCGAGGGACTGATGGAGCCTCTAGGTAGAGGTTAGGTTTTGTTCTGTAGAAGTCTACAGAAGATAGCCTAAGAGTCAGTATCTCTTTTGCTATGCTCCTGGTTTTCCCAGCATAGAGCGTTGTCATCTGCTTTTCAGACCCTAGGTCCTGGCCTATACCAACAGCCACTAAAAGGATTATGAAAAACGCTTTATCATTTTCTGATCCTTTGGAAAGATTCACCGACCACTCTACATGGAGGACTGAGGGAGTTAATAATTCTATATAAAAATTAAAAATAAATAAAATAAATAAATAAATGTATCTGTTTAGGCTGTGGGGAGAAAATGAGGAGAGAGGAAAGTATTGTTCCTTAAGCTCAGAAGGGTAAGAGAAGGGTAAGGACTTCACTCCTTAGGTTATGGAAGTTTGCTCTGCTGAGAGTTGGACTCCTCATTGCATTCTCCATTATAATGAAGTGTTAATCATCCATATTCAGTGAAAGTAATACCTCAGATGTGGCCCACTACAACATCTGCTCGATCACATTCCGTTAAGAACCCAGTAACCGGAAATGGATTTGGAACCCACTCAAAAGCCACCTGCATAAAAAGCATTTTTGAAACTTGGTGTCCCCCCTTCTCAGTGGGTGTACTTTTACTCAGGAGGGGGGAGAACAGGAAGGGGTGGAGTTAGGTTGAAATCCATATATGTACTTTAATAGGCATAGTTTATGCCTGCTTCATTTTTTACTGATGCGCATCTCCTAAAAATCTTGCGAACTCTCTGATATAGGTACAGCCTCTGCTTTTTAACAGCCATCCCAAAGCATTGTCCTAGTCAAAAAGCAGAAGAGTGCACTGAGGTGATAGAGAGCTAGGACTCACTTCTTTCAGTTGGCTGCATGGGTTATTGTTGCGCTCGGGGGTGGACCCTTGTCCTGGGACAGTGATGGAAGGTCTCCTGAAAGGGAACAGGAGGTAACTGCCCCCAGGGGGTGGAGCACTGGAGGAGACAGAGGCAGTGTAGATCTTCACCACTGGAAGCCTGAGGTCCCCCCGGGAGGAGCCCGAAGGGACCCAGGCTGCTTGGACTTAGGTGGCCTTGCAGGGTCTCCTGAGAGAGTCACAGTCTGGGGTGCCCACGGACACAAGGGGAGTGCGATCGGGTTCGAAGTTGGAGACTGGTTGGAACAAAGAGAACCAGAACAGAGTTGGTGATGACAAGGAGAGGAACAGAGCCAGATTCTGGAGACGAGGTCAGGCAGGCAAAGGTCAAGATCAAGAGGTCAGACTGAGGAGTTGTCAGCAGAGCAGGGGTCAGGTACTGGAGGTCAGATGAGGTCGGAGGCAGGCAGAGGTCTTGAGGCAGGCAGGCAAGCAGGTCAGGAGCAAGCTGAGGTCAGTACCAGTAATACAGTCCGAGTGTACTACTTGGGTAGACAGACAGACGAACACAGGAACAAGCAGAAAGCAGGAACTAGGATGCAGGAACAGGTCAGGAACAGAACTGGAATAGAAAGATCCTGGAACGAGACTAGGAACAGGCAGGAACAGGAACAAACACAGAGGCAATCTTAGTGCAAACCGACCTGATTGCCAAGGCCAGGAAGCAAGGACAGGAACTTCCTTATATCGAGGGATCAATCAGGGTGCGCCGCAGAACTAGGACCCACCATTGGCTCTACATGAGTCTGGGTGGTCTGTGCATGTAGGGGCATGGCTATTGGCTAACATGGCCATGGACGAGGAGCCTCTGCATGAGGCATGGCGCACAGTGGAAGGCTCGGCTACTGCCGCCACGGGATGCCGGGGCCTGGCAGGACTGGCAACTACCACGTGGGAGGTCGTCCCGGGACCAGCTTTGGAACCATGAAGGTGAGCAGGCCCGTGCGCGGGTTGGCCGCGGGCAGGGCGCGTAAGTTATGATAGTAACTCATTGGAAAATCATTTGCTCACCAGAGATTATGAACCTATGGAACAAAGTATGGAATATTTCTAATATAGCAAAATTGATGAATTTATTGGATACATTCCATAAATATTTACAACATAGCATCCATTTTTTAAAAATGTAAGGATATGGCCATTAATTGTTAACCTTTCCTCCTTGGCTGCTTTTGATTAACTATAGGTTCCCTATTATTAGCTTCTAGGTTCCCTACTATTAGCTTCTTTTGAGACTTTCTCTTCCCTTTCACATGTTTTTTCTTTATTCCTTTCCTTTTTTTATTACTCTTTCTTCAGACAGTAGATTTGTTTGTGCAGCTATACACGTGCATATTATAAGCTACAATGTTATACTACTTTCTCCTTGCAATGGTGAACCTTTGTGACAGTGTACCATTGCTGGTGCAAATCAAACGTTTGCAAGAAAAATGTAGACTGCACTAAACTCACGATGGTATGGGGGTGTGACTGTTTTCACTGACAGAGACTCCTATGCCTATGCTTCTGCACTTTCAGGCTAATACAGTAAAGCCACACAGAAAACGAGTGCTCAGTGATGAGCGCCTGCTTTCCTAATGCGCACCCAGCCACCTCTCCTGGGCACTCAATAGAATATTTCAATGAGGGGGTTGCGCCATCAAGGAGGCGCTAGGGACAAATGTGCGCCCCTAGCACCTCCTTGGCAATGAGTGCCCAGGACAGCCACCTGACAATGGGTGTCAGGTGGCTGTCAGAGGGTTAGTGAAACGGACACTCATTAATTGAATGCCCCTTTTCCTAACCTGACCGCCAGCACACTTTTTTTTTTTTAAACCTTTTGCTTCCTCTGACTGAATATTGCCACAATATTAAGTTGGAGGATGTACAGAAAAACAGTATTTTCTAGGGATGTGCAATCGTTTTTCCCAAATTAGGCAATGTCATGGAAATTGACTAATTCGGAATGGTTCGGGAGAACCAAAAAAGATTGAATTTTTTCCGAAATTTCGGGAAAAATTCATTTTTGAGTTAGTGCGCGCCAACTCCTGATAGTGTGCACAATTGGGAGTTAGTGCACGCTAACAGGAGTACGAAAATCGGGGGCCCCGAAAAAAAAAAACAAAACCCAAACTGCGGGAAAAACGAAATTCCCATGGGGAGAACCTGAAATGAAGCCCGACACAAAATTTTTACCCGAAGCACATCTCTAGTATTTTCTGCTTTTCTGTACACTTTTTTGGGCTACTCAGAAATTAGTACCCTCTCTTGGCAGGGGTTAACTTCTGAGCATAAAAATGTGCAGATCGGGCGCACATTTTTTGGGGGGGATCTGGAGAGAATAGCTAATAGTCTCATCAACATGCATTTTCATGTGTTGAGTGCTATTAGTTTCATGGGGGGGGGGGGGGGGGTGTTGGATGTACGTTTTGGACACGCTAATCCTCTTATGATATAAGGGGTTGTAGACGCGCGTCCAAAACCCACGTCCAACAGCGGGTTAAAATGTGTGCTCAGATGAGGTGCTTTATTGGATCGGCCTGTTGTTTCCTTTCTCAGCAGGCAGGTACTACCATCCATTTCAAAGATGTACCTTTTTGTACTAATCACAGCAACCTGATGCTCCTCTTGTTCTATGCATGGTAGGAATGTGGGTCTGTTCCAAACTGAGATGGCCACCCTCCTATCATAAAGTTTTAATTCTTTAAATCTTTCTTGCTTTGTAAAATGAGATACCAGAAAATTATTTCAAAAAATGCTAGAGATCTAAGTTAGTGGTTAAGGTTATTACTTTTTCTTCTTGTAGTTTTTGGTACCTCCATACTAATCCTCTATATACACATCTCTGAAATTAAGTGACAGACATGTGTTTGGAAGTGCACATTCATCACCTGGGTCATTTCGTCCTTTGAAAACTAGCTCTTAATGTCCCCGATGAATGCACTTTGTGTTACAGTGTGATGGACTACTAAAATGCCACTCTACATTAAGCAGTGACATGATTTGATACAGGATCCGAGAAGCTTTTAAAAATAACTTTTCCTGTACTTATCTTTTCTTCTTTAAAATGTCAGACTAAATTCAGATAACAAGTGACTGAAACTGTACATGTCTGATTGCAAATGTCACAGAATAAAAAAGGATTGAAAAAATGCCCTTATTCCAGAGCACAGTTAAATTCTTAAAATGCTGAAGATTGGCAAAAATCCATAATTTGTCTGTTTCTTTCTCTGCTACTTTCTCTTTGTGTATATATGTATTTATTGACTCCTAATAAATATATGTACTTCGCATATACATATGTATAATCACATATATACACAAGGGAGATTCAATACATATATTGAATTTCAGCATAGCATTAAAACAGCATAAATGAACTTAACTCCCCTTTGTGAATGCGTGTGTATATCTCTATCTTTCTACATACTACATAGTACATACACACAAATGTAGGGCCACACACACACACACAAATGTAGGGCCAACCAGGTACCACTATACTATAAAAGGAGGAACATTCCAGAGAAGAGAGTTTCGGGGAGAGTAAAGGTCTCTTACAAGGGACAAGAATATCCATCCCCTAAAGGTAGGTCAGGGTCAAAAGAGATAAAATGGAAACTCAATGAGTCACTGGGGGAAGGGGAAGGCCCGTAGGCAGGACACCGACAAAGAGCCATGCCTAAGGGCCTGTCCCTTAGTGCGTCTCTTTGTGTGCCGGTGGCGTTACTGTTTTTCACTTAAGCCTGGATTCACCATTCTAACGCAGAATGGTGAATCCAGCGAAAATGGGCGGCAGGGGGGCGAAGGGGGGCAGACCTGCGAAAGCCGGCAGCCTTCGCACCACTGTGGTGTTATTGCTGCCGGCTTTCGCACCCAATAGCGCCACCGTGAAAGGTGGTGCTATTGGGCGCGCTACTGGTGACGATAACGTAGCTTACCTTATCGCTGCCAGCGAAGACATGGCGGAGTCCGCCCCGACTCCTCCCCTCGCCGCCCCGACTCCGCCCCTAGCAAGCTATCGCACGCGAAAAGGGACTTTCGTGAAATTTGTAAAAAAAAAACAAACAACAAAACTTGTTTATGGCTTTCATCCCTGTTCTTATTAGACAAGATTATAGGAGACTTAAATCTCAAAGATCTCGCCGCGTACCTGCTTTCTTCTTTCCCTTTTGTGATTGTTTACAGAGTCCAAAGTGCAAAAGGTTTGTGGAACGTAATCGTGGTCAGTTAAATGTTTTTTCCTTCAATTCTAAGTCACCTTTAGTGTCTGACCTAATTTTTGAGCATAAAATACATTTTTGGTCGTTTCTGAAACCTGGCTGCGGGACGATGAAAATCTTTTCCTTCAGGCAGCTTGCCACAAAGATTATTCTTTTTATGCTAAGAATAGCGTAGATAAGACGGGGTGGTGGTGTAGCTCTGATCTTTTCCAATTTATTTCATACTAGTCAGATTGAATTTAGACCCTTACAATGGATTGAGGCTCTGATGGTAAAAGTTGAGTTAGACTTTCCTTTTTGGATTCTGGTGGTGTATCCTGAGAAATTGAGGCCTTCTTTGGCTGAAAATTTGGAACTTTTGGCAGACTGCACGTCTAAGTTTGACTCTCTAATTGTGCTAGGAGACTTTAATGTGCATGCAGACGAACCTAGCAATCTAGATGATTTGAATATTTTATAAATTATGTGCAATCTTAATCTTATTCAGCATGTCATTGGCTCTACACATAAAAAGGGGCATACTCTGGACCTGGTTTTTACTTTAGGGAAGATTCAATTTTCTGGCCTCCCACAAATACTTTTTTATCCTTGTCTGACCATGCTCTTCTTTTGTTTTCTGTAAATAATTTATCTAAGGCTATCAAAAAGCATCCGATGGTTAGATCATACCGTAACCTGCGCACTATTGATAAATCAGTGTTGCTTGAGAATGTCCAACAGTTCCCAGCTGATTTTGCGATATGACCTTGGAGCAGCAAGTGGTAACCTAGAATTCTATCTTAAGTAAACCTCTGAAGGACGTTGCCCTTCTTAGGAAATTGAAATGCTCAAAATCTGCTAATATTTGGTTCCATTTTGGCCTTTTGGTTTTGAAAAGGCAGGTCCGCCACTGTGAAAGAAAGCGACGTAAGAAGAAGACCTCAGAAAATATGATTATCTGTAAGGCTGCTGTTTCATCATAGAAGCATGAGGTTAAAATAGTGAAAAAGATTATATTGCAAGTAATCTGAGACTGGCTGAAAATAGACCTAAAGAACTTTATTCTGTTGTCTGCCAGATGTCAGGGTTACCACATCTGTCCTTCTTGCACTTGCATTTTTGTCTGCTGATTAGGCAATTTTTTTCAGCAGCAGATTCAGAAAATACATGGCTCCTCTCCAACATCTCCTCATTGTTCAGAGGATAAAATTATGTTGTTAGAATCACTTAGACCTGGGTTCACTAATGCCGCAAGGCATAGTGAATCCCGGCAGTAACAGTGGGCGGGGGGGGCGAAGCGGGGGGCAGTCCTGCGCTAGCCGGAAGTGATTGCACCTCCGCGCTATGATCGCTGCTGGCATTGCGCCGAATAACTACACTAGACTGTTTCGCTGTCTGCGCCGTCTTCGCAGAGTCAGCCCTGGTGACGCCCCGACTCCTCCTCTTCTGGGCCGACTCCGTCCCGACGTAGCTAGCACACGCTTACACTAAGGGGTAGATTTTCAAAAAATGCGCGTTCGCGTACTTTTGTTGGCGCACCAGTCGCAAACAAAAGTACGCTGGATTTTAGTAGATACACGCGTAGCCGCGCATATCTGCTAAAATCCAGGATCGGCGCGCGCAAGGCTGCCGATTTTGGGCAGCCGGCGCGCGCCGAGCCGCGCAGCCTGCCTCCGTTCCCTCCGAGGCCGCTCCGAAATCGGAGCGGCCTCGGAGGGAACTCGCTTTCGCCCTCCCCTCACCTTCCCCTCCCTTCCTCTATCTAACCCACCCCCTCGGCCCTATCTAAACCCCCCCTACCTTTGTTCGGGGATTTATGCCTCCCGGAGAGAGAAGTAAATCCCCGCGCGCCAGCGGGCTGCTAGCGCGCCGAGACGCAACCCGGGGGCGGTTCCGGAGGGCGCAGCCACGCCCCCGGACCGCCTTGGGCCGAAACCACGCTCCCGGGCCTGCCCCCGAAACGCCGCGTCCCGCCCCCAAAATGCCGCATCGATCGGCCCCGCCCCCGACAAAAAACCCCGGGACTTACGCGAGTCCCAGGGCTCTGCGCACGCCGGCAGGCCTATGGAAAATAGGCGCGCCGGCGCGCAAGGCCCTGCTCGCGTA
Organism: Rhinatrema bivittatum; assembly: GCF_901001135.1. Lineage (NCBI taxonomy): Eukaryota > Metazoa > Chordata > Amphibia > Gymnophiona > Rhinatrematidae > Rhinatrema > Rhinatrema bivittatum. Next base: position 541,162,972 of record NC_042617.1, on the reverse strand, counting down.
AATCCGGGCGGATTTACGCGAGCAGGGCTTTTAAAATCCGCCCCTAAGCTTTCTAGCTATCGCACGCTTGAGCTTTAGAAAATAACCCCCTTAGTAAAGATTACATGGTGTGCTTTGAGGCTCAGCCTATGGGTCGAACTGTCAGGAAACTTAATCCAGTAGTACTATTGGGTATGGAAAAGACTTTGGCATCTTTAAATAATTCTACTTTCAATCTTGATCCTAAGCCCTCATTTTTGATCAAAGATAAAGAATTGGGATTAGCTCAATATCTTAAGCCTGTAGTATATTCTAGCTTAATCACTGGCCAAATTCGAGCGATATGATGTTCCCAACGAATGTCTGTCAAGAAAAACGTTAAATAAATAAATAAAATATATTAAAGCTTTCATCAGTTTCCCCAATTCTAAAAAAGAAAAATTTGGTTGCTCAGTGAAGGAATGGGAGGGAGGAAGAGGATATTAAGATTCTCGAATACATTGGGATCATGCTTTATCTATGAACAAACAGATGTCCACACTTTTCAAGTTGTTCTTTTTTTAGTCTCAGAATGTTTCGGCGATTAAAATCTTATCTGTTTGTATCTGACTTGACTATTTTATCTTGTGCATTAGTACATTCCAAAAATGATTAATTTAATTCTTTGTATTTAGGAATCACTGAATACAAATTAAAAGATTTCAATGCCTCCAAATCAAGTCAGCCAGAATCATTAATGTTTTATCGAAATTTGATTATATTTCCCCTGTTCTCAAAGGCCTACATTGGTTATTGGGTCTCTGTAGAATTTTCTTGAAAGTACTCTGCTTGACCTATAATGCACTTTCCAAGGGTCTTCCTGAATACTTATTCAATTTGTTGATTCCCTACCAAACATCAAAATGCTCAAGATCATCTCAAAGAAGTCTTCTTAGGTTGCCCTCTCCAAAGGAAATTTATCTAGAGGGTAATCGACACAATCTGTATTTCAATATCGTTCACTTGCACTCTGGAATTCATTGCCTCTTGATATTCGTTTGGAAGGCAATTATTTGAAATTCAGGAAATTGGTTAGAACCTGGTTTTTCCTAAAAATTTTGTTTAAACCATAACCTTTATAAGTCTTTTTGGCAATATCTATTTTTACTGTATTTATTGCTGAAACATTTCTGACACTTTGGGGATTTGATATTGTTTGGCTTTTTTTATTATTATCTATATTGATCTTAATTGAGTGTTTTAATGTGCTTTCATTTTTTATATTTTGGTTTTGCTATATTGTATTACTTTGTTCAATTTTTTTTGTATATGGGTTCATTGCATTACCTTTTTAATTTTTATTGTTGACTGTTTTGATGTGATTGCAAAAATTGGTTTATAAAAAATAAATTACCATATCATACCATACCATGAGTCCCTGCATGAACCAGAGACTCATTTTGGTTTAGTACCCCCAGCTGTGTTTGGGGTATTTGGGGAGTTGCATGCAATATTACCTGACATTCCTGGTACTGTACTAGTAGGGGCTTCCAGCAACATCCAGGAAGCTGGACCTATATCCCCTACTGATTGGTAGGAAGCAACAGAGGCAGCTGTGGCACAGTGGCAGCAGCACTGGGATCTATGGCAGATGAGTGAGTCCTGGGGATGTGAACCACATACCTCCAAAATCCTCATTATGACCTGGGTTCCATAGCTGAAAACAAGGCATGGGCAGAAGAAGAGTTGGGAGCTTTGGAAGCAGAGGATCCAGTGGTATTATAGAAACATAGAAATGACGGCAGAAGAAGACCAAATGGCCCATCCAGTCTGCCCAGCAAACTTTCACACTTTTCTTTTTTCTCATATTTATCTGTTACTCTTGGCCCTTATTAGTAACTTTTTGGTTCTAGTTACCTTCCACCCCTGCCATTGATGTAGAGAGCAGTGCTGGAGTTACATCTAAGTGAAGTATCTAGCTTAATTGGTTAGGGGTAGTAACTGCTGCAATAAGCAAGCCACTCCCACGCTTTATTGTTTACCCAGCCTGTGCCATTCAGTCCTTGTTGGTTGTTGTCTGAATATAATTCCTCTTTTCTTTATTCCCCCCTGCCGTTGAAGCAGTGAGTTGTGCTGGATATGTATTCCAAGTGAAATATCAGGCTTAATTGATTCGGGGTAGTAACTGCCGTAACAAGCAAGCTACACCCATAATTATTTGTTTACCCAGACTATGTAATTCAGTCCTTGTTGGTTGTTGCCTGAATATAAATCCTCTTTTCCTCTTTCCTCCCTGCCGTTGAAGCAGAGAGCTATGCTGGATATGCATTGAAAGTGAAGTATCAGACTTATTTGGTTTGGGGTGTAACTGCTGCACAAGCAAGCTACTCCCTGGTTTGTTTGTTTTTTGTGAATGCAAATCCTTTTTACCACATTTCCTCTTGCCGTTGAAGCATAGAGCAATGCTGGAGTCGCATTGACAGTGAGTATGTTTATTGAATAAGGGTATTAATCTCCAGGTAGTAGCTGTCATTCCTGCAAACCACCCCCATGCCTCTTCTCTTCATTCACATCCTCTAGATTTTATGGATCCACAGTATTTATCCCATGCCCCTTTGAAATCCTTCACAGTTTTGGTCTTCACCACGTCCTCTGGAAGGGCGTTCCAGGCATCCACCACCCTCTCCATGAAGAAATACTTCCTGACATTGGTTCTGAGTCTTCCTCCCTGGAGTTTCAAATCGTGACCCTTGCTTCTGCTGATATATTTCCAATGGAAAAGGTTTGTCATTGTCTTTAGATCATTAAAACCTTTCAAGTATCTGAAAGCCAGTATCATATCACTTCTGCTCCTCCTTTCCTCCAGGGTGTACATATTTAGATTCTTCAATCTCTCCTCATAAGTCATTCAATGAAGACCCACCACCTTTTTGGTTGCCCTTCTCTGGACCACCATCCTGTCTCTGTCCCTTCTGAGATATGATCTCCAGAACTGAGCACAGTACTCCAGGTGAGGCCTCACCAAGGATCTGTACAAGGGGATAATCACTTCCCTTTTCTTACTCGATATTCATACAGTAGGGATATTTGAAAGCCCCTTTAGGAACCTAATCTATCAGTGCCAGTGCTAGAAGAATCCTAGTTTCAGGGAAAGGGCCAGGGTTAGGCCATCTATAACCTGTATGAGGAAGCACTGGGCCACACACTGCAGATATGGTCAGAAGCCACTCCTCTACCCTGACTAGAGGCAGATAGGCTAGGGTGTAATGTTTGGCTGGCCATGGGATGGCCCTGAGATTGGTAGCATTCACCATAGGATGCCACCAGCTCTCACCAACACCATGCTCCTCTCTTCAAGTCATGATGCCAACACTCCCATATGCACTCAACCCCTTTGTAGGTCCTGCAGCAGTAAACCTGCTTGGCACAGATAACATCATGGGAGGTTGGTGGTGCCTCAGCAACAGGTCCTCCTGCAGCATGTGTTGCTTTACTTAGCTGCCTTGCCTTGTTACCATGCCTGCAGTCCCCTTGTCCTGCCTAGCCCTCTTGGTTCCTGCCTTTCCTCCCCATGCCTTGCCAGTTCTTCCCTAGTCTTTGTTTCAGTGTCTTATGTTGCCTGTCTTGGTCTGACATGGATGCTGACTACTCTTCTGGATTGCTGCCTACCCTGACCCCAGCTTGGACCTGGATACTGATTGCTCACTGCCTTCCCAACCTTAGCCTGGACCCAGATATTTTATTTATATACTGACATATCACATCGGTTTACATTCAGGTATTGTAGGTATTTCCCTATCCCCAGAGGGCTTACAATCTAAATTTTGTACCTGAGGCAATGGAGAGTAAAGTGACTTGCCCAAGGTCACAAGGAGCAATAGCAGGCCTCAAACACTGGTCTCCTGGTTTGTAGCCCACTGCTCTAACCACTAGGCTATTCCTCCTCCCATTCTTTGCTTACTCCTGCCCCAATCTTGGCCTGGACCCAAAAACTGTTTGCTTGCTCCCTGCCTTGACCTTGGCCCAAACCCAGATACTATTGCTCACTGCCAGCCTTGACCCCTGCCCATGTCTCAACTTTGTCCAACTCTTCTGACAGGAATGTTGTCTAAACCTTGCCAACCCCCTAAAACCCAAAGGCTCAACTTGAGGGAAATGGAGCTGGTATAGGTGAAGCCCCAGCTCCAGTCCTAGCCAAAGCAAGTCCATCAGCTGTCGGCGTGGGCCTAGTAGGTATATCTGCTCTAGCACAGAAATCTACATCAACCATGCAACAGCCCAAGGGTTAAAATACACAAAAAAGAAGGTAAACTGGGTATTACATGAATAATCAAAAAATCTGAAGGCCTTGCAATTCAGCAGCAATCAGAATCACACTTTTAAATGCAGCTGCTAAACTTACAACAGCTCCTGACTCCTTGCAATTCAGTAATAGAACTCACTGATTATTCTGCCTAGATGCTACCTCCTTTCTGTGACCTGGGGTTCTTTCCAGACAAAAATAGCTAGTATCCCCTTCTAGTTCACTGTATTGTTTAGAACTGCTAGATAAAATATAGGTCACAACTTCTTACAGCAGTTTCTTTTACCTGGCTTTTGCAATCTCTATATTATGTGTGCAGACCCACTCTGCTCCATCTTCCTGTCCCTGGCCTGCATTTTATGAGATCCTTCTTCTTTATATGTTCCTCAGGTCCTTCTCCTTGTTTTGGCAGAGCCAAAGTGCTACCCTTCCTTTGCATGCTGGGAGATATAGTTTTTTCATTGCTTTTCTCAGATGGAATGTAGATTCCATCACTTGTTCTTCAATCTGCCCATTATATGACTGCATCAATCCAGATAACTTCCCTGTAAATTTCCCCCGTGCATACTTACTGTCCTTGCCCTTTTCCTCCATCCCTGCCTGTGTTTTCCTTGTGATTTTTCCCTTATGAGCTGTGCACTTTTTGGAATTTATATATTGATATGATAAAATTGGAAAATAATGTGAAACTCATTTCATTATACATAGCATCCAATTTTTTTTGAGTATTTATTTACATTAGAATGTATCATCCAAGCCACAGTCCCAATATAGTTTAGTCAAGAGATTTTTGTGTAGACCTTCTTGAAATGACTGCTTTTCCAAAACTGTATGAGTTTTCCAAAAATCAAAGTAAGAAATAATAACATTTTATAGAGGTCAATATTCAAAAACCAGTTAGACAGATAACTCACAAGTTATCCGTCTAAATGGCTAAGTTGGTATATTCAGCTGTTTATCCAGCTAAATTATAGCCAGAAAACTACTTACCTGGCTATAATGTAGCTGTATGAAAAAAGGGGAATTTCAGGGAAATTCTGGGAAGAGGCAGAGATATCCAGCTAGCTTAGCTGAATATCGGATATATCTGGTCGCCGCATCTCAAAAAAGATATAATTGTGATGGAGAAGGTACAGAGAAGGGCTACCAAAATGATAAGGGGAATGGAACAACTCCCCTATGAGGAAAGACTAAAGAGGTTAGGACTTTTCAGCTTGGAGAGGAGACGACTGAGGGGGGATATGATAGAGGTGTTTAAAATCATGAGAGGTCTAGAACGGGTAGATGTGAATCGGTTATTTACTCTTTCGGATAGTAGAAAGACTAGGGGGCACTCCATGAAGTTAGCATGGGGCACATTTAAAACTAATCGGAGAAAGTTCTTTTTTACTCAACGCACAATTAAACTCTGGAATTTGTTGCCAGAGGATGTGGTTAGTGCAGTTAGTATAGCGGTGTTTAAAAAAGGATTGGATAAGTTCTTGGAGGAGAAGTCCATTACCTGCTATTAATTAAGTTGACTTAGAAAATAGCCACTGCTATTAGCAATGGTAACATAGAATAGACTTAGTTTTTGGGTTCTTGCCAGGTTCTTATGGCCTGGATTGGCCACTGTTGGAAACAGGATGCTGGGCTTGATGGACCCTTGGTCTGACCCAGTATGGCATTTTCTTATGTTCTTATGTTCTTATCTGGCTAGGTTAGCTGGATAAATATAGAACTGCTGGATAAAGAGCTACTGAACCCATATCTTGAAAAGATATCCAGCTAAATAGTGCTGTCATCTACTAAAATGAAGAAAAATCAAGCTGCCCCATCCCCTCCCTTCCTGCCCCGCAAAGCATAATACAAGACATGCAGTGTATCCTAACCCCCTACCCCCGCCTCTAAACCTTTTTAAATAGTATCAATTTGCCCGGGATTGAACGCCGGGCCTCTGTCTTGATTTTACTTTCCAAACAAGTTCATCCTGCTTCCCCCTGTAAATAAAACCTATAGAAACTATAGTATTGTGAGAGAAGATGACACTGAACAAATTGCAATATACAAAAGCTTCTTAATGCAAATAAAAATTTTATTCTATTGAAATCTGTTACATGTTATATTAATATATTGTTATAAGGCTGGATAGGCAACAAGTGGCCTATTCAGGAAGCAAAGAATCAAACTGATTAATAAATTTTATCTATTGCTATACTCACAATTAAGTACACAGGGCAATGAAAGAAACAGCTTTGCTTAGTTATTCCTCTTTTTCATCAATTTTATAGGTTTCATAATATGCACTGCAAGCAGGAAAGTGTATTGCTCTAAATCAGCTCATGATTGCTCCATACCTACACTCAGGGTCACATTTTTCCTTATCATGCCAACGGTCACTGTGGCCTAGTTTCTCTTCCCCTTATCAGCTCTTAGCACACACGTCCTACGTCCTTGGCTTCACAGATTTATTCTCGTACTCAGAAAACATAGCCTCATTTTTCCTGTTTATGCACTTGCTCACCCCTCTTCCCACCCACCTACTCACCCACAAGGAAAAAGTGTCCCCTGCCCCTCCCCATCCCCACCAATACCTGTTCCTTCTCAGCCGGCAGCGAGGGACCGACCCTCTGCCTATCTCCTGGCACATCTAGCACTGCTCACAGAGGCAACGCTGGAAACATAAGCTTACATTCAAGTTTACGCTTTCAGCGTTGCCTCTGTCTGAGTAGAGCTGGAAGCATCAGGAGTGGGGCAGAAGGTCCCTTGCTCCTGGCTGAGAAGAAACAAGTATCAGTCAGGATGGGGATGGAGTGTAGGAATGCCAAGCTCTTGTTCTAGTCTCGGGCCCAATGCCAGGGCTAGACTGAGACCCAAAGGCCCAGGCTCCATACATTTTGTCCCACTTACCTGATCCAACATCCCGGTCCTCAGCCTAGGCAAAGTCCCAGATGTAGACCCAATACCAGGGACCAGCCCAGAGGCCAGATCCTGATGCCTGGGCTCGGAACCAGACCTGATGCCTGGGCCCAACCAGGAGACTGGGTTCCAACACCTGGGCCTTGGCCTAGGCCAAGACATGGGTCCATGGTGGTTGCCAAGGCCGGTTCCAGAGGCTGGCTCCTGATGCCTGGACCTTGGCCTAGGATAAGGCCTGGGTCCAGGCCCAAAGCCGGGGCATGATATAGAGACTGGGTCCCAATGCTTGGGCTTCAGCCCGGAACCAAGCCTGATGCAAGGGCCCAACCTGGAGGCCGAGTCCCAATGCCTGAATCTTGACAGGCCGAGGCCTGGGCCCAGGATGGACCTAAAGACCTTTGCCTCAGTCCGGGCTGGGAGGTCAGAACCCAGGCCTCCAATGCATTGTCCTCTTCTTTCTTCTTTACAATGATAGCGTCTGCTGGGGAAGCATTGCAGTTAATTAATTCCACTGCTTCCCTCCTTTGAGGTGGCTACTATTTTGTTGTATGGTCATTTTGACTGCTGTACAACAAAATGGTGGCCTCCACTGAGGAGGGAGGCACTGGAGGTAATTAACTCCAGACCATTCCTAGTGGACATTGACATTGTAAAGAAGAGAGCAATGTGTTGCAGTCTTGGGCTCTAGCCTCTGGGCCTGGACCTGGGCCTGGAATGAGGATGAAGCTCTGGTGTCGGGCTGAGGCACTGGCATTGAGACCCGGCCTTGGGACTGGACCCCAGTGTCAGGCCCGGGCCCAGTTCTTAGCCTAGGCCGAGGCCCAGGCATTGGGACCTGGCCTCTAGACCCGATGTCAGCCTAGGCTGAGGGGTTGGGACAAGGCCTTGAAGCCTGGACTTTGCATAGGGTTTAGGCTGAGGTCATGGTGCCTACCATGGCCTTGAACTATGCAAGGCTGAGGCTTCGGCCTGGGCCTACGCTTTGTCAGCAGATTTCCCCTGGACCAGTTAAGTGGGGGTCAGGGAGTATCCTGGCCTCTGCATTTTTCTGGGTGAGAGGGATGGGTAGCCTTAGGAAGCCCCTTTTTTTAAAATGTGCTTTTGAGATGGGTTTTTTTTATGCTTATTTTGTTTTGTAAACTGAATAAAATGAAATAAACATTAAACAAAATGAAATTCGTGAAAAAAACACCCCATTAATGAAATTAAAAAATGAAACAAAATTTTTATCTATCCCTATGCACCCCTACTGCTGGATGCTTGATTTTGCATATCTTGAGAATCCCAGGTCATAGCCAATGTTGGAGCGGAAGTGGACCAGGTTTATGTGAAGTAAAAGTCAACATAAATGCCTGATGATTGTTCTCTTCACTGTCTTAAATCTGCAGAATTAGAACAGATCTCCATTTAGTCTTGAAAGCCCTCAATACTGACAATGACCCTGGATAAAGAAGCAGAAGAAAAAAATAAGATACTGCAAACATAGTGAAATATTCTCAGTTTTGTTTGGTTATCAGAGATCAGCATCTGGGTCATTAATGACAAAGGTAACTGTTCTTATGATTTAAAGGGCCATGAAACAAAAACAATTCACTATGAGCCAAACCCATTAAAAAAAACAGTTTAAATTCTAGAAATGTTGAGAATATTGTAAACTGAATACACAACAACACAAGAGCACATGAAGGACACCAAAACCAAAGAAGAAAAAAATCTATTTTAGCATCAACCTGCATTTCTTCAGCATACAGCAGATGGTACTTTATATGTCAACTGTACAATTCCTACCTTGGGGCCTTATTAACCTATTCTCAGGCTTCTTCAGCAGGCTTAATGATCTGACATCACTTCTCTTTGGCAATTAAACCCAGTGTTAAAAAGAAGTACAAGCGCTCAGAGTTACAGAACATCATTTTAAAAATTAAGAACTGTGTCTCCATCGAGTTTGGCCTTCTTCTACTTACCATACAAAGATGGTAACTTTAAAACTGACGCACGTCTACAAATGTGTGCACGTTTGCTGGCGCAAACATATAGACACGCCAATTTTATATCGATTTTATATCGTTCATGCCTCTGGTTAGGCTGCTTTGCCCCAACATGCTACCTTGGGCTATTCATGTCACTCTCAGTGCCACTTCACACCATTCTAGAGTGCTTTTCTCTCTGCTGCTGATGTGTGCCTGCAAGTTTCATTACACTAATGGACCGATTCAGTATGGTGTGCTCGGCCGAGCACACCTTTAGCCCCGGTTTGGCCGCGCATTTTCAACGCACTATTTTTACCCCTTATACAGTAAGGGGTAATAGTGCGTCAAAAACATGCGGCCAACCCCCCCGAAACTAATAGCGCCCACAACATGCAAATGCATGTTGATGGGCCTATTAGTTATTCCCGCGCGATACAGAAAGTAAAATGTGCAGCGAAACCACACATTTTACTTTCAGAAATTAACTCCTGCTCAAAGGCAGAAGTTAATTTCGGCCGGCACAGGAAAAGTGTAGAGAAATGCAGAAAAAACTGCTTTTCTGTACACCCTCTGACTGAATATCATAGCGATAGTAAATCGGAGGCCCCAAATTTAAAAAAAAATTTTAAATAAAAAAAAAATGTAAAATCTACCCGCGACCCGCGGGTTGGAAGATGGACGCTCAATTTAGCCGGCGTCCATTTTCCGAACCCGTAGCTGTCAGCAGGTTCGAGAACCGACGCCGGTAAAATTGAGTGTCAGCTGTCAAACCCGCTGACAGCCGCCGCTTCTGTCAAAAAGGAGGCGCTAGGGACACACTAGTGTCCCTAGCGCCTCCTTTTACCACAGGTCCTCATTTAAATACTCGATCGTGCACCCAGGACAGTGGCCTGGGCGCTTGTCGGGAGAGCGGGCGCTCGCCTCTGAGCGCCGGCTCTCCCGCGGTTTTTACTGTATCAGCCCATTAACTAGAAAACCCCAACTGTAGAGACCAAAATAATTATGTTCCCCATTGAATTTACTGAATAATAAATGAACAAATTACATGAATAAATGAAAACAATTTTTGGGTCTGAATCAAACAAAATGAATCATTGAGTCAAATGGATTAATATTGTAATACAATTATATATGACAGTTATGGTAAGCAAGCAAGAATTTACTTTAAATTTCTCTCTTAAACTTGGATATTACATGTCAAAGGATCTTTTTGGTTGCAGACTTGAGTCTCCCTCCCTAGCTTGGTGAAGAGCTTTGAAAAAACATTAAAGAATCTCACTGACCATTTAAGATGAGATCTTATATATAACAGCACGGCTTTTAAGAGCATAAGAACATAAGAACATGCCATACTGGGTCAGACCAAGGGTCCATCAAGCCCAGCATCCTGTTTCCAACAGTGGCCAGTCCAGGCCATAAGAGCTTCGCAAGTACCCCAAAACTAAGTCTATTTCTTGTTACTGTTGCTAGTAATAGCAGCGGCTACTTTCTAAGTCAACTTAAGTCAACAGTCTGTCTTTTAATGTTTTTGTAAATTTTGGAGCTTTGTATGTTTTTTTATTTTTGTAACCCACTTCAAACAATCCCTATAGAGTGCAGAATATAAATCTTTTAAAATAAATAAGTAAATATTTATTTATTTTATTTAGTGCTTTTTTATACCGGCATTCATGATACAGATCATATCATGTCGGTTTACAAGTAACCGGGGTTATAACCTTACTATTAACATAGTGTAGAGAACCAAAATGTTACAATGAAAAGGGGTAATGGAACTGGGGGAAGAGGAAAACATAGCAGAGAGTAACTTTTTAACCATAACAATTATTTACAGTGTGTTGAATGTTTGGCCATGATAGCTAGGGCGGCTCTGTGCTTAGGGAAAGGCCTGTTTAAATAACCAAGTCTTGAGCCTTTTTCTAAATGTCAACAGGCAAGGTTCCTGTCTGAGCTCTGGGGGAATAGCATTCCATATGGTTGTGAACTGAACCAAAACTATTTTTGTACTCATATGAACATAAGATTTGCCATACTGGGTCAGATGAAATGTTACACACCCCACCCACGGACGTCCCGCGCACAGGACCACTCACCTTCGGTGTTCCACAGCAGGTCCCAGTTCAGTCTCCCTTGTAGCCCTCGCTAGTCCAGCTAGGCCCCGGCATCCTGCGGCGGCAGTCGCCAGGCCTGCTGCTGTGCGCCAGGCCTCACGCTGATCCTCGACGTCCTCAGCATCCTTGGCCACGCCCCTAGGTGCGTGCACACGGACTAGCTGCTCTGATGTAGGCTCCAGGGTGGGGCCTAGTTCCGTGGCCACCCTGATTGAGTTCCTGTAAAAGGAAGTTCCTGGCCTCACTTCCTTGCCTTGACAATCGGGTCGGTTTGTTCCTGAGATTGCCCTTGTTCGTGCAAATTGCTTGCTTGTCCATAGTCTCGTTCCAGGATCCTTCTGTTCCAGTTCTGTTCCTGCTTGCTCCTGCTTACTATCCTGCTTGTGCCTATGTCCGTCTGTTCATCTCCCTGGTCTTACCCCAGACTGACTTACTGGTAAAGACCTCAGCTTGTTCCTGACCTGCCTGCCTGCCGCCTTCCAAAGACCTCAGCTTGTTCCTGACCTGCCTGCCTGCCTGCCACCTGCCAAAGTCCTCAGCTTGTTCCTGATCTGCCTGCCGCCTGCCTAAAACCTCAGCCTGTTCCTTGACCTCATCTGACCTCCGGCTCCTGACCCTTGCTTCGTTGACCATTCCTCGGACTGACCTCTGGATTCTGACCTTTGCCTGCCTTTCCTTGTCCATTGATTCTGGCTCTGTCCCTAGCCTTGTCATCACCATCATAATACTGGCTCTCTCTGCTTCAACCTGTCTCCAGCCTTGAACCCGATAGCACTCCCCTAGTCTCAGTGGGCACACCAGACTTCCATTCTCCCAGGAGACCCTTCGAGGCCCACCTAAGTCCAAGCGGCCTAGCTCCCTATGGACTCCTCCTGGGGGGACCTCGGACTTCCAGTGGTGAATCTCTACACCGCCTCTGTCTCCTTCCGTGCTCTGCCCCCTGGGGAGTCCCTGCACTGTTCCAGGACCAAGGGTCCACCCACGAGCGCAACATGAAAGGTCCATCAAGCCCAGTATCCTGTTTCCAACAGTGACCAATCCAGGTGACAAGTACCTGGCAGGATCCCAAAAGGTCAAAAGATTCCACGCTCTTATACCAGGGATAAGCAGTGGATTTCCCCGAGTCCACCTTAATAATGGTCTATGAACTTTTCCTCCAGGAACTTGTCCAAACCTTTTTTAAACCCAGCTACACTAACAATTTTCACCACTTCCTCTGGCAATGAATTCTAGAGCTGAATTATGCATTAAATGACAGAATATTTTCTCCTATTTGTTTTAAATGTACTACTTAGTAATTTCAATGCATGATCCCTAGCCTTTGTACTTTTAAAGGAGTAAACAACTAATTTGTATTGACCCTTTCCATTCTGCTCATTATTTTATAGAGCTCTATCATATATCCCCTCAAGCTGAAGAGCCCTAACCTCCTTAGCATTTCTCCATCCCTGTTATCAGTTTGTTCACCCTTTTCTGTACCTTTTCTAATTCTGCAATATCTTTTTTGAGCTACAGTAACCAGAATTGCACACAGTACTTAAGATATGGTCAGACCATGGAGCGATACAGAGACTTTATTATATTCTCTGTTTTATTCTCCATTCCTTTCTTAATAATTCCTAGCACTATTTGTTTATTTGACTGGTGCCACATATTGAGCAGAGGATTTCAGCATATTATCCACAATGAGGCGTAGATCCTTTTCCTGAGTGGTGACGCCTAATGTGGAACCTTTCATGGTGTAGCTATAATTTATATTGCTATTAGGGATGTGAATCGTGTCCTCGATCGTCTTAACGATCGATTTCGGCTGGGAGGGGGAGGGAATCGTATTGTTGCCGTTTGGGGGGGTAAAATATCGTGAAAAATCGTGAAAATCGTTAAAAAATCGAAAAATCGAAAAATCGAAAAACCGGCACATTAAAACCCCCTAAAACCCACCCCCGACCCTTTAAATTAAATCCCCCACCCCCAAATAACTTAAATAACCTGCGGGTCCAGCGGCGGTCCGGAACGGCAGCGGTCCGGAACGGGCTCCTGCTCCTGCATCTTGTCGTCTTCGGCCGGCGCCATTTTCCAAAATGGCGCCGAAAAATGGCGGCGGCCATAGACGAAAAAGATTGGACGGCAGGAGGTCCTTCCGGACCCCCGCTGGACTTTTGGCAAGTCTCGTGGGGGTCAGGAGGCCCCCCACAAGCTGGCCAAAAGTTCCTGGAGGTCCAGCGGGGGTCAGGGAGCGATTTCCCGCCGCGAATCGTTTTCGTACGGAAAATGGCGCCGGCAGGAGATCGACTGCAGGAGGTCGTTCAGCGAGGCGCCGGAACCTTCGCTGAACGACCTCCTGCAGTCGATCTCCTGCCGGCGCCATTTTCCGTACGAAAACGATTCGCGGCGGGAAATCGCTCCCTGACCCCCGCTGGACCTCCAGGAACTTTTGGCCAGCTTGTGGGGGGCCTCCTGACCCCCACGAGACTTGCCAAAAGTCCAGCGGGGGTCCGGAAGGACCTCCTGCCGTCCAATCTTTTTCGTCTATGGCCGCCGCCATTTTTCGGCGCCATTTTGGAAAATGGCGCCGGCCGAAGACGACAAGATGCAGGAGCAGGAGCCCGTTCCGGACCGCTGCCGTTCCGGACCGCCGCTGGACCCGCAGGTTATTTAAGTTATTTGGGGGGGGTTCGGGAGGGTGGGGGATTTAATTTAAAGGGTCGGGGGTGGGTTTTAGGGGGTTTTAGTGTGCCGGCTCACGATTCTAACGATTTATAACGATAAATCGTTAGAATCTGTATTGTATTGTGTTCCATAACGGTTTAAGACGATATTAAAATTATCGGACGATAATTTTAATCGTCCTAAAACGATTCACATCCCTAATTGCTATTCTCTAAGTGCATCACTTTGCACTTGTCCACATCAAATATCAGCTGCCATGTGTGTGTCTACTGTCCCAGTCTTGCAAGGTTTTCTTGAAATTTCTCACAATCCTTTTATGATTTAACAACTTTGAATAATTTTGTGTCATCGGCAAATTTGATCACCCCACTTGCTGTTCCCATTTCCAGGTAATTTATAAATATTTGATGTTAAAAAGCAGTGGTCCCAGAATAGATTCCTAGGGTAGTCCACTATTCATTCACCTCTCTCCATTGAGAAAGTTGACAATTTAGCCCTACTCTCCATTTTCTACCTTTTACCAATCCACATTGCCTCCTATCCCATAACTTTTTAATTTCCTCAGAAGGGATTTTGTCAAACGCTTTCTGGAAATTCTGATACACTGGCTCACCTTTATCCAAATGTATATTTAAACCTTCAAATAAATATAGCAGATTGGTGAGGCAAGATTTCCCTTGGCTAAATCATATTGACTTTGACCCATTCAGATTGGCGTGCCCTGGGCCCTTATGCTGAATTTCTAGATTTTGAAGTATAGGGGTGGGGGGGGGGGGGGAGTTGGATGGTGGGGGATGGGCCCCACACTAAAAGCCAAAGAGTCTTTAATACTTGGAGAGTCTGAGGGGAGGGGCGACCTTTATAGACCAATTTGTTTTTTTCTTGTTATTGGGGTTTGTGTCTATGGCCAATGTTGTGTTTGAATAAGGGGAGGACCTTTGGCTTACTTTGGATGTTGGGGTTGCCTCGAGTCGCAGCCCCGGGGTGAGGAAGGGGTTCATGTTTGACCCACACACATGGGTAACCATTTTGCCTAATTTTTTGAGGTGGGTTAGGGTGGCCATCTAAGGCGATTGCAGCCCTTGCTTAGGGGAATGCTATTGCACGCAAAGGGTTGATGGTTCTTTGTTTTGCCCTGCGGTGTTTTGCCATGAGACAAAACAATGTGGTGATTCATCCATAGCATGATGCTTTTGGGGTGGAAAAACATTATGGCTTGATGCATCCAGGCCTAAATTTGCACTGGAGGCAAAGGAGACTAAAGGTCACAAGGAGCAGCAGTATGGTTTGAATACTGGTTTCTGTGGTGCTATAGCCCACTGCTTTAACCATTAGGATACTCCACCAGTGCAGATGGGAGGATGGTGGAGGTTGACATCCCTCCTCATGCCTTTTGATCCACTACGTTTTAATCACATTTTGGAGAGCTTAGGGGTAGGGGGCATGGGATCACCAGCTTGATTTTGGAAAACATGCAGGGGAAAATAGGCTGTGGCTGCTGGCCCTGATTTGGGAGTTTTCTTTTTTAAAATTTTGTCAGCCCGTATGCCACATAACTTTAAAGTTATCCATAAACAAGTTTCCAAATAACTTTAAACCTTCTTCTGGGGCTAGCTACAGTTAGCAAATATCCAAGTTAATTGGATAAATTTCCTGGCTAATTCATCCCGGCCCTGGAATGTCCCAAAATATCCCTAACTTATTTGACTAATTTTTGTCTGATATTCAAACATTGACTTTTATCCAAATAGCTCAAAAGTTATTTGGTTAGATACCTTTGAATGGTAGCCTCAGTATATCGACCAATTTATCTTTATTCACATGCTTGTTTATACCTTTTAAGAATTTTAGCACATTAGTAAGTCAAGACCTACTTTTGCTAGATAGTGTTGCGCATCCTGGCCGCATTGGTGCCACGACCGGGCTTGCTCACCTCGCGCTTCCTTCCACCAGCTTTGGCTACTCGTCCCTAGCAGCCGCAGCCAGCTCCTCTTACCTGTGGTGTTCCCGGGTGTCCCCAGGCCTGTCGAAGCCTTCCGACTTTCAGCACTCCTCACATCGGGGCTCAGCGTCCTCCTCAATGTCGGCCCCACCCTAGGTGCGTGCACGCAGACCGCTCGGTCCTTTAAAGGGCCTAGTGCGGGAACCTGGTCTGCGGCACCCGATGATGACATCACTTAGTTCTTGTATATAAGGCGAGGCCCTCTCCCCAGCTTTGACCCTTGCGCTACACTCGGATATTCTGTTTGCTCCTGTGACAACCAGACCAGCCTGCTTGGATGCTGCCAGCGGCCTACTTCCGACTACACCTTGGCAATTGGGTCAACACTTTGGTGTAACTAGTTTGCTGTTCCTCGTTCCTATGTTCTCCTGCTTCCTTGATCCAGTCTTGTTCCAGTGTTCCTGTCTTGTTCCAGTGCTCCTGTGTGCCTATGGTCCTCCCTCTATCCCAGCATCTCTCCTGATTCCTGTTTTTCGTTCCTCCTCTTGTCGTACCTCCTTGGACTGATTCACGGTACTGACCTCTGCTTGCCTGACTACATTTGACCACTGCCTGCCTACTGACCACGTTTGATTGCTGTCTGGAACTGACCACTGCCTGCCTACTGACCATGTTGACTGCTGCCTGGAACTGACCTTTGCTTCTCTTGACTACATACGGACTGATCTCGGAACTGACCCTTGCTTTGGCTGACCATTCTCAGACTGATACCCTAGTTTTGACCCTTGCGCTACACTTGGATACTCTGTTTGCTCCTGTGACAACCAGACCAGCTCGGATGCTGCCAGTGGCCTACTTCCGACAAGTCCATTAGGCGCTGCCTATCTCACCCAGAGGACCTTCACTTCCTGTTTCCTTCCAGAGGTCTCCATTGATCCTGGTCCTGGTCTAGTCCATCCATTCTTCACCAGCCACGCACCTTTGCTAGTGGTGGGCACACCTCTCCACTACCTCTCCGGGAGACCCTCTGAGGCCCACCTAAGTCCAGGTGGTCCGGGTACCCAAGGTTTCAACCTGCGGTAACCCCGGATTGCTATTGGCAAAGCTCCAGCTAGCCTCTGCCTCCTAGTGTGCTCTGCCTCTTGGTGGCAGGCGCTCTCTGGGTCCGACCAGAGGGCCATACCAATTCTGCACCAGGCCAAGGGTCCACCTCCAGCACAACAGATAAATGTTGTCTTTATCCCATTATGACATGTTTTATCCATATGCCCAGTATGTCTGGTCTTAAAAACAGTTTCCATCATTTTACCATCACTAACATCAGGCTGTCTAGTCTCTAGTTTTCTAAATCACCCCAGATCTCTTTTTAAAATCTGGCATTACATTGGCTAGCTACCCACTCTTTAGGTACTGTGTTAAACTTTAATGATAGATTACAGATTACCAGTTGTAGGTCTGCAAATTCATATTTGAGTTCCTCAGAACTTTGTGGAGTGAATACCATCTAATTCTGATGATTTACTACTATTTAGTTTGTCAATTTACTCTAGCACATCTTCCAAATTCATAGTGATTTTCTTCAGTTCCTCTGAATAATTATATACAAAGAATGCTTCTAATGTGCGTGTCACCCCCAACATCAGGGCTGGGTATTGTTATGAACGCTGCCCGTGGATCCCCCCACGAGCATGCACTCACCTCGCTTCCCACGCTTGCTACCCAACGCGGCACGGAGCCGCCAAAATCAGGCCTTCCTACGCAGCCGGAGCTGCGGGCTCTGCTTCCCCTTGCAGCTCGGAGGTCGCCCGTCTTGCCTGCTCTTCACCGCGGCTGGAGCCGCAGACTTTTCACCATCATGCGGCATTGAGCCGCCGCCGACGTCTTCACCATCTTTGTGGCTGGAGGCCGCAAGCCCTGGGCTGGATTGGTGGCTGGAGCCGCCCTCAGAGCTTCCTGCAGCAGCTGGAGCCACTGCTGTCCTTGGGGACTGCCTCTAGGCCCAGCCCTGCTTCTGTGCGTCGTTGTTGGTGCAGGACCGCTGTCCATGGTTCTGAACAGTTTCTGTTTCCAGCTCTAGGCACGCGGCCGCGCCTCTCTACAACATTTAAAGGACCCACGGCCGGATATGCCCTGGGCCCCACCTAGTGACTATTTCCTGAGCAGCCCTATAAAAGGGCTGTCTTTGCACTACGTCATGGCCTTGCATCGGAGTTCTTCAGCCCTGGAGGCTCCTGTCTGCCAGCGCTCCGACAGGTTTTCCTCTTCTTCGTGGAGCTCCTCGTCTAGTTGTCTCAGCTCGTCATGTCTTCGTTGCCTGAGGTCCCTGTTCAGGTGTACTGGTGTCTCGTCATTGATGACCGCTTCCTGATGTTCCAGGTCCCTTGATGTTCTTCGCCTGAGCTCTGGAGCCTTCTGTTCTGCCAGCCGTGGATCTCCAGGTGACGCTTCTCTGTCTTGGGAGATGCCAGCAGTGGACTGGTGTCCTGTGTTCCTGAGCCGTCCTGTGCTGCCAGTCTTTGTGGTGCTTCGGATGACATCGGCTTCATTGTCGAAGTCCCACCTTGACTGGATCCTCTCGTGCGCTCGTCCCGCTCTCCTCGTGGTCCGTGACCAGCCCCCTTGGGCTGTGTAGGGTGCGCAGTGGGACAGGGTGGTCCGCGACCAGCCCATTGGGTCTGCCCGTGAAGGTGGGCTGAGTAGGGCACCCTGAGAGACAGTGCCAATGTCTTCCTTCCCAGCTTCTCATCTCGTCTGGACTTCTCCAAGTTTCTCATCTCTTCTCTGATGCCATTGCATCAGCCTTGGTGTCATGTCTTCTACAGCAATGGTGTCATGTCTTCAACAGCCTTGGTGTCATGCCTTCACTTCAGCCTTGGTGTCAGGTCTTCGTGTCAAGGCCTCCGTCTGTTCTCATTCTCAGGCCGGCCTGCTGCCCCATGCCGATCCAAGCGGCAGGTCCGAAAGGGCTTGGAACAGTCGGAGGACCGTTCCCCTACCAACATCATCTTGTTGTTGGCTCTGGGAGCTTGCAGGCCCGGCAGAGGGTAAGACCGTGTCTCTGCCATCCTGGGACATGTCGCCAACCCTCGATTCGGTCCTGGATCCTTCTGGGGTCGAGCTGAGGCCCAAGGGCACACTAAACACCCGAAATGTAACAGGTATATGTGATTGGGTGTAGTGTGAGTACTGTTTCTGGGGAGGTTTCTGTAGAAACTTTGATGTGGATGGGGTAAAATTGAAAAGCTGGAGAGGGTCATCTTTTGGAATTTTGAAAAGCTGTATATGTGAGGTTTGGGATACTCACTTATATACTAAATCTGTGCATTGTACCATATTGTATATTTCATAGCTTTATTCTTTTTTAAGTAGTCCATATTCTGCATGTTTGTCCGAGTAACTTTAGCATTAAAATCTTGCTGGTCTGATCACCCCTGACATAACTTTTTATTCAGCTAACAACTTATCTAGCTTTGTCAGAGGTAGTCCGTGATATTCCAGGGCAGAGCATCAGTTTTTGGCTAAGTTAGCTGAATAACTTCTATTTTCAATTTTATCAGGCTAAGGTAGACATATAACTTTAAGACAGCCAAACAGCAAACTTAAAGTTATCCATAAAATTTAAGATAATTGGGTCTATTCAGTGGCATGTCAATGCCACTGAATATTCCAGGTAAGTTAGCTTGATAAGTGTATCCAGCTAATTTACCTAACTGGCTAGAGGCTAAATATGGACCTCTTTGTACTTAAAAAAGTTTTGCCTCCGGTATGTTTGTTTTTAAGTTTTCTTGGCCTTCTTTATTAATATTTTAAATCTAATTTGCCAGTGCTTACACTCTTTCCTATTTTCCTTATTAGGACCTGCTTTCTATTTTTTAAATGATGGCTTTAAATTTAATCTTTTTAACTTGTGGAATATATATATTTTTTTCAATTATCTCTTTATTTCATCTTTTAACCAAATACAGAATCAAAACACAAGAATTAGTGATATTAACACACATAAAGGAGAAACAAAATTCTCCATTAACATCAAAATTATAGAAACACCATTAGTCCACCATCATGGAGGGAGATAAAAGAAATGACACAATCTTAAGAAAGCAAGTAAACTCCACCTGAATAACTTTTATACTACAATTCCTCCTTACCCACAAATTAGTCACCCAGATTTGTCAAGCAGAATAGTTGGCAGATGTGCAGGATCTGAAAATCTATTTTCTTAAAAATCTATAATACATTTACATGGAAATTTTAATAATAAAGTGGCTCCCAATTCTCAAACACATTGTTTTAACTGAAAAAAATGCCTTCCTTCTGACTTGGGTTTCTTTAGCCACATCAGGAAGAATTTCTATCCTGCCACTGCAAAAATTCTCATTTTTATATTTAAAACATTGCTTTAACGCCATATCTTTATCTGATTCAGCATAAATGAGACCAATGAAGTTGTTCTTTTTTTAATTACGTCACTCAAATTTTGTAGACAAGATGACAAATTAGGGCTATCAATAGGTGCAATCAAATCCATAGAACCCTCAATTGGATTAATTACTAGCTTTTTGTCTGAAAAATAAAAATATTTAAAAAAATGAAATACTTTCTAGGAAGAGGTTCTACATGTAATAGCCATTTAGTTTTTGGGTAATTTAGGTACCGTAAATGTTTAGGTTTTAACATATTCTCCAATGACTCACATTTAATGATTTTTTTATTTCAGTCTTCACTACAGATGATATTGGGGGTTAAGAAGTTCCACAGGTGATAGCCATTAAGCTTTGGGTAATTTAAGTAACATAAATGTTTAGATCTTAACGTATTCTCCAATGACTTACATTTATGGAAAAATAACAATTTATCCTTAATATCTCCAGGTACCATAGCTTGCAAAATAGACAAAGAAGATGATATTACAGTGAGTTGACTATCCAGCTCTACCGCCTTATTAAAATTCAAGTCAGTCAGTTTCGAAGAAACTCCAGCAGAAAATGAACATAATTGTGGCTAAGGTTGTTTCAGTACATGAGAATATCCGTCAGATGTCTTTCAAAGTTACATCAGCAGGTTCAACAGCCAGACCTACTGCTCCAATTTCACCCACCCCAACTGGGAGTGAAATAGGATCTGGAACCAAAATCCTTGCTTCATTGAGGGTTTGTCTATTAGCTGGCACAACTACATTAAGATAATGACTCACTGAGCATTGCAGAGAGCAGCCACCTATGGAGCCGAGCCATAATGGACCAACAAAAGACCTTGGTCTCCCGATATATTCAATGGCAAATTAGTGTCTTTCTCTCTTCCCTCAGTGGGTGTTGGTGGGTAACAAGGGAGGAGCTCAATCTCCAGGACTCAGAGATGCACCAGTACTTCCCCCACTTAGGTCAGCATTCTGACCACCACTAAACTGTTTAAAATGAAGATCTTGTTACGGGACCGGGCCCTACCCTGGTCCCTCCTCTTACCTCCAGGCCGGCCCAGCCCGCATGGATGTTCCTTCGGCCATGTAGGCCTGATTCACAGCCTGCCGCGTCTCTCTGTACGAGGGAGACGCCACCAGTCCAACACACTTGGACCCGCCCCCTAGCTGCGCGCGCGTTCAGGGGCTGGAGTTTTAAAGGGGCCAGCATGGGAAAACCTGAGAAGACGCCCCGGATGATGTCAGACGCTGCAGGGTATTTAAACCCTGCAGCTCCATCAGGACAGGGCCTTGCAACGAGGTTTGCTCAGTTCCCCTGAGTCTCTAGTTGCTGCATTGGTCTCTGGATCGTCTCTGCTGTCTTCTGGCTTCTGACCTGGATCCATTCCCTGACTATGTCTTCAGCTTCTGCCCCTGGCTTTGGTTTGTCTTCTACTTCTGGCTTCGGACCCGGCTTCGTCTTCTGACTACGTCTTCAGCTTCCGCTCCTGGTTTTGGATTTGACTTCTGACCTCTGGCTTCCGTCCCACGACTCTGCATTCAGCTTTCGCCCCTGGCTTCGGTTTGGACCTCTGACTCCTGACTTCTGACTTGGCTTCGTTCCTGAACTCTTTCAGCTCCTCTTCCACTTAGGTATCCGGTACTCGCTGGCCCAGAAGATTCTCCTAAGGCCCAGCGGCTTGGGCTCTCACGGACTCCTCCTGAGGAAGCCGCGGTCTTCCGAGAGTGAAGTCTCTCCAGCTTCCTGGGTCCAGCCGTCCACATCTTCCACCTCTTCGGCCGCTGCCTGGATCCTTGGTCGCATAGGGTCCCGCCTAAGTCCAAGAGGCCCGGGTTCCCACAGGCTCCTCCTGGGGGTAACTTGGGCTTCCAGTGGTGAAGCCTCCTCCAGAGTCTCTTCGGTGCCACCTCCCGGCTGTGATGCTTCCTGTGGGTTCCCACAACACAGCATCCATTGTCTCAGCTGACCCAAGGGTCCACAACCTTAACAGATCTAAGGTACCCTTCACTGGAGTCAAGTTAATGGGGGCTCCAAGGATCTTCCTCTTCTGCTTTTTCTCCCTTTCAGAGCTACCCCCCAAAATTTCTAAATGGGTGCACCCCTTTGGCAGTGTACAAGCAACTGTGCATTGCTGCTAGCAGGGAGAAGAAGTCTGCCTGTGATGTTGTCAGCACCTCTGCTCAGGAAGCATGGTAACACCACTCATGGTGTCAGCTCAAGTAGGAGATTGTTAGGATTTGTGAGTTTGTGGGCCCCTGGGCCGAGGTGAGAGATGGTACTGCCCACGGGGAGGAGCCCTGTGAGCCTCACCATCGGGAGGCGAGGTCTCAGCTGTGAGGTGTATAGAGCAACAGGTTCTGGAGAGAGAGAGAGATGAGAGGCAGAGGAAGCTAGGGAGAGTGACCCCAGGTGGTGGATTCACAGAACATCAGCACAGGGAGCTGATGTAGTACTAGCTTGAGAGTCCTTGAAACTTTAATAGAGAAGCAGAGTGGCACTGCCCATGAAGCGGGCAATGTGGCAGAAAGACACACAGGCACTGAGGAGCCCCAGGGTCTGTGAAGTGGGGTATACCCATGGAGAAGTCCTCTGTAGTGATGATACGGCAATGGTTCGCAGAGCGGGGTACACCAGTGAGGGTTCCTCAGTAGCTATGGCAAGGCAAGGGTCTGCAGAGCAGGGTACACTGAAGAGGGTTTCTCAGTAGCAATGATACAGCAATAGTCCACAGAGCGGGGTACTCACTGTAGCAGAGTGAAAGTTCCAGAGAAGACCCTGGGGAACGGAGCAGGCAGAAAGCCCTCCAAGGAGTGGATAGCTAGAGACAGGAAGGGCCCCTGAGGAGCGGGTAACCGGAATGTTTCACGTCACGAAGCAGGAACTGGAACAAGGTTCTGTAGCGAGCGAAGCAGATTTAGCAATGAGGGAACTTGTTACCAAGTCGTAGGTAGGCAGGGCCAGCCGGCTTAAGAGTCCTTGATGAATGACGTCATCCGAGGGGGACACCCCCGAGGTTCCTGCCATGACGTGCATAAGACTGGCCAGGTAGTGCTCGCGCGCGCCTAAGGGACTCCAAGGGCAAGATGGCAGTCGGCAGCATCTACGCCGTCCAGGGGGCCCCGGGAACCAGGGCGTCTAGGCCGGCGATAGCTGGCGGAGGCCGTGAGTCGACCCAGAGGAGTCAGAGTAGTCAAGCAAGAGGTGAGCAACAGTGGTCGCAGCCATAACAGAGATCACTGGCACATTTCTCAAATTCCCTCACTACACGCCACTTCTAGCAGGGAGAAGTAGGCTGCCTGTGATGATGTCAGAGCCTCTGTTCAGAAAGCAGAGGTCCCAACCCCCATGGGGTCAGATTAGACAGGAGATCACCGGCACATCTCTCAAAGTCCCTCCGTGGAATATATTTTATCTTGGCTTCCAAGATGGTATTTTTAAACAGTCTCCATACCTCATGCAGACTTTTAACCCTCACAAATCCATTTAGTTTCTATTTTCCTCATTTTATCATAATTTAATTATATCAAAGTTAGTTGTGTCATGATCACTGTTGTCAAGCAACTGCATCACCATTATCCCTTGCACTAGATCTTGAGTTCCACTGAGAACTAGATCTAAAATAGCTCTCCCTCTCATCGTTTCAGGATTAGCTGTTCCAAGATGCAGTCATTTATGGCATCTAGAAACTTTATCTCCCAACTATGCCCTGAGGAATTTTTTTTTCTTGAGGGTCTAATGATCAGAAATACTTTTCTGGCATCTATGTCAACAGTCAACTTGTATGAAAGCTCTTTCTTATCATAGGGAAGAAGTTTAGGATCTTACAATGATTTTTAATAGAATGATTTATTTAATTGTTAATTAGCATAGGTCAAACTATTTTGTTTTTCTATACTGACACTTGTATTTTTCCTTCCCATTCTTGCCAGTGGGATCCTGTCCACTGCTATGGTTGCTTTTCCAATCATTTTTCCATTGAACAGCGTTGTCAATGACCCCCCCCCCCCCCCCACCCTAAGAAGCATACAGAGTTATAAAAGTTTGAAGTAGTCTCATTTTATTTCTAGTTTAATCTAGATTCCTTAAACTGTAAAGGAAAATTTAAATGGTATTTATCTTTGCCTTTCCTCCTTTTATCTATTCATTTTCATCAGCCCTTCCTTAGCCAGAGGGCAAGCCTTGGGCAACTCTAGAAACTTTCACCTGCCTGAGGTTGGGTTGCTTCCTTTGAGGTGCACATTAGCGAGCAGGGGCTGCTGCTCTAGCACAACCATCTTCCATCCCTCCCAGGCCTGACAAATAGGGGACGCAAACCCAGATGCCATGCAGCACCTAGAACTGAGTTAGAGGGCTGCGCTTTAATTATAATTTCAATCAAACTAAATTCTTGAACAGCATGTGCACTTACAAAACATCTTTCATTTTAAAGCACATGAAAAAGCAGACTCTACATCTAAATAAATAAATAAATACATCGATCAGTCAGAAGAAGATGGCTAATTAGCAATTTTTTCCTTCCTTCATATTAGTTCAACTATCTCCTTAGTCAGTTGTTGCTCTTAAGAGACTGGCTGAAATTTTTATGTGCTGCTCTGGTCCTCTATTTATGAGAGGCTATCTGTTCAATGGATTGATGCTTTACTGTGTTTGAGAGTTAAAAAATAAATGCAGGTTAACAAAACACATTTGGCGAGGTTCTGGGCTGGACAAGTCTAGACAAAGGTTTGATGGGAGTATACTTGTGGAAGCCTCTAAGGGGATATTCCAAGTATTTTTTTTTTTTTTTATAAAGGTTAAAAGTTTATCCAATTTCCTGAACTGGGAAAAATTCAGATAGTTCTAAGACAGCTCAGTGGAGGTGTGTGCCTTGTGTGTAAATGACCCAGCATGGCAATTTCTTATGTTCTTCTGTTTATTTTAAAGAGGAAAATCTCCTTGGATTTTTACTTCTCAGGAAGTTGTAAATAGGAAGTGTTGTTTTTATAAACATTCCAGGTATATTTTCCTTTGTTGCTAAGGGCAGGAAATGCTTGATTTCACCCTTCTCATGAAATGGTGCCTTGTGGGACCACATGTGGTTTTCGGGATGGCAATGAACCCCTTCCTCCTTCCACTACAGCTCCTCTGTTTTTAATCAGGGCAGAGCTTTCTGTTTTTCCAGTTTGAGCAGAAACCAGCACAGACCTCAGACCTTGGTGTATCAAACACACAGAAAATAATATTTTGAAAGCAGTACTGTTTTCTATATAAGTGAAACATTTTATTAGCTATGAAAAAGTGTAGAGCTTGAACCTCCGAACCCCCCCTCCCTCTGGTTTAATGGCCTGCCCTCCCTCCAGTTACCCCCAGATCCTTTAAATCCCTCAGAGATGGCTGATCTTTTTTAACGTACACTTCTTCCATAGAAGTAAAGTTACGCAGAACTAGACCTAAGAACATAAGAGATTGCCATGCTGGGTCAGACCAAGGGCCCATCAAGTCCAGCATCCTGTTTCCAACAGAGGCCAAATCAGGCCATAAGAACCTGGCAATTACCCAAATGCTAAGAAGATCCCATGCTACTGATGCAATTAATAGCAATGGCTATTCCCTAAGTAACTTGATTAATAGCCATTAATGGACTTCTCCTCCAAGAACTTATCCAAACCTTTTTTGAACCCAGCTACACTAACTGCACTAACCACATCCTCTGGCAAAAAATTCCAGAGCTTTATTGTTCATTGAGTGAAAAAGAATTTTCTCCGATTAGTCTTAAATGTGCTACTTGCTAACTTCATGGAGTGCCCCCTATTATCTGAAAGTGTAAATAACCGATTCACATCTACTCGTTCAAGACCTCTCATGATCTTAAAGACCTCTATCATATCCCCCCTCAGCTGTCTCTTCTCCAAGCTGAACTGCCCTAACCTCTTCAGCCTTTCCTCATAGGGGAGCTGTTCTACCCCCTTAACATTTTGGTTGCCCTAGATGAGTGCCCAAGTGCGAAACTATTTGCTTGCACATCTCTTGGCCATGTCCCAGAATGCCCATGCCCAATCCAATCTACATCCACACCATACTCCTTTTTAAATTGTTGTGAGATATTTGTGCATTGGAATTTGTATGCCCATATGGGCATCTTTTAAAATATCGTGGGAATATGAATGCCCTACTTGCTTGCGCATCTCCCAGTTTTGGCGAGTGCCAGGCCTTTTCATCTTATAGTGCAAGAAAAATCTTTTTTACGACTGCAGCGTAGCAAGGTTCGTGTGCTGCCTTTAGTAAAACTGTACGAGAAATTAGAATTCAAGAACCCTTTCATGTTTTATTAGGAAAATGGACAAAAGGTACAGAGGTGCAATTGGCACATGAAGAACTACAAGCATATATCAGACTGTAGAAATTTCAGCAAACATGATCTTAACGACAGACATATGTATATGCCCCAGACTTGGACATATAAAGCTCATTTTATCTCTTCTGATACATGCATTAAATGTTTTCCCCTCCGTGGTACATGTATATTTTTTTAACTAGACTTTTGGACCATTTGAGCCAACTTTTCACTATTAGATGTCCAACCTCCTTCTGGATGTGTCTTTTCGATATTTTTGAAGAAATATGACCTAAAATACAAAAAAGGAAGAGGTTATTTATTAGAAAAGTGTGTTTTTTGGCAAAAGACAATACTGGTGAGTTGGATAATTTCTGAAAGCCCTACTTTACTGCAATGGGAGTTGCATTTACATAGTCTATTAATTTTGAGCACAAAATTGCTAAAAAGCTTTCAGCCAAACAATATAAGAGTTTCCTAGCTATTTGGCATGAATTCAATCTAGCAATGTCTCCCAAAACTAAAAGTTTATTATTGAACACTTAAGGGTTGATTTTAAGACATGTGCAAAAGCATCCATATACGCAGTTCTCGATGCATGCACATAGACGCGCCGATTTTATAACGTGTGCTGCTGCACGCATGTTATAAAATAGGATGTCTGCACGCACATGCACGCCGGATTTTAACATCCATGTTTACATGTGCAGATGGCCCGCAACTTGCACAGGGGGAGGGGATTTTCCAATTATGTGCTGCAATGCGATTGGCCTTTTTCCCAGTTCCCTCCCTGTCCACTCCAATTAAGAAGCGGTCTAGAAAGGAACTTCCCTACCCCCCTACCTAACCTTTCTCCCTTTTCCCCTCTATACTCCAACCCCTAACCACTACCTAGATACTCCAAATTTTTTTTATTTCTATACTTACTGCTCCTCGGGAGCAGAAGTAAATGCCGCGTGTTGGCCAGCTGCCGGCGCACGCTTCCCCAGCTGCCAGCGTGCGCTTCCCCAAGACAACATCTAATGGCACTGTGCAGGCCTGCCCCGCCCAGACCATGCCCCCCGCCCACCCCTTTTACGTGGCCCGGCACTTCTGCGCATAATAGGGGTTGCACGTGTGGCCGGGCCCTTTGTAAAATGCATGTGGGGTGCACAGGTCCCAGCCACACGCGTAATCCCCATTTTTTACACACGCAGGCCTTTTAAAATTGGGCCTTTAATGAAAGGTTGATGTTTCTACTTGGAATGTTGGGGAGGCAGCCATTTGGAGTTCAGACTGTTTTGTTGTCAGGATGCCACATGAGATTGTAATTCCTTTCAGCTTTCTGATTAAGTGAGGGAGAGGTACGAGATGAGGAAAAGGTTAAATCCAAATTATTTTGTGAGTAGTATTGTTGTATTTTATAAAAAGTTGATAAAGTTTGAAAAAAATATAGATTTCAAGTTAAAATAGGTTGTCTCTGAAAGAGGCATGTGTTTAAAGCAGGGCTATATAGCTCTTTAAAGGAGTTTGACTATTACTCATCTGGTAGTCTTTCTTCTATTTCACTTAGGTTATTAACAAGGCCACTATCTCATTACCTGACCACTATGCTAAGCTACATCTATATACCCATTGGCAGTATGTACTGATGACGCCAAGAGTTTTCTACAAAAGAGAAAAAATTATAGCAATCTAGTACCAGTATTACTTATAAATCCGCCGTTCGTCAAAGTGTAAGAGTTTTTTCTGGGGGAAAATATCTTAGCCACTCTTTTCCATTGCCTACTAACAATGAAATGAGATTATCTATGGTATTTATTATACATTGATTGGCATCTGGTGCTTTAAAAAAAAATTATTATGAGAGCAATACACTTTAATGTGAAACGCTCTACCCTGCTCCCTTGTGCTGTGCTATATGCTTTTTAGGAACAAGCATAGTAAATTTGTAACAATAAAGACAACTATGAAAACAAATTCTGTTATGAATTGTAAATTGCTCTTCCATAGGGATGAACATGTTTTTAGAGACAGAGTTGTTGTGCAGTAAAATAAGAGACCCTAGCAAGAAGGGCTACGAATGATCCAATGTTTGGTGCTACAGAGGAACCAGATACAGTCGCTGAAGTGAGGCCAGAGATGCAGCTGGCAAAGACGGGGAAATGAAAAGCCCTGAGAGATATTTCTGGTGCAACAGAAGGGCTTTCTCAAGTTGCTGAGACTGCCAGTTATATGAGTGAGATTTGGGAGCTAAGAGCCACCAGGGAGGAAAGAAAAGTTCTGGGACAAGTAGAAGAGAAACCACATCAACAGCACCCAAGAGAAGCTGCAAGAGTCCGACCTGAGGAAAAAAGTGGACTCAAATAAAGGATTAAGGGTGGTCACTGAGCAAAAGGCACGTTGGGTGGTACTAATACTGGTATCTGGTAGAACCCCAATCCCAAGCCTAGCTGAGGGAAGCCAGATGCAAGGGATTGAGGATAAAAGGCACTTCCCTGGATGGGATCCTGTTGTGGGTTCTGCTAGCGGGTTAGCAATCTGTTAGGATTTGCTATGTGGATGGGAGGAGCTAGCAGATGAGAATAACAGTCTGATAGAATCCCCTCCCCAAAGGGGAGGAGTAGCAATCTGTAGTGAACTGCCTCCTATGGGTCTACTAAGGAATGGCAATATGTTATGATGTAGACTGCAGAGTTGGCAATCTGTACCAGCGGAGTACTAGATATCGTGCTCAGCTGGACAGAAAGTAGATAGGTGAATCCTTGGGCCTATGGCAGATGACAGTGCCCCCAGGAGGGAGTCCCGAGAGGGACCACTGGCTAGGCTGGAGTATGGAGACAGACACAGATAGTTCTTTTTATTAGATAGGTAGTATAACCACCAGAGGTGGCAGTAATGAGCTGGTATGCCCTGCAGGGCTGAAGTCCCTCAGATACTGGAACTGCGATTCCAAGGTTTCTGAGCTGCAAAGAGACTGTAGATAGTGATAGACAGTGTATGCAGATATACATAGCCAGTACTAGATGATAACTCACATAAGGTCTTGAGATGGCTCAGTAGCTGGAAAGGGTTAGGCCCTCGAGGAGCGAGTACCTGGTTCCAAGGAAAGCTCTGAGAGAGCGGTGGTCACTCACAATAATCTGTATCTGGAATAGCTTCTAGTCAATAGAGAATCTTCAGAGTGTTCAGGAGCATAGACCCTCGAGGAGTGAGTGCCGGTTCCTATATACCTTCTGAAATAGTAACTCACAAATGTCTGTACATGCAATAGCTTCTGGACAAGGAGAATCTTCAGAGTATTCAGGAACATAGGCCCTCGAGGAACGAGTACCGGTTCCTATCTGTAGTCTGAAATAATAACTCACAATGCCTGTCTTTTGCAATCACTTTCAGGCAATGGCGAGTCTTCAGAGAGTTTAGGAACTTGGGCCCTCGAGGAGCGAATACCGCTTCCTATCTGTAATCTGAAATAGAGAAAGAGAATGAGGCTCCCGAGGAGCGGGTACCCCTGGTAGGTTCGGAGAGGTAATGTTGCAAGATTGAAGCGGGTCCAAAGGAAATCCCTCAAGCAATCCTTTGGGTGCAAAGTAGTCTTGGACAGCCGAAGCCCGTCTTCTGGCATTCAAACCAGGTGCAGCCAGTATATGTTTTATGCTGATCTTGTGCAGCTAGACCTCTGACAGGATCCAGATGATCAGATCATATAACCCCGATATTAAAGGACCTTCACTGGTTGCCTATTAAATACAGGGCCCAACATAAAACTCTTACCCTAATTCATAAAAAGCTATACAATGATAAAATTGAATGGCTAACATCCTCCCTTCATTTCCATACTCCCTCAAGAAATACTAGATCAACAGATACAGGAATGTTACCCATTCCTTCCCCTAAAATTGCTCATCTAAATGGTGTCAGAGAGAGCCATTTCTATTGCTGGGCCCCAACTATAGAACTCTGTACCAAAGGAACTACAATTGGAACTGACATCAAATTATTTAAAAAGGGCATCAAAACCTGGCTTTTCAAACAAGCCTCCAAAAACTATTAAATTAATGTTTTAAGAATACTGGACATATATCACGGTAATGTATACTTTTACATTTATTATCTCTGCACTCACTATCCTGCCTCTCTAATAACTTAAACTTTATTAACAATTAGTTTACTATGCTAATTATTTAGTATTTTAGTCTACTTTTATGAAACCATGTATTTACTTCCTTTTCTTTTTGGAAATGCAAATATTATTAAATGCATATTTGTTACCTACTGTAAACCGGTTTGATATGTTCACATGAAAAATTCGGTATATAAAGAATTATAAATAAAATAAATAAATCTTGAGATCAACAGTAGTGGAAGTGCTAGCCCTGCAAGTTTTGAATAGCACAGGACAGGCACACAAAGAGCAATGGGAGAACAGTCTCCTTGTATGTCACTGGCAGCCTCCCAGGTCTGCTCCTCATCTAGGCTGGTGGTGCCTCCCGGGAGGGTGCCTCTTCTCGGCTGCTGGTGAGTGAGTCAGCTGACGGCCTCCTGAACCTGATGGGTTTTGTCTTTGTGTATGTAAGTGAATGGGAACCTGCCTGAGTGTTGTTGTGTGTGTGTGTAAATGGTAGCCTGTCTGGGTATGTGTGTGTGTGAATGATAACCTATCTGGGGGTGTAAGAATGGGGGCCTGCTTTTGGGGGGGGGGGATGTGAATAGGAGCCTGCCTGTGTGTGTCTGTGAGAGAGAGGCAGCATGTGGGTGAGAGAGAGAGACAGCCTGGTATGTGTGGGGGTGACTGATGAGAGGGGGAGTGACTGGTCTTACTGTATGGAGTGACAGGTGGGAGAGAGACTGGAGTGGTGAGTGGTGACTGGTGAGAGAGAGGCAGCCTGGTTTGTGTGTAGGATGACTGATGAGAGGGTGAGTGATTGGAGTGACTTCATGAGGTGAGAGATGGAAGAGAGACTGGTTGAGATAGTAACTGGTGAGAGAGAGACAGCCTGGAATATGGAGGTGACTGGTGAGAGAGGAAGTGACTGAGGTGACAGGTGGGAGGGCAACTAGTTGGGTTGTTAGAAGTCACCCCAACCACTCCCCCTATTACTAGTCACTTCAACACACACCAGGCTGCCTTTTTCTCACCAGTCTGAAATTAAGGAAAGCCAAAATAAACACCCCAGAACCATTTTAAAAATGACACGGAAAAAAAATAAAATAAAGCACACTCCTATCCAGCATCCCTGGCTAGCCTTCATGATCCAAAACCCTATAGCCCAGTGCCAAGGTCTTGCCATTGTGCTGATGTCTAACCCTGGACCAACCATACACCAAAATAGCACCAGCCACTAGGGATGTGAATCTTTTTTTGACGATTTAAAAAATCGTCCGATATTTTTTAAATTGTCAAAAATCGTTAGAGTGCGCGATACAATAGAAATTCCCCCGATTTATCATGAAATATCGTAAATCAGGGATTTGGGGGGAGGGTGGGAAAACCAGCACACCAAAACAACCCCTAAACCCACCCCGACCATTTAAAACTAAACCCTTATCTTCCCCCACCCTCCAAACCCCCCCAAAACTTTTTACGAGTACCTGGTGGTCCAGTGGAAGCCCCGGGACTGATCTCCCACTCTCGGGCCATCGGCGCCATTTTGATGCCACTAATAAAAATGGCGCCGATGGCCCGATAAAAGAAAAACCCACCGACCCTTTAAAAATCGACTCCTTAGCTTCCCCCACCCTTCCAACCCCCCCCCAAAAAAAACATTTTAAAATTACCTGGTGGTCCAGTGGGGGCGTGGGGAACAATCTCCCACTCTCAGGCTATCGACTGCCACTAATAAAAATGGTGCCGATGGCCCTTTGCCTTTACCATGTGACAGGGTATCCGTGCCATTGGCCAGCCCCCGTCACATGGTAGGAGCACTGGACATTTTTGGGGGTGTTGGGATGGTGGGGGAAGCTAAGGGGTCAGTTTTTAAGGGTCAGGGTGGGTTTTTTGTTTATCGGATCGAGCGCAGCCGATAAACAAAAACCCAATCGGGCCGAACGATAAAAATTTTAAGATTTGAATTGGAACCAGAACCGATCAGATTCCGGTTCCGATTCACATCTCTACCAGCCACACTGGAAGAAGGCAGTGAACTGACATTACTTTGGTACCAACCCCAGGTTACTGACATGACTTCTAAAGTGCTGGGACATTGGTGTGAGTAACTGAGCATGGCTCCTGCCCATTTCCTACCCATAAACAACCTCAGGGTGGATCCTCTCTGCTGTCCCGGGCTGAGGGAGTCTAGGTAAGTAGGGACCTGTAATGTTCCTTTGCGGGTGTACACCGGAGAAGTCCTCTTTCCTGCCAGGTTTAGTGTAAGTAAACCCACCCAGCCAGTCTCGCAGGGGTAGGGAGAGAAAGCAGGGATAAAAATAGGAAAAAGTCCTGCTAGTCCAGTAAACCTCTGCAACAAAGGATCGGGTAGAAATGAGTTTAATGATTTTATTATATTAGAAAACAAAAAATTAAGATTTGATTGGCAATAAATAATATAACATATGTTTAAGATCTTTCAATAAATATTTTTTAACTAATACTTCAAAAAACTTATCTATTTAGATAACAGTTTGAAACGTCAATGTTTATTTATTTATACCTTTTTCGTTTTGCATTGAAATACTTTAAATTATATTAACAATTATATTTTTGTCTTATAGAATCTTAGGCTGAATCCAAAAAATGAGTCAGATAAGTTTTATATTTTTATTTTCTCTTTACTATACTCTGCTTTATTCACAGTTTGTATATACAGCACTGTGTATGCCATGAAGCTCTATAGAAATGTTAAGTAGTAGTAGTATTGAAGAAAATTATTTTTCACTCAGCGCATGGTTAAGCTCTGGAATTCATTGCCAGAGAATGTGGTTACAGCAGTTAGTGTAACTGGGTTTAAAAAAGGTTTGGATAGGTTCCTAGAGGATACATCCATAAACTGCTATGATGGTAATTAGTAAGCAATAGTAGCTTGTGATTTATCTAATGTTTGGGGACTTGCCAGATACTTGTGACTTGAATTGGCCACTGTTGGAAACAGGATACTGGGCTTGATGGAGCCTTGGTCTGACCTAGTATGGCAATTTCTTATGTTCTTATGTAGTATTTTAAGAAACAGAATCTTTGCAATTTATTCCTCTTTACAGGCTTTTTTGGTACAGCATCTCTTGAAGTAAGAATCTTTTGTTTTTTTCTTCTCTTTGTGTGTCTGATTTCTCCTCTTTTTTGTTTGGCTGTACTATTGAGTCCAGTAAAGTGTTGGTAGTCTGTCCAGACCTAATGTGTTTCTTTGATGTAGTATTGCACTTATCTCTGATCCTTTTTTGTCAAAGCTCTGATACGATGGGTGTCTCCTGGGCAATGGATCCTCAGGATACAAGTCGAGATGCTCCAGGTGTTGATTCTTTCTTCGTCAGCACCCTCTCCTCCAGGGATACCCACTGTCTGACTTTCCAAAATCAATAACAAAGCCTAACTTCCTGACATTGAGAATCTTCTACCATCTAGGAGCTCCCTATTGAGAAGTCGATAGGCTTAATGAACTGATGTGTTAGCTGGGGGGAAAAAGGATAATCAGAAACTCCCTGTCTTAAAGTTTAATTTAGGGGAACAGCACTCACTTTATTTATTTTTTTTTAACAATCTTCCATGCTTACTTCTATCAAGAACAGATGAAACAGAACTGTTGCTCCAGTTCAATATTCTGACAATTAACATTTCTGTCCCCTTACCTTAAAACAAAGTATAGGAGCAATTTTGAAACAAAATCACTTTTTTTCCTTCCAATCTTCCCACACTCACGCAGTAATACAGGTGGTACAGTCCTTGTGAGTGTACTCCTTAGAAGAAGGCTAACTCTGCCAAGATTTCTCTTGGGTCTAGCAGAGCTGGTGACTAGTGCTTCTACCCTTGTCTACCAAGACCCATCTTCTGCTCAGGTTTCCCATGTGAAAACCTTTTTTCTCCACAGAGCATATCATTTCCTTAATGACTTTGCCCATAAAGTACTACATTTTAAAGTTCTCATGTACCTCATTCCTACAGTTCTCAGCCTTCTTTATACCATGGCACAAGTGCCAACCACTTGTACTTGTTTTTTCCATTTTTATGCAGTTCAGAAATGGGCCCCAGGAGCTGGTCACTTTACTCCCCTAGTGTCCTTCCACTGGCCATTTCACTGCTTTTAATCATGAGACTATTTTTTGTTTTGATGTGGTTGTCATGGTAACCTTTCCTTAGTTCAGGGAGCTGCAGGTAATGGTAAAACCTGGGGTGGATTCCTGCATTCACTGGAGCCCTGGCTGAGGGGCTTTTTCTGCTTACAAAATATACCCAACAACTTTTCTATGGGTGAGGGGCTTGCCCAGGGCAACTCACTACTTATTTTGCCTCATTTGTTTAATTTGAAATTAAATTACCCAGTGCCACAGTCCACTTCTGGGATTTCTTTAGACTCTCCTGAGTGCAGCAGGGGCTTTCCAAAGGCCCCTTGCTGCTGAATGTGTCCCCCTTGCACTTCCTAGACTATCTGGGGTCATTATCCATGAGGCAGGGGCTTGCTTAGGGCTTCTGGGTGCTTTTCTGCCCCCCCTCCCCCCCATATTTTATTTTACTTTTAACTCTTTTGCTTTTTTTTCTCTTCTTTAATATTTTCTATTTGCTTCCCTGTGGTTCTGCTGTGATCAATTGTGCTTCTGGGTCACACGGTGTTAACATCACCACGGGCCCAGTAGTGAATGCAAACGGCTGCAGCTTTATTAACAATATAAAAGTTAATATATAAAAAGGATCATTTTCAGAAGCATAAATAGGAAGGGAAATGTTCAACAGACTGTATAAGGTGAAAGTCTGTGGGTAGTTTGTACCTGCAAGCTTTAGCTCAGATTTTCAAAGTTGACCCATTTTGAAAATTCATAGGTGTCTCTAGTCTGCGTGTACACATATGCGCAGGAAGTTACATTTTTTTCCAAGCAGGTATAACTTTCTTTGTGTACATTGCCATGCATACGTTTGAAAATCAAAAGTGTTCCCCTACTCCACCCTGGAACACCTCTCACAAGTACATGGAAAGGTGTATGTGTAATTGAATTACGTTTGTACATTTCTTACAAAACTGGAAGAATGTTCAAAAATCGATTTGCAAGCAAATAGTGGGGTTTATGTATGCAAATTGTCCTTTTGACTATTCCCCCAAAAATGTTTCCTATGAGATTTAATACATGAATTGTGTCCTATAAAAGCAAATACATATTTAAATGACAGTTATATAACATTCAACTAATGCTTACTCCACTACCCTCTCTCTCATGTCCACTTCATTGAGTCCTATATTGGCAAATCAACCATAGCATTGATATCATTCCATTGGGGCAACTAGCCTACCTTCATGGCTCCTGACTGCTGTGGGCCACTCTATATTGTGGTCAGTAATGATCCACTTAGAGAAGGGTAAAGTACCCTCAAGGTCCACAGTCAGGGAACCCCAGTATGTGTCAATGCATGGACAGGCCACCCCAGCCAGCACTTCTCAGTCTATGGCAGCTCAAGGCCCAAGCCCCTTTTAACATCTTTCTGTTGAGGCTACTAGCCAATCTTCATAGACCCTGGCCAATGTGGGCTGCCTTGTAACAGCAAACAATTATCTGCTTAGAAAGGGATGATACACCTCTTAGGTCTACTACTAGGGCACCCCAGTCTGTGGCAATGCAAGGCCATATCTGTCCTGGCCAGTACTTCATAGTGTCTGGCAGCACAAAATCCATGTCCTTTGAAGTCCTTTGTCTACCCCTTGGACCATCCAGGGGCAAACTTATTGCAGTAACATTTGTAGGTTTCCCCAAATGGATTTTTTGGACCATACTGATGATTATTGAATGATTGCCCTTTGCCAGACCCAGGGAAAATTGGGTAGAATTCCACCACTTTTTAGCTGCAACTACTTCTCCTTGTTCCCTTCTCCAACAGATGCCATCAAGGAGGGTGGGTGGGCAGAAATCTGTGCACCGGTGAGGAAAGAAGGAGCAGTAGCTGCTTATCCCTTGGCAAGGCTGGATATAGTGGCCATGTCAACATGCCCCTCTCCAGCTATGATTTTCCAGCCTGCCTTCTTAGGTCCTGTTTCCCTTTCTACAGATTGCTGAACACTTCACTCCAGCAGGAAAGGTAAACAAAAGAGCACCTGCTCACTTTCAGAGGAAAACATTTTAATTTTGTGGGTGTGTGTCTTCTGGACTCCAGTTGAGAGGCTATCACACTCACTCTTCTTGTATAAGGGCCATGGCGTCTTTTCAACACTGGTAGTGGTGGAGGGTTCACACTATCTTCATCTCTCTTTATCTGCACTGGGTTCCAGATTACGAATAAGGAGAAGCAGGAAGTCTCAAAATTGTCCTGGGGCAGCTCAGATCATGCAGTAACAAGTGTAACCTGCTTATCTCACAGGGCACCTTTAGTAACTTCAGAGGAGGTGAGCGACACCTCTGCAGCCCTTGAACAGTTCACAGTACCGGTTTCATCTAATGGAGACCAGATAAGTTCTGGGAGGCCCAAGGACAGCCTTATCTAAACAAAGTGACAAGGTAATAGCTAAAGCCAGGAAAATGCTGGGCTGCATAGAGAGAGGAATAACCAGTAAGAAAAAGGAAATAATAATGCCCTTGTGCAGGTCCTTGGTGAGGCCTCACCTGGAAGTCTATGTTCAGTTCTGGAGCTCGTATCTCAAAAAGGATAGAAACAGGATATAGAGGTGGTCCAGAGAAGGGCGACCAAAATGGTGTAGGGTCTGTATCGGAAGACTTATGAGAAGAGGCTGAAGAATCTAAATATGTATACCCTGGAAGAGAGGAGGTGCAGGGGAGATATGATACAGAACTTCAGATACCTGAAATGTTTTAATGATGCACAATCATCAAACCTTTTCTGTTGGAAAGAAATCAATAGAACTAGGGGTCATGAAATGAAACTCCAGCGGGGGAACGACTCAGAACCAATGTCAGGAAATATTTCCTTATGGAAAGGATGTGGATGCCTGAAATGCCCTTTTGGAGGAGATGGCAAAGACAAAACCAGTCAACAAATTCAAAAGAGCATGGGATAAACTTTGTAGATCTCTAAAGGCTAAAGAAATAAGAAATGCATGCAGCGGGGGTTACTTGCTGTTGCTGCAGTTCCTATCCTTAGCAGAAAGCATGGAGATTACTACCCTTTACCAATAAGCCTTGATTTGTTAAGAGCTTTGGAACTCGAGCCGGAAAAGTCTTTGATGCAGGAAAAAGAACGTGCTACATTTAGCTGGTACAGCGTCCGACAGATTGGATAGATTGACATCCCCTAAGGAAAGACCGTTGGGCGGACGGTAACATTTTGAATTCACATTGGTTTTGAATGTTTATACAGCAATAGCATATATATGAAGTGCTATTTTAAGCTAACAACAGCGCTTGAAGTCACAGTTTTGTTACATTGTTTCACAAAAAATAGGGAAAAAAAAGTAATCTGGATACAGAAAGTGTGTTTGGACACCCATTAAGTCATTTTTTGATACATCTTTTAGCTTTTTTTGCACAGTTAACAGATAAACAGGAAGTGGTTGATGGTGGATCGTTAATGATTAAACATTTAATTCATATTACCAGTGGGTAATGGTAACGCAATAAGATATGAAACTTTCCACTCTGCTTTCAAAAATTATTTTGTTGAATATACGCAGTTAAATTCAATTTTGTGTATTGAGTTGATGTTGGTTCAACCACAATATTAATGAACATGAACAAGTGAGGTGATATAATTGAGTTGATTTAATTAAACTGCAACATTGCTCTCTGCTTTGATGGCAGGGGAAAAGAGAAAACAACCAAGAGCCCCAACTTCTATGGTCTGGGATACTGATATGCAGACATAAGGGACAAAGTACAGCTCTGCTTCTACGGCCTATTCCTAAAGGAAATCAAGAAAGCGTTCAGGGTCTGTAACCTGAAGTATGCGTGTAAGTATTTACGCACACAAGGACACGCTGAAGTCCCCTACTGCATAACTTTACTTCGGCTATGGAAGGCATGTAAGTTTTAAAATGAAAAAAATCGGCTAGTTGGCGAGGTTTGAAGTGTCAGGACTAATAGGGTAAAAGGGATGCTATCTAACTAGGGAGTTAGGAAGTCCTATCCTTTACTGGGGCAAACTGGGAAAGAAGTGGGGAAACGGGTTTTTGCATCAATGCACGTCCCTTACAAAATCCCCCCACTTACATGGTAGAAGCATATAAGCCCAAGGTAGCAAGGGATGAACATCCACTGCCACAGTATTTTACGACTCCTTTATATCCTGTTAAACAATTAGAGACTGTATCTAAACTTGTTGAGTCACCTGTAATTGATTCTGAGGTAGATTTATTAGGGGACCCAGCTTATCGCGGGGGATATTGTGAGATGCCATCAGCTCCTGTAAAGGATCATGATCAGCCCCTAATAAATATGTCAGAAGGCCCTGATTATACTCCCCCAGGTTAAAAAGGCCAAGTCTCTTGTGCTATGTATCACACCTCTGGTTCAGATTCACAAGCAGATACTCCACAGTCAAATGCAGTCAGTTCAGGCAGCCAGACTTGTCCTCATTTAAGTATAAGTCTAGAAACTGAGCCAAGCCTTAAACAACTTCATTAGAAGAAATAGTGTCATCCCTACATTTGGGATTTGAAAAATGTTGCAGTAAATTTCCTGATTGTAAGCATGATTCTCTTAGAGAAAAAACACTTAAAGAAAGGCAAAGACTGCTCAAGGGGGAACAAGGTGTGTATTCTTTAGATGAGGTGCCTAGTGCAACTTCAGCTGTTATTAATGGTGTACAAATTGTTTATGAGCCTTGGTCATGAACTGATTTATTGGATATTAAAAATTCATTACCTAATTTTAGAAAAGACCCAAAAAAATGGTTGGAAGAGATTGAAAGCATTATTCAGGCTTTCGCTCCATCATTTAGGGATGTCAATCAGCTATTGACATTTGTTTTACCATTCGATGTGCGTGACCGTTTAATTGAAAAAGCTGAATGACCCTCAGGGGTAGATCTCCCAATGACTCAGACATGCCCCAGTAGTCATCAGGTTGAGGATTTGCTTAAAGCAGCTTTAGAAAATTTTCCTCCTAAAACAGATTGGTCTAAGATTACAATGTACGGTATAAAATGTTTACAGAAGAGTCCGCTGAATTTTTGAGCAGGTTAATGGAAGTGTCTGTGGCACATTCAGGAATTGATGATCCTGGAAAAGAAGCTAACCAGGCAGCTTTGACAAATTATTTCTTTATAGGGTTCAATCCTAAATTGAGACAGTAGCAAATGCTTGCATCACTTGGGGAACAGAAACTCTGTCTAAAGTTTGCACGATTACACAGACCTGCTATGAGAAATGATGTCAGCTAAGAGCCTGCAAGCTGATAAGTTATTGGCTTTACAAATACATCAATTTGAAAATGATCTTGGGGCACATGGAGGTGGCAGAGGAAGGGGTAGAGGAGGATTCAGAGGAAGGGGAGGGATTGCCCAGGGTCCTCTCCCTTGCAATTATTGTCATGAAATTGGACATTGGAAAAGAGACAATTGGTACCTCTTCCTCCTCCACCTCCATGTGCCCCAAGATCATTTTCAAATTGATGTATTTGTAAAGCCAATAACTTGTCATCGACAGCTAAACCATATAGCCCCGATACAGTGAAAATGCCATATGCCATTGCCTACTAGGGGTGTGCAGAGAAGAGATTGTCAGGAATTTTCCTGCTCTTACTCTAACTTCTGCTCTTCAATCAGAGCCTATGATTGTCCTGTCAGTATCTGGAAAACCTGTTAAATGCCTTGTAGATCCTGGGGCCTCTCGTTCTACTTTATGAATGGAATCTGCACCAGCAATTCCATTGTTAGCTGACAAGGTAAAGGTTGTGGGTGAGACTAATAATGTGGAGACCCTCTCTCTGTCCAGTCCAGCACTTCTACAGATAGGTCCTCTGCAAAATGTCACGTCTTTTTGTTGTCATCTTTCTCTCCTCTGAATTTATTAGGAAGGAATTTATTATGTAAATTGAATTGTACTTTTTCTGCCTCTCCTAAGGGTATTTTTCTTGCCTTTACAGAAGAAAATTTTTGTGTGGCACAGTCAGTTTTGGATACAGACCCTTCAGCATTTATGGGACCAGTTTCATCAACACATGTGTGTCCCCCTGATTTAGATCTTTTGCAGGTGCCTGACAGCTTTTGGGCTAAAGGAAGTACTGATGTAGGGCATTTACATATTGATCCTATTGTGAATTCAGCTAATCCAGCCAAAAAAGTTGCCAAGGAAACCATAGTTTGCATTGAAACCTGAGGTTGTTGAAGGGATAAGGCCAGGGATCTACTGGCTCAAGGGGTTTTCAATCAAATTGTCACCTACAGATTAAATTCCATGCAATACTCCTATTTTGCTTGTGTTAAAACCTCATTCTGACAAGTACAGGTTTGTACAGAATCTCCGTTGGATTAATGATGTGGTTTTCCCTAGTACTCCAACAGTGCAAGATCCTTACACACTTCTGTCTTTGACCCCACCTGTTTACAGTGGTAAATTTATGCTCTGCCCACTTTACTATTGAAATTGGCCCCGAGTCATGCTATTTGTTTGCATTCTCGTTTGAAAGTCAAACGTTTACCTGGACCAGGTTGCTCCAGAGGTTTGTGCATTTACCATTTATTATTTCAAAAGCCCTACACAGGGTTTTGGATTCATTTGTATTTCCATGTCAATCTGTTTTGTTACAAAAACACTGATGACCTTCTTTTGTGCTCAGTTTCACATACAGCGTCAGTTACAGACACAACCCAGCTGCTCATTCTTAGGGGTCATTCATCAAAATACGTTATGGCATTAACGCATGCGATAATGCATTAATGCATGTGTTAATGCCATAATGCATGCGATAATCGTGTTGACATCATTTGGATGAGGAAAGTCTCACAAAGTTGAGATTTTAACTATGTTCTCTCAGCCTAGCTTGATAGTACCCTGTTATAGAGTCCATCAAGGGCGAGAGTACATAGTCGAAATCTCAACTTTGTGAGACTTTCCTCACTCCAAATGTCGTCAAATCTTCACTGAGGTGTACTGTGCTGTTTGTTCGTATGTCTCACTCTGAATGTAAAACTGGCACCTAAATCCTAAACGAATATTAACACCTCACCTTGAGCTATTAGCTGACCCTCCTACAGAGATGCAAATAGCAGAGTTGTGTGCTCTCTCTCCTCTCCTAGAAATAGCTCCCCATCTGGGCACTTCACAAGCTGTGAAATAGAAGTATTGTGGGGTGTGAAAATTTTACCACACCCTGTGATACTACCTATGCAAAGCATACAGGTGGTAATTCTAAAATTACCATAAAAATGCCCCTTTTTCTTATTGCGGGCATTATTCATTCATTATTGTAGCATTTTGATGAATCTAGGGGTCACTTAGCTACAGCAGGGTTCAAAGTGTCTAAGAGTAAGGTACATGGC
The DNA here is from genome assembly GCF_901001135.1 of Rhinatrema bivittatum. Lineage (NCBI taxonomy): Eukaryota > Metazoa > Chordata > Amphibia > Gymnophiona > Rhinatrematidae > Rhinatrema > Rhinatrema bivittatum. The sequence continues at coordinate 541,120,848 of NC_042617.1, read as the reverse complement.
AGGGTACTCCCACGGTCATTATATTAAACATCCCATGACCTGTCACTATTAAACAACTACGCTCTTTTCAGGAATCAGTAAATTTTTCCAGATTGTGGGGTAGATTTTTAAAGAAGCGCGTGCAGGGTACATTTCTGCGTGCTACCTGGCGCACACAAATGTACACCCGATTTTATAACATGCGCGCACCGAGTCCTAGGGGAGCCCCGATGGCTTTCCCTGTTCCCTCCAAGGTGGCTCCGAAATTGGAGCGGCCTCGGAGGGAACTTTTCTTCCGCTCCCCCCAATCTTCCCCTCCCTTCCCCTATCTAACTCACCCCCCAGCCCTACCTAAATCCCCCCCTACCTTATTTCAATTATTTACGCCTGCCTCTGGCAGGCGTAACTTGCGCGCGTCAGCCGGCTGCCGGCGCGCCATCCCCTGGCACAGCTGCTGTGCCGGAGGCCTCGGTCCCGCCCCCGGACCGGCACCACACCCACGCCCCTTCCCACCCCTTTTTCAAAGCCCCGGGACATACGCACGTCCCGGAGCTTGCGCATGCTGCCAAGCTTATGCAAAATTAGCTCGGTGCGCGCAGGAGCAGGTTTTCGGAGTTACGCACATAACCCTTTGAAAATCTGCCCCTATGAATCTTGGAGTTTGCTGCATTAACACACCCACTGTATACTTTGTTACAGGGAGCTCAGATTTCTTCCTCATAGCAAATATTATGGAATAGAAAAGCAGAGAAATCCTCTTTTATGTTAAAGCAGAAATTTGCATCAGTCCCGGCATCAGGCTTACCAAATTATAACCTGTCTTTCTCATTGTTTTGCCATGAGCAAGAGGGAATAGTTTCAGGGATCTTAACTCATCCTCTTTGAGGGCATCATAGACTTTAAGCTTATTTGTCACATTGATTAGATTCTGTTGCTCAGGCACTCCCTTCTTGTTTGAAAGCTGTGGCAGCTGTTGCAGACCTGGTTGAGATGGCTCAGGCCTTTGTTCTAGGTCACAGTTTACATCTATATATCACACATTCTGTCATGATTTTGTTGAACCATTCCAAAACTCAAGTTACTGTCTAATTCATGACTTACTTGTTATGACCTTTTACTACAGGACAGCAGCATTTAAATATCCATTGGTCAACTCTTTGGAATCCAGCATCACTGCTGCCCATCCCAGAGGTTGGAAACCCACATGTTTGTGAAGAAGTAGTGCAGCAGGATGCTGGATTTTGTCCTGATTTTTTAGATGGTGTCATCAGTATATGGAACGTGAGTCCGCAACAGAATCCGAGCACAGCTAGCACTCTAAATCCAAATCACACACCAAGAATGAGTGCTAGATAAAGGGTTACACAGTCCAAAAATTCCAAGGAATTTAAATCCAAGAAGGTTCTTTATTTTAAATCGGCAACTCCACTGTATAGAACAACCATGTTCTCAAAAGGAAGAGTCCCCCGACACGGACCCGTGTTTCACCAAAGGCTGCATCGGGAGGGACACACAGTAAGTCTTAACGAACACTATGAACAAAAAACATTAAGAAAGGACTGTGTTAAGGAAAGTCGCCAATGCCGTACATCATTAGATTATAGAGATACATGCAATTCTTACCTGCATCAAATTTACAAAGTTACATGGCAGGGAGCGCACTTCATAAAATTAAACACAGACCTTTAAACATACAGAAAAGGCGCCAAAACATTCATGGACCAATCAGCTGAGGAGATGACCCACCAATCGGGACAGAGAACTCTCATCCAATCAAAATCAGGTAAAATGAACTCACTCTATTTCCTTATTTAAACCTCCAGGGGAAACAGTGTTGAGGCTATATATCCATCGTTGCTCACAGCAGATCAAAATCACCACCTCTAGGGAGAGTAGGTACTACTCTCCCTAAGGAAATAGAGTGGGTTCATTTTACCTGATTTTGATTGGATGAGAGTTCTCTGTCCCGATTGGTGGGTCATCTCCTCAGCTGATTGGTCTGTGAATGTTTTGGTGCCTTTTCTGTATGTTTAAAGGTCTGTGTTTAATTTTATGAAGTGCGCTCCCTGCCATGTAACTTTGTAAATTTGATGCAGGTAAGAATTGCATGTATCTCTATAATCTAATGATGTATGGCATTGGCGACTTTCCTTAACACAGTCCTTTCTTAATGTTTTTTGTTCATAGTGTTCATTAAGACTTACTGTGTGTCCCTCCTGATGCAGCCTTTGGCGAAACACGGGTCCGTGTCAGGGGACCCTTCCTTTTGAGAACATGGTTGTTCTATACAGTGGAGTTGCCGATTTAAAATAAAGAACCTTCTTGCCGATTTAAAATAAAGAACCTTCTTGGATTTAAATTCCTTGGAATTTTTTGACTGTGTAACCCTTTATCTAGTACTCATTCTTGGTGTGTCATCAGTATATACCATAATAATGCCTTATAATACTGATCATAATTTTCCCCATTTCCATGAAACTATAATAATGCAAATGATACTTATGTGGTTCCTCCTGGGTGGCAATCTAATTGTTCATGCACAATGGTAATTAAAGGTAGTGGGTTGCTTTTGCCAGTAAACATATATTACAATGATACTTTTGCTAATGTATACTCATATGAAGAAGCTTATAAGCAATATGGACTTTCTGGAAACTATTTAGCCTACCAAAACAACTGTGCCAACACATAATTGCACCCCTGCTGAACATTTACATCTAATGCCCCTTTCATGACTCATGCACCTCCTTATTCATCTACAATGCTATAACAAACGGGCCGATACAGTACAGTGTGCTCTGGTGGAGCGCACTGTTAGCCTGGGTTTGGACGCGCGTTTTCGACGCATCTTCTTCCCCCCTGAACCGCACACACAGGAGAGTGGCCGCGACTTTTACTGAATCGGCCTGAAAGTTAGGCTCATGAGTATGAATGGACTGTATATCCTCCTACTCGTCCAAGCAATACAAAGGGCCAAGCTGGTATTAGTGCTCCAGGTATATTTTATATGAATGGCAAAAATGATTTTAAGATACATTATGGGAATAATAATAAGAGAATTACCCTGGGTTATACTCTTCCCAGTTTCTCTGTTCATCGTTTTCCCAATTTGGTCAGTCAAATTTCTAAGAATTAAATTAAAACATCCAATCCTTTAGGTAAATATGACATTCCTGTAAGGTTTTTATGGAAATTCTCTTTCCAGGAGTTGGGGTGTATGATCTCCAAACTGCCTTTATGAATTTGTCTTCAATAGTGGAACAGATGGCCCATGAGAGTAGTGCAGCCCTATCGGGAGCACAAGGGGAAATATCTTCTTTAGTTGGAGTTGTAATAATCGCATGACATTGGATATTTTGTTAGCAGAAAATGGAGGGGTGTGTCAAGTAATAAATGTTTCTTGTTGTACATATATTTATCAAGAATGGAAAATTCATCAATCAATTACTACTTTGAATGATTTGGCTCACCAAGCCAATGGGTTGCAGCAAGAAATGGGAGAATGGAATTGGGATGTCTTGGGAGTAGGATCATGGTTTAGGGAATGGGCAAGAAGGTTGCAAGTTTTGCTATTGGTAATAGTAGTCTTTTTAGTGGGCATATTACTTTTTTGTATGTGTGGGCAATTTATTTTTTCTTCACAGGAAGAAACTTATCCACTGCATCTACTATTATGGCACCCAAGATGTTTGAGTTGCCCACTGCTCCCTTCGTGCCTCAAATAGAAGAAATAGATGAACTTGGAATGGCAGGTCTTGATGTAGAAACTTCTAAAGTGTAACTGACCCACTTCTAAGATCTAACACAAGGGAGGAATTGAAATTAGCCAAATTCTGTTTTCTGTTTGATACAGTGTTAGGTGTAAGAAGTCATATCAGGGATCAGTGACTGCACAACGTAGAGACTAGCTTGTCTGAAATGGATCACAGCTGTGAAGGAAAAAGTTAAACAGCAGATTTCTGGGATAGGATAAAAGAGGAAAAAGGGTTAAAGGTTACAGAGGAAAGATGTTCTGACAAGCTTAGTAATACAAAATATAAAAATATGCCAAAAAGTAATTATCTATGCTTATTTAAAATAAGAAGGAAGAAATGGAAATACACAGGTCAAGATGACCTAAAAATGCTGAGATATTTAATTCATGTTGATTTTTAGAGTATAAGAGAAAGAGCTGTACCTGTGATTTTTTAGAACTCTGCTTTGACATGTTCTTTGTCAGAGATTCTCATTGTTACATGCATCTCAATAAATTGTTAATACTTATTGCAGATAAGTTTGGTATGAGCATTATTTCATCTAAGTTAAGAGAAAGCCCAGGGATCTAATATTTTTAGTTTCAACTGTTATGCATTAAAAATTGCACTAGCAGATGGCAAATAGACTAAAAATAACGAATAATTAAAAAAAAAAAAAAAAGAATGTCCTTCTAATTTAACTTTAAAGTTACTAAGAAAGTTAATGAATAAAATGTTTCCTGTGCTCATCCCTGTCATGGTTGTATGTATTTTTGTCACTGGAGGAATCTCGTTGGCAGAGTAAGAAGGCTTTCACTTCATTGCTAACATTCTAGAAATTCAATTTCTAACCAGCATTAGCTAGCTCAAGTCCATGTAAAATCAAATTTAGTTCTGACTTTATGATTGGAATCTTGCATCCTATAGAAAATTATGGAACTTCAGCACTTAATTTCTCTATTTGATGAAATATTCTATTAAATTGTTTTTATTTAAAGTAATTAGAGTGATTGAATTTGATTTGTGACATGTTTTCAAAATAGAGTTGAAGAAAACCTTCTGCTAAACCTATTAGTACTAATGGAAAAAAATGGGAGTAAAAACAGTAAGATGCTAAGGAAAAGTAAAGATTAGATCTTACTTACCAGTATAGATTTTCTGACAAAATAGACAAGTTTGCTAGTAATGCTGCCTACAATACCTCTGGAATGTATTGCTGAGAACGAATGAATCTGTAGGTTACCAAGAAAAAACTGTATTTAGAATGCAGGCATTACAGAAAAACTAAATTTTGGTGTGAAGCTATTACTCTGTTAATTAATTTTTGTTTTGTATCACTTTTAATAATTAGGGACATTGGAAGGGTTTTAATTAAAAAGCAAAGATGTGTTCAAGCTTCCATTTAAAAATACAGGGTTCTCTTTTAACAGAGCCAGCATTTGACATACAAAGGCCTAGGGTAGCGCCATACTGAAGTTCTGCCTCAGTAGCACCACTCAGCTTTGCAAGGTGGGGTCCTAAAAAGACCAAGCTTTCTTCTCTGAGACCCTCTGCAGTTTCTTCACATGGCCTCTACTGTCATCCTCACTAGAAGATTCATCCCACAAAGTGCCAAGTATAACTTTTTTTTTTTTTAAGCAGATCTGTTAAACTGATCCCTCTTCTCAAAATAAACATTACCTTAGGAATTATCTTACTCATCCCATTTGAATCTGATATTTACAGCACATTATTTCTGGGATATTTATAAATAATAACAAAACGTTTGGACTTTTTAGATTCTGGAGTTGGTTTCATTATTAGAATAGCAATTTTATTATTGTTTGTATGTACCCTCCTCAAAATGTGGATTGTATGGAGAATTCATATTTTTAAATAAATAAAAAATCCTGCTTTTCATCTGATTATTTTGTAATATACATTAAATCTAAATACTATCATTATCCAAAAGAGTCTTTCATGCTTGCTTTGGAGATTTTCAGACACATTAGTAAAGACAGAAACATTTTATTTGTTTTCTCATTATTGTGTTTTTTTGGGTATTGCGTGTTAAGTTCCTTTTGTTTCTATTAATTTTACAAAATATAAAGATAGAACAGATCTAATGTCTCCTTCTTTTAACTGTGCAACATGGCAGCTCTGTCGCATGGTTTTAGAAGAAAGGGATGTGCAGGGGGAAGAAATGCATTTTTGTTTTTGGTTCATTTTCGAGAGGGTTTTTTTCCCCTGAATTTTGGTTCATGGATTGTTTGATTCATTTCACTTGTGAGAAAAAAAAACCAAAACCAAACAATAATAAAAAAAAAAGGTCAAAAAATGAAAACGAGATGTCCCAGGGCCTCCTGCCCACCCAGAAAAATGCTGGGACCAGGATCCCCCTGGCTCCCACTTACCCGGTCCAGTGGGAATCAGCTGGTGAGGCCTAGTCCCAGGCTGAAGCCTTGGTCTTGAGTAGGCCGAGGGAGCCATATGTAACAGCAACCTCTGCATTTCAAGGCCGATGCTTCGGTCGGACCCAGGCCCAAAGCCTGGGCCTGGACCTAGGCCAGAGCTCGGATTCAGGCCCAATGCCGTGATCTGGTCTCCAGATCCGACACCATGACCTGACCTAAAGACCTGTAACTAGTCCCACCTCTGGGTCAGGTTGCTGCATCGGGCCTGGGTCTGGGCTGAGGCCCAAGCTTGCCATCGAATTCCAGACAGATCAGATAAGACCTTTTTTGGATGTCAGCCGAAGTCCCAGCATAGGGCTGGGCCTAAAGAGAGACCCTGGAGTCACACTCAGTTCTAGACTGTGGCCCCTAATTTGGGCCTTGGCCTATCCTCTAGGTGAGGCTTTATCTTCGGGTCAAGGCATAGGCTGAGGCACCAGTGTCATGCTAGGGCAAAGGCCGTGGCCCTTGTTTTGAGCCTCAGCCTATGCCTTAGGCGAGGCCCCAGTCTTGGGCCTAGTCTTAGGCCCAATGCATTATTTAAAAAATAAATTCAACGAATAAGGTTAATTTCATTTGGGGTGGCCTCCAACTTGTTTCAGGGTCCTTATTTGTTGCTTTTGAAATTCACTTGAAACAAATGCACATCCCTATTAGTAGATGGAAAAAGTGTGCCAGGGCCTGGGCCCAGTGAAGAGTATGACTGCACTCAGACTCACATGAACACAGGTGTCTCTCGCAAAATTATGCTTTGCGTGACAACACTCTTCTCTTCTAGCCCCATGGCCAGGACATAAACAATGAGACCTCATTGACTATTTCTGCTATCCAGCCCCATTTCAGTGGGGCTGGACAGCAGAGAACTTGAGGTCTATACAGTTCATCAAACTTAACTAGACTACACAGCAACTGCCAGTGAAGAGGCAAAAAAGAGCAGTAAAACCATTCTTTGGAAGGTAGCATGCAGAGTAGTTCAAGGGGCCACAATTAGACCAGAGGTATTGAAAGGATATTCGGTGTCCTAGGTGAATCTCAAAGCCTTGTGTCTCCCTCCCCCAGTCACACACTCTCTACCCACACAATTAAAAATTATGAATTTATAATAATAGATTTTATGTGAAAAAGGGCATTCAAAGTGCAGTCTTTTGGTGTAAAAATATAATTTACAACATAGATATTATATTTGCATGTACTACTGTGGTGACAACCAGAAAACCCTGCAAAAAGGTAAAAAAAAGGACACTTGGAACCCATTATGATACTAGGCTTGTTTTAACAGATGTTGAGTATGGGTTTGGCCCTCAGAAAGCAATGAGTAAACAAATTACAGTATAGTAAATGTCCCATACCAAAACATCACTAACTGCCAGAAATCAAATATCAACAATCTTACCTCTGAAAAGGCAACACTGCAAAAATTACTCCAGGCCCTAAAACACCAATATATCTCCTAATAGGAAGTTCCTATTAGGAAAACAGAAAATCTAAGCTGCTATAGACCCCTACATAGAAACCACATCCTAGCAGAATACCTCACTTTGGTCACCATAGACAGACCCTCACCAAATACAGAATGAGGAAACCATAAATTATCAATAGAAATGTGCAGACAAATATTGAATCTGTATGCAGTGCAACAATGCAAAAACCGACATCACCATTCTTCACAAATCATCAAACAATAACATGAAGAAATATAAAATCAACAGTATTAAAACCATACTAATTAAAAGAACAAACATTTTAAAATAGCTGAGGAATAGAACAGTGGTTCCCAACCCTGTCCTGGGGACCCTCCAGCTAGTCAGGTTTTCAGGATATCCACAATGAATATGCATGAGAGAAAATGTGCATGTTATGCAGGCAGTGCATGCAAATTTTCTCTCATATTCATTGTGGATATCCTGAAAACCTGACTGGCTGGGGGGTCCCCAGGACAGGGCTGGGAACCACTGGAATAGAATAACATCTATTAATTAAAAACTCATTTACAATTTTTCCAAATACCAATAAAATATTTCAGAACATCAGACATGAACACCTAACAATTAAAAATAAAGATAAAAAAAGATTCCCTGCTATGCATATCTGGGAACTTTTGAGTTCTAAATTCCCTGAGATTGTCGTGGATTAGCAAGGGTAGAAGCGAGGGATTTGTTGCTCCCAAACTTTTTCCTCTCTCACACATATTCACACAAAGTCATTCACACACACATACACATACATTCTCTCACTGACACATGTTATTACTACTCATAACAGAAGGCATGGGGGTAAACTACAGGGTGGCCCATGGAAAAGTATCCTGCCTCCAATGCACTGTGGCATGGGGTAACCTGTACATATCAGCAGTTACTACCATTAAAACAAAACAAATCATTTGCTGGGCAGACTGGACTACTTGTGTCTTTTTCTTGTGACATTTACTATGTTACTATGTACCATAATCACTCACTCACACTCAATCACACACAACACACACACACATACATACATGCTCTCTCTCACACATATGTTCTGTCACTAACAAATGCTCCTTTACAAGCATGTTCTCTCTCTCACATGTTCAGACACACATGCTGTCTCTCATTCATATGCATGTTGTCTCTCAAGCACACATGCTCAGTCACTCACATGCTCTAGCACTTGCACATGAATGCTTTCACACTCACTGACAGGCTTTCCTACTCACATGCTCAATCACACACATATGCTCTCTCACGCACACACATACACAAATATTCTTTAACTCACATACACATATGTTCTTTCACACACTCGCCCCCCCCCCTTCACCCTTCCCCCAGAAATCTCCTCCTTCAGCTCCCATAACTGATGAGACTTTTCTTTTTTCTTAGGGTCGAAAGGGCTGATGCTCCTGACCACTGGTGGCATATTGCTCCTCCTGCTCCTTCAAGCTGCACTGCTCCTTTTCCTAAACCCTGGCTAGTGCTGCTTCAGACACTGTGCAGGCTCAGGGCTGATGCTGCTTCTCCCTGTGGTGGAGGGCCACGTTTCTCCTCCTACTACTACTTCTGAAGGTAGCAGCATGGCCTCTTCTTACTGCCTATGTTGGTCCATGCCACACCACATCTTCCTGGTCATGTGAGTGAGAAAAAGGAGAGGCCATGCCACTGCCGAACCCGGACCTGTGGTGCTTTAACTGGCTGCCTATGCCACTTAGTGCTTCTACCAGCCCTAAGTAAGACCAAACCCCATGGATGAATGGATTATGACAGAAAAGAAAAATTCAAGGGATAAGAAAGAGTCAAATGTACTTATCTCTATAATACTCCTCTTAGGATCCATTGAGGCCTAGCTCTTTCTTCTTAAAACCACCCTGTGACATGGTCTAGCCAATTTGCATATGACAGATCCAAGATATTCACCTATTTCCTCTAGCATCAACTCGCAAGACATCTATTGTAGGTCTGTTCACATCTGCCATCCTCTGTGGAAAGTGTTTCTCCAGTACAGGTAGCAGAGTCAGACAAGCTCTTTCGGCAGGACTCAACAGATATGGCATCTCACCCTCAGACAGGCTTTTCAGGCAGAGGTTGGTATTTGTCGGGATTGCATTCTTGCCTTGGTGTGGCTTTGCTTACTAGAACATGGTGACTTTTTCCTTTTTGAATAGCTTTGTCCCTATATAGCCCCATCCATTCCATCACAAGCCTTACTCCCCAACCAAGGGTAGTATTGAGGCTCTAAATGACAGATGGTCCTTAGTTGAAGTCCTGCACCAATACCACTGACAAGTGGTAATGAAACCATTAGGGAGGGTGTGATAATCAATCTAGTGCTCACTAATAGTGATAATGTCTCTAATGTTTAGATAGACGCTCACCTGAGCACCAGTAATCATCAAAAGGTATGGTTCGATATCGCAAACAGGATTGAATTTCACAAATGCGGAGGTTGTCAAAATGGGGATGTACCTGGAGGATGAACTGGAAAACTGGGAGAAAATGGGTGAGTTGTTACGTTTGGTGGTCTGCGAACCTGACCTGCAGACCGTTGCTCTTACCTCTAGCCCCGAGCCTGATGCGACGCCTTCCAATGCCAAATAGACACGTGGCAGACTGCCACATTCCGTCTGCCTCTGATGTTGCTGCTCCCACTGATACCAGCAAAAGTCCTGGAGTGAATGCAAGGTAGACTGCTATGCACAACCTGCCTTCGACGCCACTGTCTCCTTCAACCTTCCTAAGGCACAAGTGTGCCCGACTTCACTCCTCTTAAAGGTCTCGTGGTAGGAACAGGCTAGTGGCACCCAATGCTGACATCACTAGCATGGACCTATAAAAGGCCATTTCAGCAGTTCCTCCATGCCTTAGCAATAGGTTGACTACCTTGTGTAGAGCAAGTTGCCTTGAGTGTTCCTGGTCTTTGTTCCTGTGTCCCTGGTTTTCATCTCAGCAATCTTGTTCTTCTTTCCTGAGTTCTTATCTTTATCCCCTGGTAAGTCTTTAGTTTCTCATCTTCGTTCTTCAGTGAATTCTCCTGCTCACCAGTTTTCTTCCTCACCTCCCTGCCTGCCTTACTGTCCTGCCTTCCCTCGGATGGATCTATGATTCTGACTTTGGCCTGCTTGACACACGATGAGGCTTGAACTCTGTCAACACTGACCACTAACTGATTTGGGCTACTCTTCAACTCTGCCTGCCACTGACCACTGGCTGACTCCTGACCACGTCAGAATGCTGCCTGCCTAGACTACTGCTTGCCCTTGACTTACCTGTACCCAGCCAGCCTGTTTCCCAGCTATCTCCATGGACTTCCAGCTCATCAACAGAGGCTAAAACCTGGCACCTGAAGCCTCAACCTAAGGGGAATGAGGACTGGTATAGGTGAAGCTCCAATTGGGCCTCTGCCACAGCCAGCTCTGCCAGCCAATGCTAGGGACCTACAGCGCTTCTTTCTGCATGTTGCACCAGCCTCCCACACTCCACCTCCATGTCCAAAAATAGGGTCCCAGCCCCAGCCCCGCCACACCCTCCAAAGATGAAAAGCACAAATGTAGTCCAAGGCCCCTGACACCCTCCAAGACCAACAATACCATATCCCCTGGTCCTTCCACTCTTGGGAGGGGTGAGGGGCCAGGGCCTAATTTTTATTGTTAGCCTTGGAGGGCCTGGGGCTGTCACCATATGCTTACTTTTTCTATTTTTTAACTATGGAAGAGTAGGGGCACCTCGAGTGGCAGCTCGGGTTGAGCCAGGGGTCAGCACTGATCCCCGCTCAACATCCCCATGTTTCTTTGGCCAACTCTTTGTCAGGCAGGAGCCTTGGGACCTGTGCTGGGGTCCCAAGCCTCTTGCCTCACATATACTGCTTTTCAGAAAGGTGTATTTTATCATGGCTGACCATCTCCTTAGTCGCTGGACAAAATATTTGCATAGGATTGCTTAGTAAAGACCTTCTTTCCATATATTTGTATTCAAATAGATTTTTATTAAATTCCAGCCTTTACATGTATGACCAGGGCTTGCGCACACCAAGCCAGTTTTCAACAAGGCCCAGCGACACGTTTAAAGGCAGGTACACGCCCAAGTGTCAGCCTTATTTTTATTTATATTCTGCTTTTTGCACTTTTTTTCAGTGCTTCAAAGTGGATTGCATTCAGGTACTGTAGGTATTTTCCCTATCCCCAGAGGGTTTACAATCTAAGCTTGTACCTGAGACAATGGAGGGTAAAAAGTGACTTGTGCAAAGAGCAACAGTTGGATTTGAACCCTGGTCTCCTAGCTCACAGCCCACTTCTTTAAACACTAGGCTACTCCTCCACTCCTTAAATGGAGCAGACTGGGAGGGAACTGGGGAAGGCCAGGATGCGTCATCGCAGGTAAATTGCATAAGGCTCCTCCTTTGTGCGCGCCATACACACATATCCAGATTATGTTCTTATAAAATCTGGTACACATGTGTGCGTGGCCTCCGGATTTTAGAACATGCACATGCATGTTATAAGAACATAAGAAAATGCCATACGGGGTCAGACCAAGGGTCCATCAAGCCCAGCATCCTGTTTCCAACAATGGCCAATCCAGGCCATAAGAACCTGGCAAGTACCCAAAAACTAAATCTATTCCATGTTACCATTGCTAATGGCAGTGGCTACTCTCTAAGTGAACTTAATAGCAGGAAATGGACTTCTCCTCCAAGAACTTATCCAATCCTTTTTTAAACACAGTTATACTAACTGCACTAACCACATCCTCTGGCAACAAATTCCAGAGTTTAATTGTGCGTTGGGTAAAAAAGAACTTTCTCCGATTAGTTTTAAATGTGCTCCATGCTAACTTCATGGAGTGCCCTGTAGTCTTTCTATTATCCGAAAGTAAATAACCGATTCACATCTACCCATTCTAGACCTCTCATAATTTTAAACATCTCTATCATATCCCCCCTCAGCCGTCTCTTCTCCAAGCTAAAAAGTCCTAACCTCTTTAGTCTTTCCTCATAGGGGAGCTGTTCCATTCCCCTTATCATTTTGGTAGCCCTTCTCTGTACCTTCTCCATTGCAATTATATCTTTTTTGAGAAGCGGCGACCAGAATTGTACTCAGTATTCAAGGTGCGGTCTCACCATGGAGCGATACAGAGGCATTATGACATTTTCCGTTTTATTCACCATTCCCTTTTTAATAATTCCAAGCATTCTGTTTGCTTTTTTCACTGCCACAGCACACTGAACTGATGATTTCAATGTGTTATCCACTATGACGCCTAGATCTCTTTCTTGGGTTGTAGCACCTAATATGGAACCCAACATTGTGTAATTATAGCATGGGTTATTTTTCCCTATATGCATCACCTTGCACTTATCCACATTAAATTTCATCTGCCATTTGGATGCCCAATTTTCCAGTCTCACAAGGTCTTCCTGCAATTTATCACAATCTGCTAGTGATTTAACTACTCTGAACAATTTTGTGTCATCTGCAAATTTGATTATCCCACTCATCATATTTCTTTCCAGATCATTTATAAATATATTGAAAAGTAAGGGTCCCAATACAGATCCCTGAGGCACTCCACTGTCCACTCCCACTGAGAAAATTGTCCATTTAATCCTACTCTCTGTTTCCTGTCTTTTAGCCAGTTTGCAATCCACGAAAGGACATCGTCACCTATCCCATGACTTTTTACTTTTCCTAGAAGCCTCTCATGAGGAACTTTGTCAAACGCCTTCTGAAAATCCAAGTATACTACATCTACCGGTTCACCTTTATCCACATGTTTATTAACTCCTTCAAAAAAGTGAAGCAGATTTGTGTGGCAAGACTTGCCTTGGGTAAAGCCATGCTGACTTTGTTCCATTAAACCATGTCTTTCTATATGTTCTGTGATTTTGATGTTTAGAACACTTTCCATTATTTTTCCTGGCACTGAATTCAGGCTAACCGGTCTGTAGTTTCCGGGATCGCCCCTGGAGCCCTTTTTAAATATTGGGGTTACATTTGCTATCCTCCAGTCTTCAGGTACAATGGATGATTTTAATGATAAGTTACAAATTTTTACTAATAGGTCTGAAATTTCATTTTTATTTATTTATTTATTTATTTAAAAACTTTTCTATACCGTCGCTAAGTTATATACCATCGCAACGGTTTACAAATAGGCACATAGACTAAGGTAAGTAAATGTAGGATATCTTACATTCTAACAGGTGCCAATAAAGTTCGGTTTCAATTTCATAAATAAAATCATTATTTGAGTAATGTTGGTCAAGTCCAGGTATATTATTGAGTTACTATCGCTTTGAAATATTACTTCTTAAAAGTAGGATTGATTAAATTCATTCTCATCTGCATTACCTTGTACTTTCATTCTCTACCCTCCACACTCTTTAGTGAAGGCTTTTTTAAAGAGCCATGTTTTTAGATTTTTCTTAAAAGTTTTGAGATTATTCTGTAATCTGAGTTCGGGTGGCATCGTGTTCCATAGTATGGGCCCAGCCAATGAGAAAGCCCTTTCTCTCACTTGGGTTAATTTTGCTGACTTTACTGAAGGGATTGTTTTTCAGTTCCTTCAGAACTCTGGGGTGTTTTACTACCCTTCAGTTTGTCAATCAGGCCTAACACATCTTCTAGGTTCACCGTGATTTGATTCATACCATCTGAATCATTACCCATGAAAACCTTCTCCATTACGGGTTCCTCCCCTTCAGTAAACACCAAAGCAAAGAAATCATTTAATCTTTCCGCGATGGCCTTATCTTCTCTAAGTGCCCCTTTAACCCCTCGATCATCTAACGGTCCAACTGACTCCCTCACAGGCTTTCTGCTTCGGATATATTTTTTAAAGTTTTTACTGTGAGTTTTTGCCTCTCAGCCAACTTCTTTTCAAATTCTCTCTTAGCCTGTCTTATCAATGTCTTACATTTAACTTGCCAACATTTATGCTTTATCCTATTTTCTTCTGTTGGTTCCTTCTTCCAATTTTTGAATGAAGATCTTTTGGCTAAAATAGCTTCTTTCACCTCCCCTTTTAACCATGCCGGTAATCGTTTTGCCTTCTTTCCACCTTTCTTAATATGTGGAATACATCTAGACTGTGCTTCTAGAATGGTATTTTTTAACAATGACCACGCCTCTTGGACATTTTTTACTTCTGTAGCTGCTCCTTTCAGTTTTCTTCTAACAATTTTTCTCATTTTATTTATTTATTTATTTAATGTCTCTTATATACCGATAGCCGTTCGCACATCGTATCGGTTCACAAAGAACAAAAAACTTATGGGCAGCGCCCTTACAAATAACAGATAACAATACAAATAACCGGGGGAGGAGGCAATGCAAATTAATAGGTCAATAAATAGGGAGAAACTAAGTTTCCCTTTTGAAAGTTTAGCGCACCCTTGTGTGCGCACCAGAAAGTGTACACACATGGACACATGCGTGCTTCTTTTAAAATCGACTCCATTATTCATGCATGCAAATTGCACGCAAAGAAAATCATTGTGATATTGGCGGGAACCTGGGTGGGGAGATGAAAAATATTGCATATATCACGACAATAGGGCTCTGTTGTGTGATATATGCTGTTTAATGCATGTTAGAGCACGACTGAATATTGATGCATCTCCCTATGAGTGTGCCTCTCCCTGTGAATATGTTAAACCTATACAGGAGACTGTTATGAAAGAAAGTACATTTTTGCATACTAAAATGAGAACCTTGAAAATACTATGAGGAATAAGAATTTTTGTTTTATAAACATTCTCAAACTTCTATTGATTGCACCTAAAAAATGTTTAAATGCTATTTGTTGGAGATAGTGAAGGTGCTGGAACAAGCTATCCCTCCAGTCTCTAAAGTTTATTATTTGCCCTCTTTTAAAAAGAAGATGGCACATATATGGGAAGACAAATATTATCTCCATTAGAATGGTCTAATTTTGATCATTCTGCTCTGTTAGAGACTTCAGACAGTGAGTAAGTATAACCAGCGACTTTAATTGTCACTTTAGTTCTTCAGCTGCACAGAGATTGGATTTTGAGGATGTTTCATACTGAAACTTTTCTGCACCTTAAAGTGAAGGTTTTCCTGATGTGGCTATGCAGATTCAGACCTAGAATTCTGCAGCTGGGTGCATTAATTTTTTCTAAAGTTTCCCTGTAAATGTTGTGTTAAGTATAGAGATATATCATATTTTCTTTCAACCTTCTCAAACGACTAATTTTCTTACTGATATGTCTGTACAGGATGATCTCCTTTCGACAGTATCCCCTTCTAAATAGGCAGTAATGTTCTGTCATTAATTACTATGAACCACTAGTGATTGCTGTTCTATTTATCTTTTATAAAATATTCTTTGAATTGTGGTATTGATATCCCCAACATTGAGGTATAGGCTTGAATTAAACTCATTTGATTTCTTTAGTGTTATCATTCTTAAATTTGTTTTCAAGTGTTTCATTTCTAATTTTTCCTTTCCAAGTGATATTTTGGAAATTGTATTTTGAAATTCATCAATAAAAAGTTTTAAAATATATCATTGGTTTATGCATTTTAAAATTTTAACCAGAGAATATGTTTACAAGCCGTTAAGCCAGTTAAAACGGGCGAGCTTTTTGTTCCAAATGCCAGCTAAGCGTTGCATGAAGAAGTCATTACTTTTCTGTTCGTCTTAAACCTGCCACCTGATCATTTCAGCAGGTTTAGCAGAATGTGTGTATTATGAGGCACAGCGAACAACAACTACTTTCACCAGGTCTTTCCAGGCTTTATCTGCCTCTGTCATATCTCCCCATCAGTTGTCTGACTGCAGATCCTTTCAGTACTGCTGAACGTGCGGCACATCGGGCAGAGCTTATTCACGGCACGTCAGTGTGTGGGGCTGAGTATATGCTTGGGGGTGAGTGTGTTTGTGTAGGTGAGTGTGTGGGGGGTGGGGCTTGTGTATGTGGGGGTGTGGCAGGTGTTTGTGGGAGTGCATGCAAGTTTATGTGGGGGTGCTTGTGTGGGTGTGTGTGTTGGGGAGTGCGCGTGTGGGATGGGGGGGGGGGGTTGGGAGAATAGGATGTGTGTACATGGGGGATAGTAGGGAGTGGAGGTGTCAGGATGTGTATTCTTCCCCCTCCACCCTCTCTCCCTCCACTCCCCTTGCACCCAATGCTCCCTCCTCCAGCTCCCCTCCCCTCTTACTCTCCTGCTGCCCCATCTCCCCAACCCCCTCCCCTCCCCCTCTCACTTTCCCACTGCTCCTCCTCATCTCTCATTCTTCCAATGTTCCTCCTTTCTTACACAGGTCCTCTCCTGCAGCCCCTTCCCATTCTAATCACCCGCTGGTCTGCCCCTGCAGCCCCCCTCTCCCCTCATTCATCCATTACACTCCCTTTTCACTCACTGCTCCTCACCTGCCCAGCACCCTTCTCTTCCTTATTTTGTCACTCCTCCTCCTCCACCTACTGTGGCCCTCCCCTTTCCTCTTACTATCCTCCTTCTTCTAGTCCCTTCCTACCTACCTTGGTCTCTGACATCATCTTTGTGCAGCTGGTAGGGCCTGGGATACTCCAACAGCCTTTCTGCTGCTGGTGAGTCCATGTTTTTGTTTGTTTCCTTTTACTGTGAGGCCCGAGAAACTCCTCAGCTCTTCTACTGCCTGAGCCGGGCTCCTCTTTTTTTGTTGTGCTAGTGGGGCCCGGGAAACCTCCACCAGCCTACCTGGTGCCGGCACAACTGCCTACCTGGTGCTGGCACCGCTGCTGCACTCGCTGGTCCTGCAATGCAGACATCACCCTCCCAACACCAGATGAGGTCATTACATCACACATGCGCAGACACAACACAATAATTACCCGGAGCTCCTGAGAGGCACGTAGGTCAGAGCTCTCTCGGTGGCGCATGCGCGGCATGGCAAGTCGGTGTGCGCTCTCTGGTCCGCGCAGGCGCGGCACGTCAGGCAGAGCTGCTCTCTACTGTGCATTTGCGGCACGTCAGTCAGGCCTCATTTATATGACTGATGTGTGAAGCTTTCTAAAGTAATTGGGTGGTTTTGTTCTCTCTTATTTCTGTTTCTTTGTTAAGAATGGTGAGACTTCTAATGTGTAAGAGTGAGAAGCAGCTTTGAACGCACAGAACCTCTGGTGCAGAGGCAAGATCTTGAAACGCATTGCTGTGCATGGCATAAATTCTCCCAAGGGAAGTAAAAATCACTTTAGGAATGTTTTTAAAATGCATAAACTAAGCAAAATAATGTTTTGAAGGGGGGACGGATGATTTAAATTTTGCAACACAGATGTAAGAACTACCATTGGGTTTTAAATCACTGCTTTGCAGTTGTTTCTTAAGGTCCATTTTGATACTTTTTAACTGCATGTGATGCAAATACATTTATAAATTTCTAAGTATTTGAAATGGATGTTTGTTTCTGTGGTCTACATACAGCACACCAACCCTGAACCAAGCAGATGGCTGGCTGTAATTGTTATGCTCAGAGATGTGGACCCTTGGTCCGGCGATGATCGGTTAGGCCACTGTCGGTAGGCGAGGCCGATCCTCGGAATTGCAGGTAGGAATGATGAAGATCTGGATGCAGGCGCCTCCTGCTGGTCGTGTAATCCAGATGCTGGTGCCTCCAGCAGGTCGAGAAACTAACCCCGAGGATCTCTTGAGAAGTTCAGTCCAGTAGTCACTAGCCAGAGATGTCTGCGGCCGGTCCAGGAATCAAGAGCCAGATATGTCCGCAGCCAGTCCAGGGGTCGAGAGCCAGAGATGTCCGCAGCCAGTCCAGGGGTCGAGAGCCAGAGAGAATCGTCGCCAAGCCAGGGATCAGAGAACCAGAGGAAACGTCAGCCAGACCAGGAACCAACACAGGAAGACAATCAGGAACCAGGAACAGAACAAAACCCAGGAGCCAAGAAGTCAAGGCAAGGTCTGAGGGCACAGACCTTGCTTAAATACTCCCAGCCAATTAGGAAGCAGCAGGAAGTGGCTAACTCACATCCTGTGAGTATCACTTTAATTCCAAGCCAGAGCCGCCCGCGCAGCCCTAGCAGCTGTCAGGGGGCGGAGCTAAGCCGCGCGGGGAAAATGCCGTGGCCATCTTGTAGTGACTGCTACTGCTGAGGAACCCCGCTAGTGCCGACGCTCAGTCCTGCCCCTGGGGACAACGGTAGGTTCCGGTCGCGGCTTGCCGTGGCCGGTATTTATAACAGTAATACCTTTTGCCTTAACACTTGGTCATCTAGTAGTCCAACTGTTTGCCTTATAGGCTTCTTGCTTCTAATATATGTGAAAAAGCTTTTAGTTTTTGCCTCTGTTGCAAACTTCTCATATTCTTCCTTGGCCTGCCTTATTAATGATTAATGTTTTACATCTAAGTTGCAGGATTTCCTATTTTCCTCATTTGGATCTGCTTTCCATTTTTTTTAAAGATGTCTGGCTTTAATTGCTTTTTTCACCTCACCATTTAACCACGCTGTCAGTTGTTTTGTCTTCCTTCAACTACTTTTCATGTATGGCCTTTAATATCTAGGCTTCTAAGATGGAAATTTGAAACAATCTCCACACTTCAGGCAAATATTTAACACTTGCAACTACTCCTTATAGCATTTTTTTTAACCAGTTTCCTCATTTTATCATAGTCTCCTGCATTTTAAAGTCAATGCTACTTCAGTATTTTTAATTAATAGCTGATTTTGGTGATTATATCAATGTTGACTACATTATGATCACTATTGCCAAGCAGTCTCACAACCATTACTCCTTGCACCAGATCCTGCATTCCACTGTAAGTAACTCCTCTCGTTATACTTCTCTGTATACCAGTAGAAAAGAAGAGAAAATGCCTCTGTACAGAGTCTTGGTAAGATCTCATCTAGAAAATTGTATTCAGTTCTGGAGGCCATAAATATATGAAAGGATATAGAAAGGTTCAAGGTAGTCTAGAGAAGAGCTATCAAAATGGTTCAGGGTATACACAAATAGCCATATAAGATGAAACTTATAGACCCACTTTCTCAGTTTGGCTTTTATCTCCTGGTGTTTTCAGTTCCTGTTATGGAGAATCCCAGACTATCATCAGCTGCTACAATGACTTGCCATATTTTGTTCTTTGCTGCCTTGGGCTTATTGTTTGAATGTTTCCCATATAGAACACTATAGTTCTCCATCACTTTTCATTGAGAAAGTCATTTTCATCAAATGTAAACTGGACTGCATGAATCCACTGACTGGCCTTATGGACACAGAGCCGAGTCCTGCCTCAATAACCATTTTCATCTGGTTAGATACTGAGGATCCTACTCTGCCTGGCACCTCCCCACACCCCCCACCCCCATTCCCTCCTTATTTCCCTTCTTCCCCCTTTACCTCCTCTTTTCTTTGTGCCTCCAATTTTCTGTCTCTTCCCTGCATCTTTCCACCCACTTCTATCTCCTTACCACTGCCCGCCACCTATCTCCTCCTCCTCCTTCTGCTGCCCTCCTTCCTGGCGCTCTCCTCCTGCACACTCCTCCCATCCTCCATTCATTTACTTCCTCCCCTGTTCCTTCCCTCCCTGGTCTGCTGGCCCTTCTCGACTCTTCCAGCTCCCCTGCCACTCACCATCCCCTCTTCTGAAAGGCTCAGGTGCTCCTCTCTGCCATGCCCTAGAACACTGAGAAGGATGTAAGAGCGGCAAGACAGAAAGCACAAACACTTTTACCCAAACTTTCATTTCAGAAGAGAAACAACGAAAGAAGACAAGGGACCCTGCAGTCAGTAACCAATTTATAAGAGACCAACGTCTCCTAAACTCGCCTTTCCAACAAAATCCTAACTTTGTGCCTTGACCAGATTCCAACATCCACCTGACAGCAAGGACTAGGAGATACAGCATGAAGGACGCTTTTATATGTTTCAGAAAGGAACAGAGATGAACCTGCAGTGTGTACGCACACATTAAAGAAAGCATGTTAATTGATGTGCACTATCACATGTGGATTAAGCCACTAAATCACTTTCCCAGCCTGGCACATTATGCTTTTAATTATATTGCACATTGCATATTACCATAACTGTTAATATGCGTGTTAAAAATGGCAAGTTAACATGCATTAATTCATATTCCAATTAGTTTCCTCCTGTTCCTTTAGGTTTCCAGTTTGTTTGGACTCAGCTTCTATTGGGCTACTAGAGGGTTCCCCCTATTTCATATCCTCATCCCAATTCAATTGGCACAGGCAATAATTTTCAGCCGGGAGATATGCACCAGGGGTCCCGCTGAAACCCTGCATGTGTGGGTCCCTAAGTCTGGCCATTAGGTGTCACTGGGATGACTGGGACCCCCTTTCCACCCAAGGGCTGTGAATGCTGCTTTTATTGCATCCACAGCACTTCTCAGCCCAGGAGACTCAAAGAACAAATCTGAATCCTGTGCATGCCAGTCCACAGCATTGCTGCTGAGCAGCTGCCAGTTTTAACACCCATTAATAGATAAGCCCCTTAGGGAGAGAGTTAGATAATCACTGTAAATTGTATAGAAGTTAGGCTACTTCCATTTGCAGTCCCTTGTTTACTTACTTTTACAAAAATCCAGAGCATGCAAAACTATATATATAGAAGATATATTATATATATCTATAAAATCTTGGGCTAAGCTGGTGGCATCAATTACCATTGGCTTAGATAAAATATCTGACAAAGAGAAAAATAGTGAGCGGTGGCCTACTCGCATAACCAAACTGAGGGCATTTTTGTCATCCACAAACTGAAGAGCAAGCAAAATCATCCAGGGCATCCCAGAGTATTATAATTTAAAAAAAATATTAAAATGCAAAATTTGACACAGGGGTCTTGGCTGAGAGAACGCACCAAAGGGATCCCAGCATGTATTTTGCTGATGCTTCCTCTTGGAATATTCCTTCAAACAGATGAGCACATTTAAAAGCACAAAGCAATTAATCACAAAAAAGACAATTCATCAGGAATGAAAACACCTGAAATACCAATTATTATCCTGTCAGATAATACAGGACATCAGAATAACTTATTCTGTTCAAAAGAAGTAGTGGGAATCAACACATCAGTTCAAGTCATAGGGAAATATAGGTTTCATTTTAAAAATCAATTCAATTTCATGATACAATAATAAATGTAGCCCCTATCCCACCTCCTAACTGGGATTAAGGGCTCACTAGGGAAACTTGGGGCCACATTCTAGAGTTCCTGGAGGTCTTCTGCACTAATTCAGTAAAAAGATCCACAGGCATATGGTTGCTGTTATTCGAAATGTAATCCTTTCATTGAAAACTTGATAACAATTGTAAAACCACAAGTGGCATTCTTTCAAATTCATCAATACAGAAAACTAAATCAGAATAAATCACAGATACGATCAATAAAAAAAAAACTGAACACCCTGACAGTAAGTATTTTCCAGAAGATACCCTCCCTGGACAAAAACCTGATGGCACCTACAAACTGGATGCAGACTGCTCAGCAAGACAAACTAGAATTCCTGCTAAAACTCTTCAGAAACTCCTAAACTGATGTTTGCCTTTAGGCAGCAGCCTTGGGAGATCTTCTCTCTTCAAGACAATCTTCCTTCTGACTCCCCACAAAGAAAATTCTCTTTCTTCAAGAACTGAAGAATTCTCTCTCTGACACATGAGAGTAGGAGCTCAACTCCCCTCTTCTTAGAGAGAACTTTACTTTGGTTCTTTAGAATATCTAAGGACTCTAGTCATGGACCTCAAGATAAGATCATAAGAACACAAGAAATTGCCATATTGGTCCATCAAGCCCGACATCCTGTTTCCAACAGTGACCAATTCAGGCTACAAGTAGCTGGCAAGTACCCAAACACTAAGCAGATCCCATGCTACTGATGCTAGTAATAGCAGTGCCTATTCTCTAAAACAATTTGATTAATAGCAGTTAATGGACTTCTCCTCCAAGAACTTATCCAAACCTGTTCTAAACAGTTACACTAACTATATCAACCACATCCTCTGGCAAAAAATTCCAGAGCTTAATTGTGCATTGAGTGAAAACACTTTTCTCCAATTAGTTTTAAATGTGTTACTTGCTAACTTCATGGCGTACCCCCTTATCCTTCTATTATCCAAAAGAATAAATAACCAAATCATGTTTACCCATTCTAGACCTCTCATGATTTTCAAGACCTCAAACATATCCCCCCCCCCCCCCCCCCTCAGCCATCTCTTCGCCAAGCTGAACAGCCCTAAGCTCTTTAGCTTTTCTCATAGTGGAGCTGTTCCATCCCCTTTATCTTTTTGGTTGCCCTTCTCTGTACCTTCTCCATTGCAACTAAATCTTTTTTGAGATGTGGTGACCAGATTTGTACACAGTATTCAAGGTGTGGTCTCACTCTGGAGCAATACAGAGGCATTATGACATTTTCCATTTTATTCACTGGTCCCTTCCGAATAATTCCTAACATTCATTTTCCTTTTTGGGCTGCCGCATCACACTAAGCCAACAATATCAATGTATTATCTATGATGATGCCTACATTTTTTTCCTGGGTGGTAGCACCTAATATAGAACTTAAGATTGTGTAACTAACTACAGCAAGGGTTATTTTTCCCTATGTGCATCATCTTGTACTTGTCCACATTAAATTTCATCTGCCATTTGGATGTCCAATCTTTCAGTCTTGCAAGGTCCTCCTGCAATTTATCACAATCTACTTGTGATTTAACTACTCTGAATAATTTTGTATCATCTGCAAATTTGATTACCTCACTCGTCGTATTCCTTTCCAGATCATTTATAAATGTATTGAAAAGCACCTGTCCAAGTACAGATCCCTGAGGCACTCCACAGTTTACCCTTTTCCACTGAGAAAATTGACCATTTAATCCTACTCTCTGTTTCCTGTCTTTTAGCCAGTTTGTAATCCACGAAAGGACACCACCTCCTATCTCATAACATTTTAGTTTCTTTAGAAGCCTCTCATGAGGGACTTTGTCAAACGCCTTCTGAAAATCCAAATTCACTACATCTACTGGCTCACCTTTATCCACATGTTTATTAACCCCTTCAAAAAAATGAAGCAGAATTGTTAGGCAAAACTTCCCTTCAATAAATCCATGTTGATTGTGTTCCATTAAACCATGTTTTTCTATATGCTCTGTGATTTTGATCTTCAGAATAGTTTCCACTATTTTTCCTGGCACTGAAGTCAGGCTCACTGGTCTATAGTTTCCTGGATCGCCCCTGGAGCCTTTTTTTTTTTAAATATTGGGGTTACATTGTCCACCCTCCAGGTACAATGGATGATTTTAAAGATAGGTTACAAATTTGAACTGAAATTTCATTTTTTAGTTCCTTCAGAACCCTGTGGTGCATACCATCCAGTCCAGGTGATTTGTTACTCTTTAGTACAGCGCTTCTCAACCGGTGTGTTGCGAAACACCAGTGTGTCACCAAGCACCGGCAGGTGTGTCGCGTGCTCCCGGTCTCTCCCACTGCTCTTCCTTCCCTGCTGCCATTGCTGCCAGGCTAACAGCATGTTCAAGCCCAATGGGAACGGCAGCAGTGTTAGAGGAAGCTGTGGCTCCTACTGCTGGACCTTTCTTCTTCCTGCGCCATCCCCGGAACAGGAGGTGATAAGCAGTGCAGTGTGCAGGAAGGAGAAAGAGCCATGCCGCGAGGAAAAGTAGCGGCAGCAGCAGCAGTATCAGCCCCTGAGCAGTAGTGTGGCCCGGAGCAATTGAAGCAGCTGGCAATCGGCAAAGGAGACAGCAGTATCCCGCGGACGATGTGATTCTTCTTTCTTGGCCTGCAGGCGCTGGAGGAGACTGCAGCAGCTACCATTTGTGCCTCGGGGGGGGGGGGGGGAGGAGGAGGAAGTGAGTGAGAGAGAGAAGACAGACAGCCTGTGTGTGATTGAGAGCATGCATTTGATTGAGAGCATGTGTGTAAGTGTGTGAGAGAGAGCATGTGTGTGATTGAGGGGAACTGATCAGAGAGGTGATGTGTGTATATGTGAGAGACAATATGACTGGAGTGTGTGTGAGAGAGTGAGAGATTGGTCAGGGAGGAGACTGGTGTGTGTGTGTGTGTGTGTGTGTGAGAGAGAGAGAGAAAAAGCATGGAAGTGAGAAATCTGGGTATGTGAGAAAGCATGGGAGTAAGAAGCCTGGTGTTGTGGGGGGGGAGGGGTGTGTGTGTGAAAGAAAGCATAGGAGTGAGAAGCCTGTATATGTGAGAGAGAGCAAGGGAGTGAGAAGCCTGTACTTGTGAGAGAGAGCATGGGAGTGGGAAACCTGTGTGTGTGTGTGTGTGTGTGTGCATGCATGAGAGAGAGACTGGTTGGCAAGGTGACGGTGTGTGAGAGAGCGAGACTGGTGTGTGTGTATGTGAAAGAAAGTGATTATGGGAATGAGAAGCCTTTGCATGTGGAGAGAGTGAGCATGGGAGTGAGAAACCTGGGTGTGTGTGAGACACAGTATGGGAGTGAGAAGCCCATATATGTAAGATAGAACACAGGAGTGGGAAGCCATGTGTGTGTATGGCATGAGAGAAACTTCAGGAAAATGACTGTGTGTGTCAAAGACTGGTTGGGAGATGATTGGTGTGTGAGAGACAGAAACTGGTCATGGGGATGTGACTAGTATGGTGTGTGTGAGAGAGACAGAGTCTGGTCATGGGCCCTAAGGAAGAGGACCACGAGTATAGAGCTTAGCCACTACTGCTGCTTCTGGTATGTGCTTCGGCCTGCACGGAAGAGGAGTAGGAGAGCTGCTGGAGGGGGTAAGTAAAGGTGGCTTTTTAAGTTTATTTTTCTTGATTGACTGCCTTTTTAATTATTTAATATTATGTGATGTGTCTGTTTTTTTGAAATATTTTATTAACGTTTGGAGAATGTTTAATAGTTTTTATGAGTTTTTAATTGTTGGATGTTATTCTGTTCATAGCTGTTTTGAAACATTTATTCTGCTTATTAGTATAGTTTTACAATTATATCTGTGTGGGGATCTATAGCTGCTTGCTAGTTTTGTTTTCCTAATTGGAGGTGTATTGGTGTTTAGGGCCTGATTTAATATTTGTAGTGTTGCCTTTTCATAAATAGAGTTGCCCCTGTTTGAGTGTATTCCATAATACAGGTATAACTGTGTACAGATTAGTTTATGTGCATAACTGCAGATCTTGGGAGTATGTTAGGTCGATTCTGTGTGTGTTACTGAGGTGAGATATTTTACTAGCATGTAAGCGTTTGTATCAGTCTTATTTGTTGTGTTTTCTCAAGAGGACATGCATTGGTGGTAAACTGCTGTTTTTTCATAAGTAGGGCTATTGAGCCTGGTAGTAGAAGGAGTTTGAGTTGCTGTTACTGAGATGACACCAGAACTAGAATATCTTTTTTGTAGGGCGTGTTATATGGGGAATGTCATAATTCTGCTTTACATCCATTATTGTGGGTCAGGGGGCTTCCCGTGGATGCAAACTGTACTTTTACATCTAGCCCCATGACGATCATGGGTTCAGTGTGTCATGCATGTGAGAACCATCTGTCAGGTGTGTCCCGACAGAAAAAAGGTTGAGAACCACTGCTTTAATATGTCAAGCTGGCCTACTACATCTTCCAGGTTCACAGTGATTTTGTTCAGTTCATCTGAATAATCACCCTTGAAACACATCTCTGGAACCGGTATCTCTCCAATATCCTCATTAGTAAACACAGAAGCAAAGAATTCATTTAGGGGTAGATTTTTAAACATACATGCATGCGTATGTGATGGCATGTGATCCCCTGGCACAGCGGCAAATGGCCGCTGTACCGACCGCCTCCAGCACTGCCCCTCCCCTTCCCCTTCCCCTTCCCCTCCCCACCCCTTGGAAGAAGCCTGGCTCTTGTGCGCGTGCGGCCGGGCACCTTCTAAAATGCACGCGGTGCACACAAGGCCTGGCCGAGTGCATAGCCCCTGGATTTTATGCATGGGGTGCTTTAAAATTTGGCTGATAGTCTTTCTGCAATGGCCCTATCTTCATTAAAGCCCCTTTAACCCCTCAGTCATCTATCTGTCCGACTGACTCCCTCACAGATTTCCTGCATCGGATATATTTTGAAAAGTTTTTATTATGAGTTTTTGCCTCTACAGCCAACTTCATTTCAAATTCTCTCTTAGCCTGCCTTATCAATGTTTTACACTTAACTTGACATTACTTATGCTTTTTCCTATTTTCTTTAGATGGAACCTTCTTTCAAATTTTGAAGGATTTTTTTTTGCTAAAATAGCATCTTTCACCTCATCTTTTAACCATGCCAGTAATCGTTTTACCTTCTCCCCCACCTTTACATCTGGACTGTGATTCTAAGATTGTATTTTTAAATAATGTCCACGCCTGTTGTACACTTTTAACCTTTGCAGCTGCACCTTTAAGTTTGTTTCTAACTCTCTTCCTCATTTTATCAAAGTTTCCTTTTCGAAAATTTATTGTTAGAGCTGTAGGTTTACATATTGTCCCCCTTCCAGTCAGTTCAAATTTGATCATGTTATGATCAATATTGCCAAGTGGCCCCACCACCGTTACCTCTCTCACCAAATTCTGCGTTCCACTAAGAATTAAATCTAAAATAGCTCCCTCTCTCATTGGTTCCTGAAGCAATTGTTTATTCTATCCAGGAATTTTATGTCTCTAGCGTGTTCTGCTGTTACATTTACCCAGTCAATATTGGGGTAATTGAAATCTCCCATTATTTCTGCACTGCCAAATTGGTTAGCTTCCCTGATTTCTCTTAGCATTTCATCATCTGTCCGATCATTTTGATCAGGTGAGCGATAGTATACTCCTATCACTGTACTTTTACCTATCACACATGGGATTTCTACCCATATAGATGCTACTGAGCATTTAGTCTCTTGTATGATCCTTATCCTGTTGGACTCTAAACCCTCCCGGACAAAAACTACTACACCCCCACAAAGTTGATCCTCGCTATCATTGCGGTATAATTTGTACCCTGATATAGACTGTCCCATTGGTTATCCTCATTCCACCAGATCTCTGAGATGCCAATTATGTCAATCTCATCATTCACTGCTATACATTCTAACTCCCCCATCTTAATTTGTAGACTTCTGGCATTGGCATACAGACATTTCAAAGTGTGTTTTCAGTTGATATGGATAATTTGGAATTCTTTAGCTTAGGTGATTCTTTACTTTTAGGCACATGGGCTACTTTTGCATTTATTGGAACCTCTCTATTGGGATGCCCTAACGCTCTTGTTTCATTAGTATCCTTCAAAGATAAATTCCTTCGAACCATGCATTGCTGAGTGATTGTTGGCTTTCCCCCTTGTTCTAGTTTAAAAGCTGCTCTATCTCCTAAGGAGATAGGATTTCGTTTATTATCACCTAAGGCATTGTTGGTGGTGTCACCCCCTCTTCCCACTAAGAATGGCTCTATTGCCCAATTTCATCTCTCATTCCTCCATTCTCGTCCCCACTCTTTGTTCCACCTCCACCTCATTTCTGTGTTCCTATTTTGTCCCCCATCCCTGAGTCTCGAACACTGCTCCTCCAGCCTTATGGGGGCCTCTTTTTCTTCACTCCCATCTCTAGCCTAATCAGCAGGAGACTAAGCCTAGTGGTTAGATGCTTTTGCAGTTTTTGTGCCTCCCACTCCTCTCCCTCCCTTGTTGGTCAGATCAGCTGTTTGGCTGGTACAGGAGGAAGAGTAGTCTACAGTTAGAGGAGCTGGTTAGAAGGCCTCCCTGCTGAAATCTGTGATTCTACCTCTCACCTTGGTTGCTCCAACAGACTGCAGGGAGCAGCAGCAGAAATATTGGTGCCTTGGTCCTGTCCAACCTGACACAGAGGGGAAGGTAGCAGTGGTAAATGTTTTATTTGGAAATGGACTACACTGGGAGAAGAAAGCAGGGCTACCATAGTGGTGAAAACCTAAGATCCCAGTTCCCAAACCTTCAAAGGATGGCCCTCGTGGTGGTGCTCGTGGTGGCAGCCACTCTAGCAGCAATGGGCTAACTAATAGGCTCATCAACATGCATTTGCATGTGATGAGCGCTATTAGTTTTTGCGAGATTGGCCGCGCATTTTCAAGGCGCTGTTACCCAAATGGGTGCTAAATAGTGCACTCGGCTGAGCGCACCATACTGAATCGGCCTGATAATGGGCTAAACCCTTGACAAATCAGGCCCAGAATCTCTTAAGTGAAACAAATGGAAAATGAAGAACCTTCCTTACTGTCACCTTCTCACAGATGGTGTTTGTGTGTTTCATTCATCCTAAAACAGATTCAATAAAAACTGAGTTCTTTACTTTTCTGATTTAAAAAAAAAAAAAAAAAAGAAGCAGCAAGAGAAAAGAGGCCGTAATTATAGCCATTTATCCATGTGCATGGTTATTTACCTGCGTAGAAGAATTGTAAGAAAATTGACCACCCTGTATGCAGGTTATTCCACAAGGCCCCTACTTTTACCCACATTTTCACAGAGACATTCCCAAGGTGGGATTAGGCTGGGAGAGGCAAAAACATGTCTAGTTTTGCATTTTCAAAATTACGTTGTTGGTCTGACCAGAGAAAGGAGGGGAAAATCTCAGCGGGCAATTTTTTTCCCCTAGGCAATTTTCAAAGGGAATGTATGCTCATAATTTCCTTTGAGAACAGGTGCAAAATGCATGGGGGAACAGCACCCGCTGGACTTTGCTCCTGCCCACAGACTTTTGAAACTTGCCCCCCAAAGGATTTTGCACTGTGAGGCATGGCTTTTGAAATGAAAATGTTAAAACGCTCACTTTCATGGGCTGATGGTCTTATAACTGCTAAAATACAAAGCTTGCTCTTTCATTACCGTTCAATCCCTTGCATTTTAAGATAAACGAGCTCTGATGTCATCGACTATGTGAGCATCCTCTGTTCACAGAACTTGTGAGGTTTGGTATGTTATGTTGCCACCTGGTGGGCGCATTAAAATTTGCTTTCCCAAGATTAGTCCGAGGGCAATTTTCAAAGGTTTTATGTGGGTAAGCACGTGTTTACCCATGTACAGTGGACTTTTGAAAACTCCTCATACTCTGTAAGTATGCCCGCTATTTCATAGTGAATATTCTTTAATCGGCAGCGGACAGGCATTCCAGGGGATTGAGGAGGGTGGGGGTGTGAAAATATGTGTGGGAATTTGATTTTCAAATTCCTTCATGTTCTTTTCCCTTTTGCCCTGCCCCACACAAATAGTAGTTGTAAAGTCCATGGGTATTTTTGCATCCGTGGACCTTGCTGGTCAAACGTGTAAAGGGAAAAATTATTCATGGAATTGCATACGACCCAACCTAATGAAAATGTCTCCGTTTATGGCTTAACACAGATTGCAGCCTTTGCTCTGATTGGTTAATTCTAGGGAAGGAGGCTGTGCTTTCTGAGAGAGTTCTGACTTCAGTGTGAGAAGCCTCTATCGTCAGGCAACGGCTCTAAACCAGCTTGCACCTCTTCATTCCCTGCCTCACTGAGTCCCCACTGAAAACTGCACTTTTTACTTGGTTCAGTCAAGTATTCATAGAAGTCTTAAGTCATCTATGGACACAGTTCATTAGTTCCAGTTTTTGTCTCCTTTTAATCTTTCAGTAAATTCTTTGGGTTTTGTTTTAGTTTTTTTTTTCAATCAGTTTCTTTCAATAAATGTTTATGGAGTTTAAAAATCGGCCTGTTTGCATGCAGGAAGTTGAATGAAGTTTAGCTATCTCTATAGTAATGCAGCATGCTATGTGACTAGAATAGAAAGGTGCAATAGTGCAATAGTACAGATAAAGGGGGTAATTATCAAGGACTTACATGGTGTCCTTGTATGTAAAATCAGGATATACTTGCTAAGTAGCCTTGGTGTGGGCCAAATGAATTTTCATAAAACCAGGACTACGCACATACTACTGCTGCCACACCAAAATCTACATGTATTCAAAGAAGATGTTTTGAGGAGTCATGGTAATTAAATCTGGCTTCCCTTTTCTCTATAGGCTGGGATGATGAGTATGGGTCAAGTGATGGAGAGTGTAGAAAACTGGTGCTTGAAAGTATAAGCACAATAAGTATTTTTATAAGCAGATTATGCACATATATCATCCAGCCTTGCAAAATTCCTGCCTTGGTGCATAAAGTGAGAGTTTATATGCACACATGTTGAAATTATTGTGCATGCAAATTATATACACATACTTTTGTAACCTTTGGGTGGGATAAAATCTGGATACTGGACCCAAAGGCACACAATCAAGGATTTGTCCCTACTTGCAACAGTTCTCCAGTATCGCTTACACTTCTGAGTAGTCCCAGGCTTAGCTTCAAGTCCCTTTTTGCATGGATCACAAATACCTGGCCCCTTGGTATACAGCACTGATAATCTCTAAAGTCTATGAGAGTAATAAAACATGCTGGAAGCTGCGTGGTTTCCAGCTTTTTACTGATAGTTGATCAAACCTGTGAAAATGTTTATAGCCTTTTGATGTTAAATCCAATTGATTTACAGGTTAAAATTAATAAATTTGTGACCTCACTCTTCCAGTCAAAAGTCATTAGAATTTATAATAGCCAATTCCTTAATAATTCAGCTTCTTCACATTTCCCATTAATCCAAATTGAAAAACAGTGTAAGCCTTCTCCCAGTTCCTAAAATTTATCTCAGAGTCTTCCCATTAAGAATTGGTCAGATTAGGAGTCCCAATTACTCACAATAAAAAGTCACAATTATCTCATATCTTTCCAGTAGCCTTCAATATTCTCTTTCTCTCCAGTCAGCTCCAAGTATAGTACTGATCTTGTTCCTCTCTTTCACAATATGTCCACCTGGGACCATAATGGAAAAAATAATCTTCACTCCTCACTAGCAATGGATGGAAATCCATTCCTCCTTGAAGATGCAACTACTATTCAGGATCTTTCTGAGTGAGACTGTACACCTCTGGATCCAAAATAATACTGAGTACCCTGGGCCCTAGGGTTCCCAGTCAATAAGGACACAGTTAAAAAATCTTACAAAAAGAAGAAACTAAATGAGAGAAAGGAAGGGTAGAAAAAACTTCATTCTCCAGCAACAAAGTCTCCAAAATGCTGGACCAAAAGCAGGAACAAGACACTATGTTTCCAACTCTCTTTGCTCTGGTCTCTGAGAAGATGACCCTGAGTTACTTTCCCAGAAAACAAACAAAAAGAGGGACGTCATAAGATGTACTGTCCTTCAGCAGGGCAACTCAGAAAAATGAAACTAAGAAGCCAAAAGAAATCCACAACTTAAGATGGTGGCTCTGGTTTATATCCTGGAGGAGCACATCATCTGCTGCTCCCACAGGGGGGAGTCAAAACCCCATCCTCTGCTTGCTAATCTCTCTGAACCTCCCCAGCAAGTTAGTACACTCCTTCTGGTAAGGAAAACCAAAGGTTCCTTCCACTTTTATAAAATAGGTATAATTATGCGTAAGCTTGGGGTGGAGGTTTGTGGTATTTTGTCAATTATGCAGCTACTGCAGCTCAGTTTATAAAATGCAGGCATAACTTTGTGTACACATCCTTATGCATATATGTGCTGGTTTACTGAAAATTACTCTCCTCAGGTTTATCTGAGAATATTTATCATGATAAACTCAGGAATGGTTTAAAACAACCAATGAGGCTTAATCACAAAGAATGATCTTAGCAGCAGCAGCAGCATCAGGTGGAGGAGAGAAGAAATGTAAATAATTCCCATTAAGGGACATTACGGCACAATGTAAATAAGCTACCTCTGTAAAGATTATATAATTCTTGTCTTTCCCTGTCTCTTTCCTTCCCAGTTTCAACAACCTTGTTATATTGTAACTTTTTACTTCCTCGACACTGGTTAAAAGAAAGTTATTGCACCCCTTGTTATATGTAAACCGGCATGATATGATTGTATCATGAATGCCGGTATAGAAAAGCTTTAAATAAATAAATAAATAAATAAATAAAGAAACCACAGCACCCCCACCACTGTGCCCTTGACTTGCTCGTATTAATATTGCTCAGACCGCAAACAAATTATTAGAAAGAGCATCCTAGTTAGCTCTATCAGAAAGTGGTGCATGGATGATCCAAGACTTCTTTTCTTTTATAAGAACTGCTCAATTATTTATAGAGCCACAAGCTGTGGTAGATTTCTATTCAAGTCTTCATGGACAAACCCCTCAAATTGGCCATTTTATTTTAAAAGAAATAACAATCTCTAATCCATGATGTCAGTCGTCTCACAAAAGGAAATTAAAAAAAAATGTTTTCTCAGACTTTGAGAGTATTTCAGATAATGCCGGCTACTATTGGTCTGTCCAGACTCTTTGTAAACTTTGCGGAGATTGTGAAAAAAAAAATGGTGTTAACATGATATTTAATCATCTGAATTCAGCTTCTTTCTCATATATCTTTATGCTTTGTTCCCTGATTTTTGCAACTTGAACATTTTAGGCACATTTCTAATAAAAGTTTGCAGTCTGGCAGTATATCACTCTAACAGTACTATGGAGCCTCCCTTCTCAGCTGGCTTTATCACAACTAACTTAATCAATTTATTTCCCCTTTGAATACACTTGCCAGTTGTTCAATGTCATTTCTAACTTGCCTTTCAAAATTCTTAGTGCCCAGCGATGTAATTACGTACTAGTAAAATCTTGATATAAGTTGTTTTTAAATTTTTGGAAGAAAATCTGATTTTGCACTTTTGTACTTCTGAAATTTTAGTAATTTTGTACCCATCTCTCATTTTTTTCTGTTTTTCTGTTTTGACTTTCATGTTTATACATATATATATATAAGTTTGTGATCCATATGTTCCTTAGATCTGTATGTTTCAATCCCACAATAAGTACATCACACATGAAAACAGTGGCTTGTGCACAGGAAAAATTAGGTCATGTTTAAAATTAGGAGAATGATGTTTAAAGTGGTTTAGGAATGTTAGCTTTTAGAGTGACGAAGAAAGGGTTTATCCTAGCTAGATTTCCTACTTTTCTCAAAGCGTAAAAAAAATGTGAAAGTATGAAAATGGCTCCCATGGACATTTGTTTCTGTCAGTAAACAATTTGTCCTCTTACTTGCTGGCTAAAAACAAACAGGGTCTCCACTTAATAGTGCAGACGGCAGTGCATATAGAGAACATACTACTGACAAGTGGCTCCAATTACAGTCTTGTCAAATAAGCACTTGGGAAGAGGTTAAAGACCTACACAATTGTCTAATGTGCTACGAAGACCAACTATAGGGAGGCGTTCACTAAAATGCACACTAAACTATTTTTATATGGAGATGTTAAATATTGTAGTGTTCATGCAAAATACTCATTTCACATCTGATTCACTAACAATAATATGCAGAGTGCATGAGCACTAAAAAAAAAGTTTTAAAATGTTTTAGTGTGTATGCTAAAATACTATCATGCATGCCAGTGGGGGATAGCAAGTTGTTAATGCTGCACACTAGGGATTTTTAGAATCTGCACTCTATTTAGTGCATGTGCAGTGGTATTTTTCATTCAGCTCCTCCTCCTCTAACCAACAACAAATTAAAGGCAGGGTAGCACATGCTCTGGCCATCAGTGCTGTGTGGATAGAGAGAAGAGCAACTGGACCCCAGCATTGAGGACCTTCTTTATTAAGCTGTGTCAAAACAGCTCTATAAGTACGTTTTTAACACAAACAAAGCTCTTACAGGGTTCACTAAACTGCTATATCTGAGTAGCACATTTTAGTGAATCCTATGTTGTTTCAGGCAATGACTGTACGTTGACATGGTCAGCAAATAATTCTTGATCCCGGCCTGAGGCCACATTTTATCCCATCCCCAGGCTGCAATCTTAAAGGGGATGCAAGGCCTGAGTAAAGTTCCCCCCAAAACTTTCCCCTCCGACATGCTACATGTAAGGGGCAAAGTAAAAGGCCCTCAGCACATCCACAAGTAACAATCTCCCCCTTCCCCAGGAGTCCCCAAGCCTTGGCTTCAAAACCCGGCCTCACCTAATTTTTCATGCTGGCCCTCAGGACTCCTTTCTCAGACTCCTCATAACCTGAATATCTCTGCAGGTCTGAAAGAGCCCCGTAGGTCCTATAATATAAAATGGAGCTGGGTAACTCACACTTCTCCCTTGCCCATTGCATATGAGCCAGCATGAGGGACCTTTTTGAAAAAAATGGGTGGGGGGCATGATTTGGAGGTTGGGGGTGGAGTCCCTGGGTAGGTTACTTGTGGATGTGACTGGAGAGGCAAGTAGGAGGAGAAGAAGGGAATTTCACTTTGCCCCCCTATATTTGACATGGTGGGAAGGGTTTAGGGGCATACAGTGCTTCATTTGGGCTTTGCTGCTCCTTGAAAAATCATGGCTGTTGGAGCATTGCCAGGCACCTTAGCCTGGCCATGCACTTAGGGGAAAATTAATTACACCTCTTTATGCAGAATTGTGGGACTTGCAAAGATTTTTCACAAGCCATGCTATTTTGTTGCAATGCCAGTGAACTACTTTGCATACATTGGCATGCAACATAGCTCATTCTCTGGCCCACATTGCACCAGATTTTTTTTTTTTTGCTTTGAGGCAGCAGGCATAATTATACTCTGTTTGAAAATACCCTGCACTAATTCACAAGGTACACATTTAAAGGTGAATTTTAAAAGCCTGGCGTGCGCATCAATTGAGGGATGGGCGAATAAGTCAGATTACGTGCACTGACCCTATTTTGAAAAGCACCGAGATACATGCGTAAAACCTGGTGCATGCACATCTGAATAGTTTCCAAAATGGGGCAGGGTGTGGATGTGCTCAGCGCATGGATGTTTCGGGGCCTGGCCAAGAAATGTGCATGTAAATACCCTGCCATGTAACTTTAGTTTTGCTATTGATGACGAGTAAGTTATAAAATAAAAGGATCGAGCCATTTCTGAGGGATTTAAAGGGTCAGGGGCAACTGGGGAGAGTGTAGGCTATCAAACCAGAGGGGTTTAGAGGACCTAGCAGTTAACTGGGTGAATTGGTGGATGAACTGGTAAACTGGCAATGGCGTGGGCGCATGCCACTTTTAAATATCCCGCAACATACGCAGTAGAAGCAGGATTTGCACGCTCATGTGCGCACCCACTTAAAATTAGGCGCACATGTGCATGCGGCCATACTATTTTATAAAATTTGTATATATGTGCGTGTGTTATAAAATGACCGTGCATCATGCACGCACATATATGTACCCTCGTGCCGGTTTGAAAGTTACTGATCCTATGCATTACTGCAACATAAAATATAAGAGACAGCATCAGGTTGCCCTGGAGAGGGCAGTGAGTTATTTGTTTTGTTTGAGTGTCCTGCAGTTGGCAGGAGGGATCCACTTGTATTTTGAGTGGATCTAGGCAATGAACTTTTGTCCTTTCCTCCTTATCAATAGATACTTACTAGGCAGAATCGGAGAACATAATTGGCCAAATCAGGGGAGGGCATCTAAGGGCAATTGCACTTTGTAAAACAAATATGTCCTGTTAAAAGGGTGCAGTCAATAGCCTTTCTTCCCCGGTGGTGTACAAGTGAAATGTGGAGTTAGTTGGTGGCTACAGTTGAAGCAATTCAAAATTATTGCCTTCTGACCTAATTCCCCGTCGTTGTACTTTCTCTCCATTGGTAGTAGGTAACAGGAGGATATCTTTCTTATGATGCAGATTTATGTAGGCTGGAATGTCATATCTCAGAGCAAGACTGTGAAGCATGCAGCAATCAATCACAATCATAGCCAAATTATTTAGAGGAGAACCTTAAGGCAGCCCAGAAATGATATAAACATCTTAAGAAAATAAGAAGCTGCCATAGAGGGTCAGGCCAAAGGGCCATCAGGCCCAGCATCCTATTTACAACAGAGGTCAATGCAGGACACAAGTACCTGGCAAGTACCCAAACAGTAAATAAATCCCATGCTACTGATGCCAGTGATAAGCAGTGGCTATTCCCTAAGTCAATTTGATTAAAAACAGTTTATGGACTTCTCATTTAGGAACTTGTGTAAACCTTTTTTAAACCCAGATAAATTAACTGTCTTAACCACATCCTTTGGCAACAAATAAAGGAACTTAGTTGTGCAATAAATGGAAAACAATTTTTTCTGATTTGTTTTAATTGTACTCCTTGCTAACTTCATGGAGTGCCCCCTAGTCCTTGTATTATCTGAAAGAGAAAATAAGGATTCACATTTACCGGTACCTGCTCTAGACTTCTCATGATTTTATAAACTCTATCAAATCCCCCCTTAGCCGTCTTTTCTCCAAGCTGTAAAGCCCTAACCTCTTTAGCCTTTCCTCATGGGGAGCTGTTCCATCCCCTTTATCATTTGGTCACTTTTCTCTGTTCCTTCTCCACTGCAATTATATCTTTTTTGAGATGTGGTGATCAGAATTGCACAGAGTACTCTAGGTGCAGTCTCATCATGAAGTGATAAAGGGGCATTATGACATTTTCCGTTTTATTCATCATTCCATTCCTAATAATTCCTAACATTCTGTTCGCTTTTTTTAATTGCCGCAGAACACTGAGCTGACAATTTCAATGTATTACCCACTATAATTGATGCCTAGATATTTTTCCTGGGTGGTAGCTCCTAATATGAAACCTAACATCATGTAAATACACAGGGATGGTTCTATAACGAGGCAGGGTGATGCGGTCGTTTCAGGCAGCAAGATTTTGAGGCAGCAAAATTGCCCCTTGAAACCTTCCTACCACAGCCCCCTCACCCTTCATTCAGGCAAACTCTAACAGCAGGAAAATCTGCAGTGCTGGCAGTGTGGAGCAGTGACATGCTGGTGGGGTTCCCACTCCCTGCCAGCAAAAAGAAGGTCCCAGTGGTGTGGAACTGAGATGTGCTGGCGGGATTCCCACTCCCCGCCAGCAAAAACACAATCATCCAGCAGTCAAAGAATCACTGGGGTGCCACCAGCATTTCCCCTGCAGCCGGTGTCAGAAGAGACCTTACTGTGCAGCCAGAGAAAAGGTCCAAAATGTGTCTGTGAAAGAGACTTGCCAGAGAGAGAGTGCCTGGGTGTAAGAGAGACTTTGTGAGTGTGTATGAGAGAGTGTGTATATGTATATGAGAAGTTGGGAGTGTGTATATGAAAGGGTGAGTGTGTGTATGAGAGGGAGGGTGGGTGTTGGTGGATGTCTTTATGAGAGGGTGTGTGGGGGTGAGTGTGTGTGTATGAGAGGGAAGTGGGGTGTGGATTGTGTATGTGAGAGGGTGGTGTGTGTGTGTGTGTGTTTGTGTGTGTGTGTGTGTGAGCGTGGGGTGTGTATGTGTATGTGTATGGGAGGGTGGGGAGTGTGTGTATGGGTGTGTGAGAGGGTGCTGGGATTGTATGTATGTATGTATGTGTGTGTATGAGAAGGTGAGGAGGGGGTATATGTGTGTGTGTGTGTTGTGTGTGTGTGTGTGTGTGTGAGCGTGGGGTGTGTATGTGTATGTGTATGAGAGGGTGGGGAGTGTGTGTATGGGTGTGTGAGAGGGTGCTGGGATTGTATGTATGTATGTATGTGTGTGTATGAGAAGGTGAGGAGGGGGTATATGTGTGTGTGTGTGTGTTTGTGTGTGTGTGTGTGTGTGTGAGCGTGGGGTGTGTATGTGTATGTGTATGAGAGGGTGGGGAGTGTGTGTATGGGTGTGTGAGAGGGTGCTGGGATTGTATGTATGTATGTGTGTGTATGAGAAGGTGAGGAGGGGGTATGTGTGTGTGTGTGTGTGTTTATATGTATGAAAGGTTGGTGTGTGTGTGTATGTATATAAGAGAGGGTGTTGTGATGGAGACGTCACAGAGCAGACCCCAAGAGCAGCAGAGGAGATGCTAGATGTGTCTGATGATGAAAGAAAACCCCCAGACCAAAGCAAAGTTAGAGTCAGGAGAACTACAAAATCCGATACGGACAGAGATTGGGGGTCAGAAGGGAGTTGTGGAGGTGGGACCTTAGGGAGTTGAGTGGGCCAAGGTTCCTCCCACCATAGTGCAAGTGGAATAGATAAAGACAGGAAGGAAGGGTGGCTCTCCACTTTAGAACAACCACAAAGAGGCAGCAGGAGGAAGGAAATTCGGAAGCAGATGAGCTGAGCAAAGCAGCTCCCCTTCCAAAGGTAAGGGGCTTCCGTGGAGCCATTGCCCTCTGAAACAAGGGAGAACTTAGGAGGTGTTGGGGGAGGTGCAGGAAATCCTTCGCTGCGAGCGGCTGGTGACAGTCAACTCAGGCACACAGCTGTGCTAGGAGAAAGGGGAACAAGGTCCTATGAACTGGGCCCAGAGCCTCATTTAAAATTTGGGACCTTGGAGGAATAAAACCCTTGCAGCAGTTGTGCTGGGGGAAGGGACAGCAGGACCCTACGGACTGAGCCTTAAGCAGTGTTGGAGAAATAAAACTCCCAGACTGAACTGAATGTTGCAGCAGTCGTGCTGTGGCAAAGGACGGCAGGGCCCTATGAATTGAGGTGTGAACTTGTGTGTTGCTGAGACTGTGGAGAGCTATAACCTTGTAATGGAGAGGCTTTCTATTCGGAGTGTTTTCATGGCTCCACTGAAAAATGTAACACCTGGTGTCAATTACTTCTGAACAATCTCTAAAACTAAACCAATGGCTATGTAAGGAGGAAAACGTCTTCAGAGAGTCCACGGTGTGTAATAAAATTGCAATTTATTTCAAATCTAAGGTGGATAGTACCATTTCTAAAGAATTTCTTCATTTACCTTATCCTACTTTCAAAACTCCTTCCTCAGCTGTTAACTGGTCAGACTTCACACCAGTAACAGAGTCTTCTATGATATACATAATTCAAAAACAGAAAATTTCTAACTCTCCACTAAACCCCTGCTCTGGTTCGCTATTTAAAACATTGGCCTCTCTAGTCAGTAACTTTTTATGTGATGTGGTTAATCAATCTCTTCTTGAAGGTTACTTCCCTGATAGCTTGAAAAAAAACTTCTATTTTACCTATCCCAAATCAAAAAACCCCTTAGATGTTACTAACCTCAGACCGATTGCTCTTCTACCCTCTTCAGCAAAACTAATAGAATCTGTTGTCCTACATCAACTTTCAGATTTCCTAACTGACCATGATATATTGCACTCATGGCAGCACGGTTTTCGCAAGGGCCACTCAACTGAGACTCTACTTCTTTCCTGTTTTGACACCCTATATCGTGGTTTTGATGCTAACACTGACTTCATTCTAGTCTGTTTAGATATTTCAGCAGTGTTTGATACGCTAGATCTCCAAATTATCTTATCAGGTCTGCAATCTTTTTTTAAAATGGTTCCAATCTTTTTTTAAAATGGTTCCAATCTTATTTAGCAAACTGTTCTCAACAAATCTTCTTTCAAAACCAATCATCTGATCAGTTCTCAATTTCTACAGGTGTTCCTCAAGGGTCCTCATTGTCCCCGATCCTTTTTAATATCTATCTTTTATCATTGTGTCACATTCTTGCCGCTCTAAACATTCAGTTCCGCATTTACGTGGATGATATTCAATTCCTTGTCCCTTACAATAATTCATGGACTGACACTTTGTCAACTATAGTATTATACTTATCCACAATTAGTACCTGGCTTTCTCATAATTGACTGAAATTAAATCCGGCCAAAACTGAATTACTTTACCTAACATCAGTATCCTGCTCCACAATTGGCCCTCCTTCTCATTTACTTTTCAATGGTACTTCCATCCCTATTCATAATGATGCTACCAGTTTAGGCATGATTATTAATTCTGATTTATCTATGACAAAACACATTTCCACAGTCATTAAAAAATCTTTCTTTAAACTACATCTATTGAAACGCTTACGTCCCCTGTTGTTCTTACAAGATTTTCATACTGTATTGCAATCGTTAATATTTTGCGGATTAGATTACTGTAATGCCCTCTATATTGGCTTGCCTGATTCCACATTACACCCTTTACAATTAGTCAAAACACAGCAGCCCGAATACTTGTTGGTTCAACCCACAGAAGTCATATCACAGCAATACTTTACTCCCTTCATTGGCTTCCTATAAAATTCATAATTATGTATAACGTTTTTTTTGTTTTTGTTTTATAATTATTTATTTCTCAAGTTTTCAAATGTACAAATCAAGAATTCCTTGATAACAATATCTGGCTATTCTTTACATAGAACAATCATAGAATAAATTTTATGAATACATTTATAAGTCATCTTCTAAGTCCTCAACAAATGGGAGAATGAAATGAAATATTATAAAGGTATATCAATCCTAAAACAACACAGGGAATAATTGACGATTAACTAGGTTAGCCAATTTTACAGTTATATAGAGCTATTTAGTTATCTTACTGAGGGGTTGTTGTCTCCAAGTTTCACTCACCTTGTTTATCTATTATACATTTTTCCAAATGCGCGGGTTGAAAGAATACTTAACAGTTTGATATACAATACAACATTTACATGGAAATTTTAGTTTCTATAAAGCGCCCATTTGTAATAATACACATGAATACAATCTAGCGAGTTGTGGCACCTTAGTTTCGAGAGGAGCTCATTGTTTGTCTATGGAGTTTGTTTTTAGGACTTTTGTCTAGTTTTATTGATGTGTTTTTTATTTAGATTATGTATGTTTTAAATCTGTAAACCGTTTTGACTACATTTTTATTTGTAAAGGCGGTATACAAACATTTTTAAATAAATAAGTAAATAGTAAATTATAAATAAACTGGTTTCCAACAAGTCAAAAAAATCTTCTTAAATGGCACTGGATATTTTTATATCAAGAACAACTTGTATCATATGTCAAGGCCAAACTTAACTTACATGTTTTTATAAATGCCCAATGTGACAATCATTTTACCTGCATGGTTGTATCAGGGAACCAAAAAAGTCTGTAAATGAAAACCAAAAATTTGATAGTAAGTCCAATCAAAACACAAATAACCCAAATCCATAAACAGCTTAAATTGCTTAATACTAGATATATAGTCCAAAAATGGTAGCAGGAGTCTACCAAAAAGTATTAAAAACAAATGGCAAACAAACGTGGTACAAAGCCTTATATGGAAGCATTTAAGATATCCATGATCCAATCACTTAAAGACTAAAATAATATTCATTAGATGAAAATCATGTGACTAATATTATCCAATGAAGGATCTAGACCAAGACATTTTAAAAAGGAGGAGGTCTCAGACACTTAAAGAACCAATCAAAAGGAAATATGGGGACCTTTAACTATTCAAATCATAAAAAGAGATGCCATTCAAAAGTGGAATTAACACTTGCTGGTTCAACAGTGTGTAAATTGAAAATGCATTTCTGTTCCCTTCTTCTTAATTCTAAATTGGGATCTCCTCTTCTAACATTGAATGCTACATAATCTATAATAACAAAACATAATGGCAGTGCCATTTTTAAAAATCTAGGTAGCAGGGCAGGAGGAAGTGTTCTTTGCCCCTGTCCTTAGCATTTGAGCCAGACTAGTGGGATGGGGATAAGTGGAGGTCCCAAGCCCCAGCACATTTTTATGGGAGTCCGGGAAGGCTCAGCTGGGCAGACCTCAGCCCTGGTCTCAATTTGATTTTAGCACTGAGAATGGGGGAATCAGAGGGGTCTTGGGAGGCCTTGGCTGGCCACAGCTAAGCCCAGGCCATACATTAAATTTTATAAGGCAGGAGGATGGTTGTATTTTTGGGATGGGGTTGTTAATATTTTTTCCAGTTCAGAAAATGAACTGAACTGAAAAAAAAAACCCTATCAGATTCATCAGAAACTCAGACTTGTTCAAAAATTGTCACGTTTGAACCCAATCTAATTTGTGAGACAAAAGTTAGCATCTGAAAAACTAGGGATTTATCAAGAATTTGCAAGCTGACCAACATCTATTCAAGACTGCACACATGTGAGATAAGAATGTCAGTCAAGGTTTATGATTTTATAGTTCTGAAATATATGCAAAGGAACAAGTGTGCATCTCCTTGAGTCGTACTGTTTTCTCATGTTTTCATTCCTATACTGCTGTGGGTTGGAGAAATAAAGAGGCTGTAG
This sequence comes from Rhinatrema bivittatum, assembly GCF_901001135.1. Taxonomy (NCBI): domain Eukaryota; kingdom Metazoa; phylum Chordata; class Amphibia; order Gymnophiona; family Rhinatrematidae; genus Rhinatrema; species Rhinatrema bivittatum. Next base: position 541,078,219 of record NC_042617.1, on the reverse strand, counting down.
CCATAACAAGAGCCTCAGGTCTTGCCATAAAATTGAAGGATGCAGTTGAGCTGCAAAAATGCAGCAATTATCAAGAAATGAAGTTCATTCCAGATTTCTACTAATCACCATGGTAACCTACGTTCCTTGGATTCGAACTGGAAAGATTCCAGGCTTTGTGCAACCTCGTTTGGCTTCATAAAGAATCCTTACATATTTAAAGAGTAATATTTATTTTCTTCTTTTCACAAATTGTAGTGGCGTATTTTCAGACAATGATTTTGGGTCCCCCTAAACCACACAAAGCATATGTACAAGCAACACAAGTTACTATGGTGATGAGCAAAATTCTTGGGGTGGACTTCCTTTCATGCTAATTACTATACAGCAGTAGCGTGCAAACAATGAACATCATTTTCAGTTACTGTCTGAGGTTTTTGAAGCTGCACAATAGAAGTGTCGTGCTCAGATGTAGCATAATGTATTCATGAAAGATTAGAATGATTTATTAAAGTGCTGTAAAACATTGCTGTCAAAATTCTTGAAGATGCTAATGAAACAAACTAAACATAGGTGTGGGGGTAGTGGTGTATAATGAGTTTAACTCTATCTGTCAAGTGAGGGCAGGGGAAAGGGATGAGGAATGGTGATGGCACAAGTGTACCTGTATTTTTTTTTTTTACTATTTTGGGGTACTAATCCCTCTCTTTACCAATTTGTTTCATATGTCCTGGACACGCCGATCCAGTCCTAATTTTACTCTGTTATATGGACCTGCTTCCCTGCTCTAAGCATTTTACCTTTGAAATTTTGTTTAGATCAGTTTCATTTTAGATTCCCTTGAAGGGGAACTGGGTTTGCTTTCACTGATCTGGTCCCACTTACGGGTGGGAATCAAATACTCGTCCATCTAAAATAAATCTGATCTTTTAAGAAAAATTGGACAGGGCGTGTCAATCCTGCTTTTACCATACTGCATCAATGGATTTGTAGCTCCAGACAACCGCCTCCAAAAGATTAAAATACACTATTACTCATCTACCATATCTACTGATGATCCCTGTCAGGACAGTTTGAAGTAATTTGACATCCTTAGTAATCCTGACTAAATGGTGCTTTTACTTTTTCTCTTAGTCTGAAGGCATTATCTTTTGGAATATGAAAGGACTTCATAATTAGGGATGTGAATCGTTTTAGGACGATTAAAATTATCGTCCGATAATTTTAATATCGTCTTAAACCGTTATGGAACACAATACAATAGAGATTCTAACGATTTATCGTTATAAATCGTTAGAATCGTGAGCCGGCACACTAAAACCCCCTAAAACCCACCCCCGACCCTTTAAATTAAATCCCCCACCCTCCCGAACCCCCCCCAAATGAGTTAAATAACCTGCGGGTCCAGCGGCGGTCCGGAACGGCAGCGGTCCGGAACGGGCTCCTGCTCCTGAATCTTGTTGTCTTCAGCCGGCGCCATTTTCCAAAATGGCGCCGAAAAATGGCGGCGGCCATAGACGAACACGATTGGATGGCAGGAGGTCCTTCCGGACCCCCGCTGGACTTTTGGCAAGTCTCGTGGGGGTCAGGAGGCCCCCCACAAGCTGGCCAAAAGTTCCTGGAGGTCCAGCGGGGGTCAGGGAGCGATTTCCCGCCGCGAATCGTTTTCGTACGGAAAATGGCGCCGGCAGGAGATCGACTGCAGGAGGTCGTTCAGCGAGGCGCCGGAACCCTCGCTGAACGACCTCCTGCAGTCGATCTCCTGCCGGCGCCATTTTCCGTACGAAAACGATTCGCGGCGGGAAATCGCTCCCTGACCCCCGCTGGACCTCCAGGAACTTTTGGCCAGCTTGTGGGGGGCCTCCTGACCCCCACAAGACTTGCCAAAAGTCCAGCGGGGGTCCGGAAGGACCTCCTGCCGTCCAATCGTGTTCGTCTATGGCCGCCGCCATTTTTCGGCGCCATTTTGGAAAATGGCGCCGGCTGAAGACAACAAGATTCAGGAGCAGGAGCCCGTTCCGGACCGCTGCCATTCTGGACCGCCGCTGGACCCGCAGGTTATTTAACTCATTTGGGGGGGGTTCGGGAGGGTGGGGGATTTAATTTAAAGGGTCGGGGGTGGGTTTTAGGGGGTTTTAATGTGCCGGTTTTGCGATTTTTAGATTTTTCACGATTTTTCACGATTTTTCACGATTTTTCACGATATTTTACCCCCCCAAACGGCAACAATACGATTCCCTCCCCCTCCCAGCCGAAATCGATCGTTAAGACGATCGAGGACACGATTCACATCCCTATTCATAATATAACCTCTAATGCTGGATATTAGTCTTGTTAGGTAACTGGTAATTTCCACGCACAGTGTTGAATGTTGTTAGTTATGATGCCTCCAACGTACAAGTTGCTGCCATCAATTAAGGGGGATGGGGGGGGGGGTTCATTATTCTGTCAATCTCCCCACAACATGACTTCTCTTTTGTGTTTCTTCAGATTTTAGCACAATACAGGGTTCTCCTAGAGGTTAAAAAGAGAGGTTAGGGTGGAAAGGTCCATTACTGAATATAAACTCAGGTTGAGTTTACATTGGTATTCATGGGGGAAGTTTTGCAACATCATGCTTAAGTTAGCCGGCAAATAGGCACATAATTGACAACTATTTTCTAAGTGGACTTACACGCCGACTTTGACAATCAGTCCACTAAGGCCCGGATTTTCTAAGGTCGCAGACCTTTAGAAAATCTGGCGATAATGGGGGGTGGGGTGGTGAAGCGGGGGGAAGGCCTGCAAAAGCCGGCAGTAATCGCACCTCCGCGGTGCAATCGCTGCCGGCTTTCGCACCCAATAGCGCCATCATAAAAGGTGGTTCTATTGGGCGCGAAACTGGCGACAAAAAGGGCCCTTACCTTTTTGCCGTCAACGACGTCTTTGCGGCGTCTGCCCCGGTGCCACCCCGAATCCTCCCCTTTCGGTGCAGACACTGCCCAGAACCTGCCCCGATCTAGGTATCGATCCCTTTTAAAAATGACCCCCTAAATTTGCCTGCACACAATTATACCTAAGGGCAGCTGAAGGCAATTTGCTGCCTGAGGCGAGGAAAAAGAAAATGCCCCTCCCCCAAGGCCCGGTGCAGATCAAATTACAGAGGGGGGTTATCCCCCTTGGAGTGTAGACCTTTAGGTGATTTGAAATGCTGGGGAAGAGGGGGAGACGAGGGTCATGGTTCCCAGAGAAGTGGCAGATAGAGTGCTAGTGATATTCCAGGACAAATCCTGCAAAAAAGCAAGATACTTGGAGCCCATATGGTATTAGGCCTATTTTAAAGTGTGTTAGGTGTGAGCTTGACTTTCAGAAAGCCATGAGTAAACTGAATTACAAATTACACTACAGTAAACTTCCCATACCAAAACAGCACCATCTGCCAGTGCTCAGAATAAAGCATGAAAAGCAGCAATGCAAATATTATACCAGGCTTTAAAACAACAATACACCTCTTATTAGGAAAACAAAACAAGCTAAGAACATAAGAAGCTGCCATTCTGGGTCATATCGAGGGTCCATCAAGCTCAGCATCCTGTTTCCAATAATGACCGATCCAGGATATAAATATATGTCAATTACCCAAACATTAAATAGCTCCCATGCTACTAATAAGCAGTGGCTATTCCTTAAATCAGCTTGACTAATAACAATTTATGGACTTCTTCTCAGGAATTTGTCCAACCTTTTTTAAACCCAGCTAAGCTAACTGCCTTAACCACTTCCTCTGGCAAAGAATTCCAGAGCTTAACTTTGTGTTGAGTGAAAAACACTTTAATTTGATTTGTTGTAAATGTGCTACTTGCTGATGTCATGGAGTGCCCTCTAGTCCTAGTATTATCTGAAAGAATAAATAACTGGCTCACATTTACCATTCCAGACCTTTCGTGATTTTGTAGACCTCCATCATATCCCCCCTCAGCTATTTCTTCTTCAAGCTGAACAGCCCTAATCTCTTTAGCCTTTCCTAACAGGGGAGCTATTCCATCCCCTTTATCATTTTGGTTGCCCTTCTCTGTACCTTCTCCAGTGCATCTATATCTCAGCAACCAGAACTGAACACAGTACTCAAGGAGTGGTCTCACCATGGAAAGAATGCAGAGGCATTCTGACATTCTCTGTTTTCTTCACTATTCCCTTCCTAATAATTCCTAACATTCTGTTTGCTTTTTTGATGGTCACAGTACACTGAGCCAATGATTTCAATGTATTATATACTGTGACACCTAGATCTTTTTCCTAAGAGGCAACTCCTAACATGAAACCGAACATTGTGAAACTACAACATGGTTATTTTTGCCTATATGCATCACCTTGCACTTGTCCACATTACATTTCATCTGCCATTTGGATGCCCAATATTCTAGTGTCGCAAGTTCCTCCTGCAATATATCAGTATCTGCCTGTGATTTAACTACTGTAAATAATTTTGTGTCATCTGCAAATTTGATTACCATACTCATTGTTCCCCTTTCCAGATCATTTATAAATATATAGATCCCTACAGAAAAACTATACACTAGCAGAGTGCTTTACCTCATTCACAGATGCAGAACACAGACATAACCTCACCAAATACAGAATAGGAAGGTCATAAAATATAAACAGAAACATACTGCCCAAACTTGAACTGTAAACTGTAACAAGCCAGACAAGCAGTACAACAATGAAAAAACAGAAACATCACCATTCCTTATAAAACATCAAACAATAAAAACAAAATATAAATTATAATACTAATAAAAAGAATATTTTAAAACAGCTGTTGAATAAGAGCATCCAATATTCAAAAACAAAAAATGAAAACAATTTCCCTAATACCTATAAAATATTTTAAAATAGCAGACACCTGAAATATCATCCAATAATTAAAAGCAATAAAGGATTTTAAAAATTTCTCCTACTCTCCATACCTTGGAACTTTACATTCCAGGCACCTTGAGATTGTTGTGAATTAGTCAGAGATGGTGATGTGTACAAACTTTCTCCTCCATATGCAGACACTCTATAACACACATGTTCTTTCTTTATACACTCTCTCATATCTCATATCTCTTATCCGCATCATGAGTACACTTTCCAACTTTAGGCCTTCATAGTCCTCCCCTACTTTAGGGGAGGACTATGAAAATGTAAAGTTCCAACTTTAGGCCTTCATAGTCCTCCCCTACTCAATTTCCCTGTTTTTCACACAAGTTATACAGATCCAATTCTCTATACTTGCTTCACCCAATTTTATGTTTATCCAGATTATGTTTTTCCAGATTATTTCTACCCTGTTCATTGTTTTATCCAGGTTATTTCTACCCTGTTCATTTTAAAACAAGACTGTGTCTCTGTTATTTTTGCTGGTTGTAATGTAAACCGAAGTGATAATTAATCCTGTTAATTGAACCTCGGTATATAAAACTTTATAAATAAATAAATAAATAAATAAATAAATAAATAAATAAGCTCACTGACAAGTGGTCCCTGACAGTCACACATACTGACTCACTGACTTGCTCACACACATACACTCACTGACTCACACCCATGCTCTCACGCTCATACATACATGTTCATAGACTTACACATATGCTGTCTCACATACTCACATACTGACTCATGATATCTCTCACTCTTACACAGTCAGGCCGATGCAATACCGTGCGCTCAGTCTAGTGAACTAGTTAATCAGAGGTTGGACATGCCTTTTGGACATGCATCCATAACCCCTTATGCAATAAGGGGATTAGTGCATCCAAAACACGCGTCCAAACCAGCGCGTAGCTAATAGCGCTCATCACATGTAAATTCATGTTGATGAGGTTATTAGCTATTACTCACTTATGTAAACAATAAATGTGCGCCTGACGTACATATTTTTACTCTCAAAAATTAACGCCTTCCCTGGAGGAGGCGTCAAGTCTTGAGGAGCCCCTAAAGTTAACAGAAAAGCAGAAAATACTGCTTTTCTGTAGTTTCTCCGACTTAATATCATATTAAGTCGGAGGAACTGAAAAAAGGAGTAAGGTTGAAAAAACATAAAAAAATCTTGCCGGCAGTCAGGTTAGGAAAATGGACGCTCGTAAAATTGAGCATCTGTTTTCCTAACCCGCGCACTGCCACTTCTCTTGGACGCCTGATGCCAATGAGGTGCTAGGGACACACTATGTCCCTTAGGGTCTCCTTTTTAATGCATTTGCCGATTGCATCATGCGCCCAGGAGAGGTGGGTTGGTGCACCTTAGGTGCTCAATCATTGCATCGGCCTGACTGACTCTACTTGTTCACTGACACTCACGTGATGTCATGCTCACTTAGATCCTCACAGTCACACATGCTCACTGATTCATGCATTCTCACATGCACTCACGCTGTCACTCTCGCTCAAAAACACAGATTCACTCTTTCAGGTGCTTTCTCTCTCTCTCTCACCCTTCTCCCCTCTGAATAAATTTTAAAAAAAATTGTTTTTACTTACATTTGTGGTCAGAGGATCCAGGCAAGACCCCAAGAATAGGGTCTGGATTCTGGATGGGCTGCCTGTTGCTGCTTGGTTTCCCCCCTTGCTGTGGAAAGGGGCAGGTTATAAGATCCCAATGCTATTTTTTTTTTTTCAATAACTTTTTGCCCTGGCCAGCTTGAGACCAGGGTTGGAGTTGTGCCAGAGGTGAGAGGCCTGCTCACTGCCTCCCATCGGCTGCCGGCAGAAGCATGTGGGGGGAGGAGCCAGGAACACAGTGAAGGTGGGAGAAAGAGGTGCCTGAGAAGAGCAGCAGCAGGCACATGAAGCTGCCACTGCTGTTACTGCTACCACCGCCGCTGTGCCGGTAATAAATAAATAAATAAATAAAATAAACTGAAGGCAGAGTGAGTGGTGAGCATCGGGAGTGTCTCCCACCCTGTGATACAGGATGCTGCGGGACTTGGCGGTGGTCGTAGCAGCTCCACGGGCACAGGGTTGCAGCAACCAACACAAACCATGTGATCCTCCCGACCGCTCTTTCCGGGCATGCCCTAAATGCCAGTTGGCCAATCTGTCCCTGTGCTGCTGCTCTTTTTCTTTCTTTCCGTCGACAGAGCTATGCATGGATGGTCCTGAAAGCAGGGTAAGACAGCCGTGGATTGAGAGTTTTGAGGGGCAGTTTTTGCCGCCTCAAAATTTTGCTGCCTGAGACCGCTGCCTCTCCCTGCCTCGTGATAGAAACCGTCCCTGATTATACCTGCTGAAACATTCATACAAATTTTCTATGAAAATTTACATGCATATTGTTAAAAATCCAAAAAGTATGCACTTAGGTGGAAACTCTTCCCCAATTCCCCCCCTCCCACCCCAGAAACGCCCCCACTCGATCTGGTAAAAGTTACACATGTATTTATTTATTTTTATTTATTTAATGTGTTTTGTATACCGTCATTTGGTTTTGCCATCATAACGGTTTACAGAAACATGCAACAGATTGTAACATCATCATATCAAATTCTTAACATGTAGTGTAGGTTAGTTTCATCTATTAGTTATTACTTGTGCATCAAGTTATTACATACTGCAAAGTGTTTACATACAAAGTTATCACATACTGCACATGAATGGGAAATATGCTCATAAGTTTACATGCATATTGGGTTAACAATTATTTACAAAGGCTATTTTCTGTGGGTAAAATGCTTAGTTACCTTGCCTGTAACTAAGCTAATTACACATCTACATATATTAATGTATTACAATTATTCTATTATAGGAGAGAAACATATTTACAAACTGTGCTAACATATTTTATTTTTCTGAAGTTTTCATAAAGTTTCAGATGGGAGAAAACAAAGAGAGGTAAACAATCTCTCTCATTTTAATATTTCTTAATGCTACTTATGTAACTTATGCAGAATTACTCCTCTCTGCAATTAACATTTCATTTCTTTTCTTTATTAAAGAAAAGAACATGAAATGTTAATTGCAGAGGTACAGGTTCATCCCGATACTGTTAAATGTTAAACACTCTGACTCAAATGACACTTAGGGCTGAATTTTCAAAAGCAAAAACACACTTAAAACCTGACTTTATGCACATAAATTGGCTTTTCAAAGTTGCCCCACGGGCAGTTGTACATGTAAAAGTAGACGCAGAAGTGAGTCCATGCGTACTTTTACGTGTCCAGTGAAGAATTGTTCAGGAGAAGCGGAATCGGAGTGGGGATACTATTTGCATGCAGATGTTCAAAAGTATACTCTTAAATCTACTCACACGGATGTGCACGTATGTCCAGGGCCTCTGCTAGCTTTTTTGCTGCCCTGTGCGAAAAATGACTGTGCTGCCCCTCTCCCAATTCATTCAGAATCTGTCCCAGGCCCATCAAATAAAACCCAGCTCTGTCCTGCAATCTATATTTTTAAAAACTATCATACCCCCCGCCCCCCTGGAACCCAAGGATAGGGAAGGGTATGAAGTACCCTAGCAGGGGCAGCTCAAGCTGCCTAAGGTGAAGGCTGAAATACAGTGAAATCACCCAGGGCCAGGGCAAGGGGAAAGCAATGGAGGGTGAAGTGACTTGCTCAGGGACTCAAGGAATGACAATAAGATTTGAACCCCGGCTTCCCTTGTTTGCAATCCACTGCTCTAACCACTCAGTTTTTGGACCTGTTATTTTTTTTGTTCTCAGTCTTCGGACTAGGGGGTGCCGGAGAAATTTTTAATAGGGCAGGGCGGCCTTTGGCCACCCCACCTCCTGGGTCTAGAAATAGGACTCCTCCATTCCTTATTGCCTGCCTCCCACCCTTCTCCAGGATCTGCCCCCTGGGGGTGTGAGAGTTTGGTGAATGGTGGGAGTCTCTCTTAGGGCTGATACAAGGGTATTAGATGCCCTAGAAAACCCGTACAGCCTTTCATTCCGCCTTCCCTCCCGACATAATTAAAACGTATGCATTCATTTCCATTTTAAAATGTATTTACTTCCGGAACCTAAAAAGCAGATTGCATATGGAAAATAGACATTCAAAGTACAATCTTCTGAAGTAAAAATATCACTTACAACAACATGTATATATATATATATATATATATATATATATATGTTGTTGTAAGTGATATATAGGCATAAACTGCAAAAAGATGCACTTTCAATAATAATTGTTTAATGGACTTAATAAACTACCGTTGGTGGGAGATCCTGCGGCCAAAGTCAGAGACTACTACAAGGTGTTCCAGTGCTAACAAAGGCAGGATTGAGGCTTGGCTGTTGAAAGGCCTGGATGGCCTGCAGTAGCAATGTTTAAATTGCAATGCTTCTTACTGCTGCAGCTATGTGGTTCAGATCTTAAGACAAAGATTCTGTTTACTATTGCACAGCTTCATCAGTTGCTGTTGCTAGCCCAGTGTCTGTTGACTCTGGGCCCTGTGGATATGCATCAGGTCTCCGCAGATGTGCTGGAAGTCTCACTGCTGATTTCTGGCCCGTGGGTCTCTATGGAGGCTGCCCATTGTCATCTCGAGTTGCTATGGTGCTGTTGCCAGTTGTGACTGCTCAGCATGCATTTCTGGTGCATCTTTTTCTGGGGTGGATGGCATCACTAGGTTGGATGGTGATTCACTACCTGTTAGAACCATCACAGATTTCACCATTCATGGTGCAGTTCTCCCTTTTTGCTTGGGGGCTATCAATTGTCAAAAGGGCAGTATTCTGGAGTATAATCCGCGGTCAAGTAGCTCCATTTCCTCTGCATACACCTGCTATGGTTCTAGCTCCAGCTCTTGCTCCGGGCCTGCTTGTATTTCTGTCTCCTGGGTGGTGAGAGCTGCCTCTGTTGGGTCCTTGGCTCCTGGGTGGTGAGAGCTGTGTCCAGTATGTTGGGGGCCTGGTCCTAGGTGCTAAGGCTTTTGAAAATAAACAAATGAGCATGTCAGTTACAGCATTAACACTTGAAAACCAGAAATATTTCATGAGCTTTTAACCTTCAAAATGACATGTGAAAAACTTATAAAATATTGACACTGCAGGTCCACCTAGCTTCATTGCCAAAAGCGTATCTGCCACCTCTGCTGTAGTATCAAGACCTGATGGCAGGCTTTCAAACACCTCAGAACCCAGTTCCTGCCTTAGTCTTTCCTCCATGGATGTCAATATTTATTTATTTATAACTTTTTTTATACCGAGTTACTTATCACTCCGGTTTACATTCCAACAGGCAATAAATAATGACAGCAAACAAGTTGCTCCCCAGTTGCTCCCCTGCTGAACGTCTGCCGGTATTTTTTTAATCTTCATGATCTTCTCCTTTAGTTGAACCTTCAGGCACCATTGTTCACTGCTGCAGCTCTACCACTCTTGGCTGCTGATCCTCTCACCTATCCTCTGCCATATCAAACTCTCAGTTGCTGTGGAGGCTCCTGAATAGAATGCTGATATTAGCCAGCATGCCTTCAATAAGGAGGTCATTCTCCTCCTGGGAGATCTTGCAGACACGCAGTTGCTGCCTGCTCTCTGATTGGCTGCCTCCAGCCTGGGTTGCTACTTCTGGAGGGGTCAGGTCCCTCCCTACCTTATGTTCACTCCTACTCCTTATTCCCAATCCCTTCTTCCCCCTCTTCCTGAACCTTTTCTGTCTGCTGGCTCTCCCTCTCTCTTTGCTGATTTTGCCTTTCTCCTGCTTCCTCACTCTCCTGCCTTCTTCCCTCCTACTATCTCTCCCCATCTCCCTCATTCTACTCCTCTGCTGCTCCTCACTACTACCACTGTCCCCTCTAGCACTCTGACTCTCCTCCTTCTTCCTCTTCCATTCCCAGTCCTCCTTCCTTGCCTGACCTGCCTCACTTCTCCCCTCCCTATCCTCGCTTGCCTCATGCTTACGACTCTCATGCCCACTCACATCTTTACCACTCACCATTCTCGCTCCCAGCATGCAAACACTCTCTGCCATTTCACACTCTAAACAAGAAAGGACAGACATACAATCAAGACAGACACAAGAAACACTTGCACACTTCTTTCATACAAAGAAAAAGACACCAGACAATGGGAAAGGTAAACAAAGAGCAGAACACAAAAATCTAGGCAGTCCAAGCAGGTAAATGAATATATAGCAACTCTCTTCTCTCCTAACTCCTCTCTCTCCCAACACCCTGACAAACCCTCAAAGAAGCAGCCACAGAAGGCTGGGTTTTATAGTGCAAGAAAATAGTGCCTGGTATTGAACTGTGTGTGATATTTTATTGCACAATGAGGTGCAGTATATTGCAATTTTATTAAACACATCCCCCTTTTTTAACATGTGCTATTTCTTTAAGATAATGCACAATATTTGCTCCATTTTCATACTTCTAAGTAAATATACCACTGTTAGGTACCTACCTGTGAAAATCAGTGCTGTGCACCTACATATTTTTCCCACCCTTGCTCTGCTCCTCTAGGTACCCACATGTTAGGTATCTAAATTTAGGTGCTTAGTGAAATTAGGCTCCTTAATTAGTCACCCATCCCTAGTCAATTATCAAAAGGGATGTTTTAGGTACATTAACCCTCACACATTCACCTGTAGTGATCGTTATTATAGGAAAAATGTATCAGCTTTCTCTTGGCCACTACCAATCTCTGAATAAAGAAATCCGAAATGAAAGATTTCAAATGATACTCATCTTTAGTGTAATGCATGGCAGAAAACTAATTACAGTGCACTGCTAATTCAGTGAAATAGAAAACCACCATGCCCTGGCTTTGATAATAAGTACATTGCCACAGTGCATTGACCATTGGCTCTGGGGTAGAACCAGCATGTTACTGGCTTCAACTGGAATCAGCTTCTGATAAATGTCAACATGTGTGCAAGGCAAACCAACTAGATCCATTACATGAATAAATATATAAAATAGATAATAAATTTAAAAACAACAACAACAAAACTGTGAGTAGTGGCATTGTATTTTGCTTTATTTCTATTTGCCTTACTGGTTTTCTTTTCTGTAAATAAATAATACAAACAGCAGGCAAACTGGTGACAGATTAGGTACACCTCAAAATCTGCATGTCTACCAAAACCTAATCACAGAGCCTAGCCATAAAGGAAAATTGTATGCACAGGCATCCAAATGTTGACTCTTATACCCTTGAGAATATGTCATTGTCTGATCATTAGTGGAGCAACAACTTGCTAGTCAGTCAGTGTCACTCAAAGCCTGGGAGGCATTTTACAAATTAGTCTCTATTGATATATAATGATATAGGAATCACAAGCAAGAGACAGAGTAATTCGTCATTGTAACAGACTGGCTCCCAATTAACCATTTTAGCTATTTCTTGTCAGACTGACTGTGTTTCTCATTGCTCATTGTATTTTAATTGAATTAACATGAGAAGATGAGGTTGAATTAATCTGAGAATCTGTTTTACCCTTTTTAATTTCCTGGCAAAATATAGTACCGTGGGAGGAGAAGAAAATGAATTGCTTTGTTTACGTGGCCCACCTGTAATAATCTCGAAAAAGAAACGATTCCTGTAGAGATCAAGGTAAAGAAAACCAACTGAATAATCCTTTTCCAGGTAAACCTACCAGATGCAGCATTAGCGATACAATGAGGAAATTTGGGTAACTAAGCAGCGACCCAGGTAAACTAAAAGCACCTGCACTGCTTATCAGCGTGGGCACTTTTACCTATGCCAAAAAGGGGGCAGGTCCGGGAGAGGGCGGAGACACAGGCAATGCACAAGCATTTCATTTTTTTTAACCACCCCATCTGTGGTTGAAATGTCAGGCTTTGTTCCTGCTGCAATGCGTGTTCAAAGTCCACAGCTTACTGATGCAACTGAGGTGCCGCCAGCCCCTGTATTTTCAAAAAGAAACTGCAGGGGAGTTTTCCTTTGCAAAGGTGCTTGCAGACACCGCGGGGCCTGAAAGCCCCATGCAGGGTCTCAAAATTGGATCTAGAAGTCTTCTTCTGCTTTTTGGGGGGTTTCCAGTTCAATTAGAACTGTACTGGGCTATTATGTCATAAGCCTTCATTCATAACTGTTTTTAAAAAAAATATTTTTAAAAAAGTGCACTACTTCCCCATTAGTCGAAAAATAATTTTTTAAAAAATAATTTTTAAAAATAATTTTTTGTGAAATGCTTTAAAAGAAATCTTTAAAAAATTGGACCAATGATTAAAACCGCACCCCTTTGATTTATCGATGGAGCATATCTAATGCTCTAAAAGATATTCAAATCTGGGGTTTATATGATGGTCGTATAGAAGAATATTATTCATGTGTCATTTTTGGTGAATACATTTTTGCAACTAGGAAGTTAGGCAGCTAGATCCAATGGGGAGAAGAGGGGATGAGACATTTTCCCCTATCATCCATTAAATTTTACCACCTAAAAATTAGATTGTCCCAAGAGTTGGGCTAAGTTGTGGGAAGGAATTTTAATGCCTAGCTCAAATTTTTATCGCTAAGCAGCTAACTTAGGTGCCCAAACATAGATCCTGCAATAGCAGGCCTAGCTCTAGGTAGATAGTTTTTGGCCACCTAGGTTTAGCTGAATTGTCAGCTGAAAAATTAGCCCCTAGGTTCAGCTGAAAATTATCCTAAACCTAGATGGATAAAATTGAGTCATCTTGGTTAGATGCTTAAAAGTGAATTTCAAAAGACTGGTGAGTGCCAAAACTGGGAGATACGTGCACAAGAAAGGCCAGCACGCACTGATCGGATTTTAAAAGTCACCCAAATTTGCACGTACTTGCCGCTACACGCAAAAATGAAAAGTTCAAAAAAGGGGCGGGCATGGGCATTCCTGGATTTTAACTTGAAATTGACATATAAATACTTATGCACACAGGTGCACCTGGGTCTCCTGCTGCGTAACTTTATTTCTGCTATGGATGATGTATAAATTATAATACAAAAAATTCTAGGCAAATCAGTGGGGTTTAAAGGTTGGGTCTAACAGGGGAGAAGGGAGGCTATTAAACTAGGGGGGTTTAGAAGACCTCCCCCTGCCTGCCCCCCCCCCCCCCCTCATCGCATTTTCCTGTACTTTCCCATGGATTTCTCCCTAACATACATACCACCTGATTTGGCTTGACATAAGTTAATTGTAGCTTCTTTCTGCTGTAAATAAGGTACAAGGTATAGAATGTACAATGTAAATAAGTTTCTTTAGTTTCTCGAATTATCCCTCTTTACAGCCCTCCTGCTGTAAATACCTCCACCGCAATTACAGTTACTCTTCTCTACTTTCTTAGCTGCTATCCCTTCCTCCTCTTTCTATCCCCCCCACTCCCGCCCCTTTTCTCACCTGCTCCCTCACCCGCTCCCTGTTTTTTGTAATTTTCCTCCTTTCTCAAGTTTATTGTAAACCGGCGCGATGTGCCCGCACGAACACCGGTATATTAAAAGCTGTTAAATAAATAAATAAATAAATCCCTTAACCGGGCAAACTCAGAAAAAACTGGTTTTAGTGGCAATGGCATCTGTGCGCGTCCCCTTTAAAATCCCCCCACTTACACGGTAGAAGCGGGATTTGCATGCACAGGCACGTGCCCACTTAAAATTGAGCACACATGTGCGCAAGGCCAGGCTATTTTATAAAAAGTGCACACGTAAGCACATATTGTTGCGTAGGAGGTGGATTCTTGGGCTGAGGTGGGGTTGGCGCAACCCGTAGGCCCACGGTCACAGGCGGATTGGGCTGAAGCTGGAGGCCACTGGAGCATCACCTATACCAGCCCACGTTCCCCTAGGGTTGAGCCTTCGGGTGCCGGCGCCGGCAGGACTTAAGCGGGCCTCGAGGTTGGGTATCAGTAGTAGCTGGTTCAGCCCAAAGACAGCAGCCAGCAGGTGGCATGATCCTCTCCCGGACAGGATGCGGAATGGAAACCCAAGCACCAGGAAATAGGAGGTACTGAAGGTGCCTGAGCACAGGAAGGCCGAAGCCTTAATAGTCTGTGTCCAGAGGATAGGGACAGAGGCGTCTCTGTCAAACTTGAGTAGAAGCGGGCAGCACTTGGAAGATGTAGCAAGCAACGTGGAACTCTGGACTCAAGGGAGTCTGAGGCGAAGTCATATGTAGCAAAGTTCAAGGCACGGAGAAAGCAAGTGTGGTCAGATGTAGCAATGGTCAGGGCACAGAGAAGGCAGGCGTGGTCAGATGTAGCAATGGTCAAGGCTCAGAGAAGGCAGGCATGGGCAGGCGTAGCAATTGTCAAGGCACGGAGAAGGCAGGCGAGGTCAGGCGTAGCAATGGTCAAGGCACAGAGAAGGCAGGCGAGGTCAGGCGTAGCAATGATCAGGCTTGGAGAAGGCAGGCATGGTCAGGCATAGCAATGGTCAGGCTTGGAGAAGGCAGGTAGGCAAAGTCAGGAGAAGCAGTGGTCAGTCTTGGAGAAGGCATGTAGGCGAAATCAGGCGAAGCAGTAGTCAGGTTTGGAAAAGGCAAGTAGGCGAAGTCAGGCGAAGCAGTGGACAGGCTTGGAGAAGGCAGGTAGGCGGTCAGGCGAAGCAATGTTCAGGCTTGGAGAAGGCAGGTAGGCGAAGTCAGGCGAAGCAGTGGTCAGGTTTGGAGAACGCAAGAAGGCGAAGTCAGGCGAAGCAGTGGTCAGGCTTGGAGAAGGCAGATAGGCGAAGTCAGGCGAAGCAGTGGTCAAATCCAGTAAGTCAATCAGACACAAGATGAGATGAATAATGGATCAGGAACCAGGAATCGGGAACTTGGAAAATCAGGAACATGAACAAACAGGTACTGTAGCAATGAGCACTCAGAAACCAGGAACAGGAGACCAAGGAGACCTGTTGCAAAGGCAACGCTGAGGAGCATGGCCTGAGTATTTATGTGCTGAAGGATCTGACATCAGCATCTGGGTCCGCGGCCAGGTTCTCGCCGCGGGCCCTTTAAATCATTCACTGAGGGGCGCGGCACTGCCGGTGACATCTCTCCGCGAGGCCCAAGGAGAGGCCCGAGGAGTGGAGGCATCCTGGCTGGAGGTCCCGTGAAGCGGAGCAGGGCCGGAGGTGCTGGCGGGACTCCGAGGTCGAGACCAGCGGCCCACTGCCGCCAGCGACGAGAAGCTGGAGCCTGACGTTTGTGCAGAGAGGTGAGAGGGCCGCACCGTGGGGCTGCCATGGGCAGCGAGCGTAACACATATGTTATAAAATGGCTGCGTCCCTGGGCATGGGCCGACAAAGGTACGCACATATGCGCCCATGCACCGGTTTAAAAGTTACCATCTCTGGGCTTTCTAAAAATCTACCCATATTAGTTTAACTATCCTCTCCTGCCTAGTTGTGCCATCACTGCAACAGCTCTAAGGCAGGGGCCAAAGACCATGGCTCTCTTCTGGAATCCAGTAATGTGGACCCAGATTTTGGCTACTTGTTCTTACTGTTGAGTGATGGCTGCTATTTGTCTTCCCTCTACATCATCTGGGAGCTGTAAAGGAACCAGAATTTAAATGGGCAAAAAAGCTCCAAATTAGACCTAAGAATATGAAAAACATAAAAGTGAAATATTTCTAGTTCAGTTTTCAAAGATTTATGCAGGGGATATGCTTGTAAAATCAGCATATATGCACACTAGTAGCTTCTGTGTGCAGTAAGTTAATTTTAAGATAAGCAAGCATGAACGCATACTGTTTCTGCCATACAGAAAAGTATGTGCATAGAAAGAGGTTGTTTTGAGGGCATTCTAGGGTGGAGTTAGGAAGTATGTGGACATTTACATATTTTATAAACAATTTCGTGCATATATCAAACATATGTAGAGCGATGGAGAGGTGATTTTTGATTTCTTGTTTTTGTTGTTGCATGCAATACTGAAACTGAGTTTGGACAAAACAAAAGAGGCTGAAGATTAACTGATAAGAATCTGGGCAACAGGCAATATGCTGATTTCATCAGAAAAATATGCAGACTGCTGGTTTCAGCAAAAATATACACATGGACATCTTCAGGGACTGATTTAGGATTTTGTTTCCTCAAGGCACTTTTTGGTGCTTTTAACCTTTCACCTTCATTAAAGGTCTGTTACAGGGTAGCAGAAGGCTGTTCTCTGCTGAATGAGATTTACAGAGCTGGAAGGTAGCAAATCTTAGTTAGCCTGCTGACCCTAAATGCTTGCCTGCCCTAGGCATAGATATAATAGGCACCTATTGACAAATTCAAGCTGGCATCTTTTGCTAATTTTTACAAAATAGCCATAAGGGGAGTATAGGAAAATTGGTTCTTACCTGCTAATTTTCATTTCTGTAATACCACAGATCAGTCCAGACCAGTGGGTTGTGCATTCCTACCAGCAGATGGAGTCAGAGAGCAAAACTTGGGCACTGCTACATAACCGAGAGTGCCCTCTGCAGTCCCTCAGTACTGGCCTGTACCCAAGCCCAACAACTAACTTAACACAACAGCCAACCCCTTGCCCATAACACAAAAACAAAAACCACTAGACCACCACGGAACCTGCTCCTTCAAAAGCATCTGCAATAGGAGAACAAATTTCTTTCTTCAGTAAAACATTACCTCTCAAGGCAGAGGAATCTGGAAAAGGGGTGGGCCTCTGGAGTGATCTGTGGTATTACAGAAACAAATATTAGCAGGTAAGAACCAATTTTCCTTTCCTGAACATACCCAGATCAGTCTAGACTAGTGGGATGTACCCAATTCACCCTACACTGGGCAGGAACCCGAAAGGCCCACGCGCAGAACAACCTCACTGAAGGATGATTTATCTTGTGCCCTAACATCCAAATGATAATGCTTGGCGAAAGTGTGAAGGGAGGACCAAACCACCGCTCTGCAGAATTCCTGTGACGACAGAAGCTGACACAGCCCAGGAGGTAGCCTGGGCCCTAATGGAATGGGCTCTCAGACCCAAAGGGGCCTGATGCCCTCGGGCAATGTAGGCCGAGCAGATAGCCTCCTTAATCCAGCATGAAATAGTAGCCTTAGAAGCCTTGCTACTTTTCTTAGGTCTGCCGAACAAGACAAACAGATGATCTGAACGCCGGAAGTCATTGGTAACCTCCAAATAGCGCAAAAGAGCGCGACGCACATCCAAAAGATGAAGATCCTTCTTCTGAAGGGAATCCCGGGACCACTGTGGAAATCCTGGCAGGTCCACCATCTGATTGACATGAAAGGCAGACACCACCTTGGGAACAAAAGAAGGAACCGTGCGCAGCAAAACTCTATCATCGTAAATCCTAAGAAAAGGATCTCGACACAACAAAGCCTGCAACTCTGAAATTCGTCGAGCAGAACAATAGGCTACCAGGAAAACGATCTTCAAGGTCAAATCTTTAATCAGAGCCCTGTGTAAAGGCTCAAAGGGAGCTCCATAAAGCACCCGAAGCACCAAGTTCAAACTCCAATCCGGACATAACAGGCGGACAGGAGGGCGTAAATGTTTGACTCCCTTGAGGAACTGGGAAATATCTGGGTGAGCTGCCAGGAAATGACTGTGAAACCTGCCCCGTAAGGCACCTAAGGCCACTACTTGGATTCGAAGGGAATTGAAAGCCAAAACCTTAGCCATCCCCTGTTGAAGGAAATCCAACACCTGGGGAACATCTGTTAACAATGGATCCAAGGAGCAGTGCAGGCACCATGCCTCAAACAGCTTCCAGCCCCTAACATAGGCCATAGAAGTAGCCGGTCATCACGCCTTAAGAAAGGTAGAAATGACCTGCTTTGAATATCCCCTGAATCGCAATCATCACCTCTCAAAAGCCAAGTCGCGAGAGAGAAGTGATCCTCCTGAACCAAAAATATGGGCCTCCTGACGGAGCAGGTATGGGAGATGAGCCAGTTGCAGGGGGCCTTCCAGTGCTATTCGAACCAGGTCCACGAACCATGGATGATGTGGCCACTCTGGAGCCACCAGCACTATGCTGCCTGGATGTCGCTCTACGCGTCGGAGATGCCGACCGATGAGAGGCCAGGGGGGAAAGCATAGAGAAAAATCCCCGTGTGACAAGGACACACTAGGGCATCTAATCCTACCGAGCCCACCTCTTTACAACGACTGAAGAAGCACTCTGTCTTCACATTGGCTCGAGTTGCCATCAGATCCAAATGAGGCATGCCCCACCTGGTGCAAATTAGATCCCAAGCTTCGGGAGCTAGCTCCCACTCCTCCAGATCGAGCTGTTGCATGATGAGGAAGTCTGCTTAAACATTCTCCACCCCTGCATTATGCGAAGCGGCGATTCCTTTGAGATGGCGCTCCGCCCAGGAAACAAAAGCCTTGATTCCAGCATCACCATGAGACTCCTTGTCCCGCCTTGCTGGTTGATGTAAGCTACTGTAGTCGTGTTGCTGAGAACACTCAAACTATTCTGTTCTCGACTAGAGGCAGAAATGCTCACAGGGCAAGTCATACAGCCCTCGTCTCGAGGCGGTTTATGGACCAGGATATCTCCATTGGCGACCAGAGACCTTGAGCAGATTTGTTTAGGCAAACCGCTCCCCAGCCTGACAGACTGGTGTCTGTGGAGATAACTCTGCCAGGTTAGTGTGCACTATCATGAGTTAGCACGCACTAACACCCAATATTGTGCATTAATCCGAAAATTGGGGCCCCAGAAAAAAAAACCATGAACCATGGGAAAAACAAAATTCCCGCATAGGGGCCCCGAAATGAAGCCCGACACAAAATTATTACCCGAAGCACATCTCTATGCCAAACTGTTGAATCCTTCCTCTGAAGGAAGGCCTTGACCTGATCAACTTTATCACACAGTCCGATACCAGTAAAACCTTGCCTTGGGAGGTATCGAAAAGTGCTCCCAAGTAAACCAGCGACTGAGTGGGCTCCAAGTGACTTTTCTAGACATTTATGACCCAACCGAGTGGCTGCAAGGTGAGCATCACCCTCTGGACTGATCTCTCGCAGTCCTCCCGTGACTTCACTCGAATCAACCAGTCGTCTAGATACAGGTGAACTAGGACTCCCTCCTTGCGCAGGACTGCCGCCATGACCACCATGACTTTGGTGAAGGTACGTGGAGCTGTCACCAGGCTGACAGGAAGAGCTTGAAACTGGAAATGTTGACCCAGCATCTTGAACTAGAGATACCGCTGGTGATCCTGAAGGATCAGGATGTGGAGATATGCCTCGGTGAGGTCTAAAGACATGAGAAACTCCCCTTTGCGTACCGCGGCCACCACTGTCCACAAGGTCTCCATGTGAAAACAGGGATTCTCTTTCTTGGGAACCACAAAGTACACTGAATACCGTCCCTGGCCCTGTTCCGCTAGGTGAACAGGAACAATGGCCCTGAGGTCGAAAAGCCATTGTAGGGTCCTCTGCACTGCCTCATGTTTGGCCCGTGAAGCCACGCGGGACTCCACAAAGGCCTCCAGAACCAGGTATGAAAACTCGAGAGAGTAACCATCCCTGACCACTTCCAAGACCCAGCGGTCCAAGGTAACCTTTGCCCACTCCACGTAAAAGCTCGACAGTCTGCCTTCAACAGCTTCTCTGATGGAATGGGTGCCCTTGGCTTCATTGGGAGGGTTTTCCACGTCCAGCGCCCTGGCCCGTGGGCTCTCTGCCTAGGCAACGACCTCCACAAAAGGACAGCTGGCGCCCCAGGGCCAGCCTGGACTCTGAAGGAGCTGAAGACCTACCAGTGTGAAATCTGCGAGCGTCCCGAAAGCGAGCTCCAGGGGGAAAAATCTTCCCTGAAGGTTTCCTATCCTCCAGATGCCGGTTGCCCTTGGACTCCCCAAGCAGTTTTACCACTTGGTCCAGGTCCTCCCTGAGGAGAAGCTTTCCCTTAAAGGGGAGGTTACAGAGCTGAGACTTGGAGGACAAATCTGAAGACCAATTCCGCAACCAGAGGAATCTACGAGCCATGACTGCAGATACCATACTACGCGCCGAGGTCCGAACCAAATCATACAAGGCATCTGCGACATACACAACACCTGACTCCAATCGCGCGGCCTGCAAGGGCCTACTACTGCCAGTACTGGGAGCCATGGACGCCTCCTGGACCCAACAAAAGCAGGATCTCTGCATGAGGCTGGCACAAATAGATGCCCATAGACTCAGAGCGGAGACCTCGAAGACCCGCTTAAGCTGAATTTCCAGCATGTGATCCTTTATGTCCTTCAGCGCAGCAGCCCCAGCCACGGATAGCCCCCGCCGGGTAGCGCACACACATAGATGACTGTGTGTAGCTTTTAAAATCTACCCCAAAGTGTTTTGCAGCTCCCCCATGTGGAATGCTTGCAATGGAACTGTCCTGTTGTTTCTACTGAGAGATCACCATTTTACCTTGTGGATTCCCCTTTTGATTTTGGAGAGGCAGCATTAGGGATGTGCAGCAGGGACGGATTCATTCCATTCAGTATTTGTATTCATCGGGACCCAAATCCGTTGCATCCGTTCTTGGGGGACCCTGATCCGTTCATTAGTTATATATGTATTCGTTTCCCAAAAAAAACCCCATCCCAACCCTTTAAATTTAATTAACTACAACCTCCTACTCTCCTGACCCTCACAAGACTTGCCAAAAGTCACTGGTGGTCCAGCGGGGGTCCTGGAGGGATCTGTACTCAGGCTGTCAGCTGCCGGTATTCAAAATGGCGCCAATAGCCTTTGCCCTTACTATGTCACAGGGGCTACCGGTGCCATTGGTCGGCCCCTGTCACATGGTAGGAGCAATGGACGGCCGGCGCCAGTGCAGGAAATCGCTCCAGGACCCCCGCTGGACCACCAGGGACTTTTGGCAAGTCTTGGGGGAGACTCCTGACCTCCCCAAGACTTGCCAAAAGTCCCTGGTGGTCCAGAACAAGATGGTGCTGGCTGTCAATTGCTCCTACCATGTGACAGGGGCAGCTGACGGCCCGAGTGCAGGAGTTTGCTCCAGGACCCCCGCTGGACCACCAGGCTCTTTTGGCAAGTCTTGGGGGTGTCAGGAGGGTGGGGGTTTATTCATTAGTGATACATTGTATTCGTGGGGGTTCGCCATACGTTTCGTGACCCCCATGAATACAACAAATATGGCATATACGTTGCGGATTGCCAATACGTTGCAAACAAATGCACACCCCTAGGCAGCATGTCCTGTGCTGTTCTCTAATTTTTTTATTGATCAGCTTTTCTCTCCATGGAGCATATTATTTGGATGGGAGTTTTACCACCCTCCCAATCCATTTTAAAGACTTTATTTGAGTGGGGAGTGCACAATCCTTTGAGACTCAGTTAAGCGTACTTAATTTTGTTCTTTAAACTAATGGGAGAGGTTCCCTCCCAGCAAGAGGACTCTGAGATCACCAAGATCCAAGGAGAGGATGACTTCCAGCCATCCTGTTTGAGAGAAGGAAGAGGAAAGGAAAGAGAAAGAAAAGAAAGGAGATGGACCATTTCAATAGCTCATGTGTATCTGTTGAAGATTGGGAGATGAAGAGAGAAAGGTATAACTCCTGATACTACAAGAGGAGGTAGAAGATAAAAGACTAAAAACTTTAAAGTAGTCTTCTGATAATTTAACTACCATGGGAGGGAAGCACAAAAGATTTGCCCAGAATGCAATGAGAGGAAAGAGATCAAATAATTAAAAGAATTACATCAATTGGATTTAACATCTGAATTTAAGAAACACTGTAAGAGTATGGTGTGCCTATTGCAGAGAGGCCCAGTATGACCAACAGGCTGGCACAGCTGGAACAGCATGAGGAGCACTTTGGAATATCAGCAGCATAAGATCTGTGCTGACAAAGGACGCTGGTATGGTGCTGGAATGTGAAGTGGCTGTGGAACCCCTAAGTTTTCTCGGTACGAAGCAGCACAGACAGGGACTTAGAGCAGAGCTCCAAATTCTCCTTTCTGTTGAAAAAGCCCCACCTCCTGTGCATTGACATCTCTGAAGTATTTAAATGTTTCTATTATATCACCCCCTTTCCTCTACAGTATACATGTTTAGATCTTTAAATCTGTCCCCATATGCATTATAACGAAGATCACTGACCATTTTAGTAGCCATCCTCTGTACCAGCTTCATCCTGTTTTTATGCTTTTGAAGATCTGGTTTCCAGAACTGTAATTTTAGGCTTCAATCCACTCATTCCCAAACTTTTGCATTTGCCAAACTTTCTTTGTGGAATGTCCTGCCTGCAAAGGTACAGGAAAAAATGATTTGAAAATGTTTCAGAAAACTTTTTATTTTACTGAGGCATTACAGTGATGATTTGTTTGTTTTATTTTGTAATGTTTTAACTGTGTATATATGTTGATTATATTTTATGAACGTTATGCTGTAATCTGCACAGAGCTATTGTTGAAAGAAGTGGAATATAAGAATGTAAATAGAATAAAACAAATACAATGACTGTTCACAGTGCTCCAGATGAGATCTCACTAGGGATTTATACAGGGGTAATATCACCCCCTTTTTTACTGCTGACCATTCTTCCCCTATGCATCCATGCATCTTTTATGGCTTTTGCCATCAACTTATCCATTTGTTTGGCCAATTTGAGATTATCAAATACCATCATCTCCAGATCCCACTCTTCTTTCTTGCTTAGAAAAATGTCATTCTTTCACATGGGTTTTTGCAACCCAGATACATGATTTCATTTTCTAGTATTAAAATTTAGCTGTCAGAATCTAGACAATTCCTCAAGCTTTTTCTAGATTCCCCTTCATGTTTTCTCTATCTTCCTGGCTGTCTACAAGATTTTGGTATCATCCACAAAAAGACAAACCTTTCCTGATAGCCCTTCCACACTATCATTTATGGACATGTTGAAAAGAACTGGCCCAAAGATCAATCTCTGTGGCACATCACTAGTTATGCCCATTTCCTTGAGGTGCACTCCATTTACTACCACCCTTTGTCGTCTCCCACTCAACCAGTTTTTAGCTCATTTAGTCACTTTAAGGCCAATATGAAGGGTGCTCAGTTTATTTATGTTGCCTCTGCAGAAACTTTCAACTGCTGTACTGAAATCCACTAAAAGAAATTGAAAAATCTTTTCTGACAAAATCTACCTGTTGCGCTTGGAGGTGGACCCTTGTCCTGGAGCTGTGGAGAATGGCTCCCTGGTAGGGACCAGGAAGCACCTGCCCCCAAGGGGCAGAGCACAGGAGGAGACAGAGGCTAGGATGAGCTTCACCACTGGAAGCCTGCGGTCCCCCCGGGTGGAGCCCGTAGGGACCCGGGCCACTTGGACTTAGGTGGGCCTCACAGGGTCTCCCGGAGAGGTAGTAGCGAAGCGTGCCCACGAACAGCAAGGGAGCGCGGTCGGACTATAGGCTGTAGGTCTGGAGGAGCAAGGAAGGCCAGTACAGCATAGGCAATGACAAGGCAAAGGACAAAGCCAGAATCAGGAGTTGTGGTCAATGGCAGCCGGGGTCAGAATCCGAGGATCAGTCTGATGAGTAGTCAAAGAAGCAGGGTTCAGGTTCCAGAGGTCAGACGAGGTCACAAGACAGGCAGAGGTCAATATCCAGGCAGCGAACAGGAGCAGGCCGAGGTCAGTACCAGAGAGACAGTCCAAGGGTACTACCTGGGGAGACCGGACAGACAGACACTGGAACAGAAGGACTTTGGACAAGGCTGGAACAGTAGGACGCTGGAACAAGACTGGAACAAGACTGTGAACGCGGAGGCAAACTAGTACACATACAGTGCCGACCCGATTGCCAAGGCAAGGAAGTGCAGACAGGGACTTCCTTATATCGTATGTTCAATCAGGGCACGCCGCGGAGCTAGGACCTGCCCCTGGCCCTACAAGAAGCCTGGCGGTCCGCACAAGCACGCATAGGGGCATGGCCAACGCCTCTGGGGACACCGAACTCCGGCATGAGGCCTGGTGCATAGTCGAAGGCCCGGCAACTGCCGCCGCAAGACGCTGAGGCCTGGAGGAGTTTGCGTCTGCCGCTGGGGAGGCCAACCTGTGACCTGCAGAGGAGCTAGCGAGGTGAGCAGGCCTGTGCACGGGCCGGGCGTGGATGGGGCGCGCAGCACTACCTCTGGTAAAAATATGCTCTCAGATCTTCTAATCCATTGGATTAGAGTACATTTATTATCCTCTGTTTTATCAGTAATTCCATTAATTTACTCACCAAAGTAGTCAGACTAACTGGCCTGTAGTTACCAGCCTCCTTCTTACTTCCATTTTTGTGAAGAGGAATCATATCTGAGTGTCTCCAGAATTACTCCCAACACTAAAATAGCATTAAATAGATCAGCCAGAGGAGCTGCCAGAACTTCTCTAAATGTCCTTAGAGCCCCTGGATGAATCCCATCTTGTTCTATCGCTTTATCTACTTTTAAGTTTTAGCTAGTTCCATACAAACACAGTTTTCTGAAAATTGTATGAGGTTTATCTAAATTCTAATCTTATCTGTGTCTATTTTCTTTGACCTACTCCAGGCCCTTCCTCAGTGACCACCAAAGAGAAAAATTTGTTAAACAATTCTGATTTTTTTCTCATCAGCATCTACCTATTCCTTCCCTTCATCTCTGAGTCTCGCAATGCCACTTTTGCACATTCTCCTATCACTAACATATCTAAAAAATTATTATCCCCCCATTTTATTTATTTATTTATTTTGCATTTTTATATACTGACATTCTTGTATCAGATACAAATCATACCGGTTTTGCCATACTTGCTATATTTCCTTCCATTTGTATCTTCATTTTTCCCAGCTCCTCTAACCTTTTGCAGATATTTTTGCCTCTCTTTCTCTTTTTGCAATCTTTTGTAGTTTATGAACACTGATCTTTTTTTCCTTTTTTAGCTACTTCTTTAGATAACCATCATGATCCCTTTTTCCTCTTCCCTTTATTTACTTTTCTAACTAAAAGGTTAGCTGTTTTTACAATATCTGCTTTTAGTTTTTCCCACTGCTCTTCTACTTCCCCTAGATTTTCCCATCAATTTAACAACTCCTGAATTACTACACCATTTTAACAAAGTTAGTTATCCTGAAGTGTAGGAGCCTCACCTTAGAATGAACCATTACACCTGCACTGGAATATTGAACCACATAATCTGTGTTGCGATTCGGCCCGTGACTGGAGCCATGAGCCGCCTCTTACCTTCGCAGCCCGGAGGCCGCCATCGTGCCGGCGCGGCAGGAGCATCTGCCGAGGCCCTCCATCTTCGCGGCCCAGAAGCCGCCCGTATTCCTCTCTTGCACGGTGGGCCTGCTGTCGTGTTTCCATGCGGCCCGGAGGCCGCCGACGTGCCTTGCCCCTTTAGTAGGGAGGGGCCCTCCTTGCTAACCTCTCCGCATCCAGGACGCCGTCACTCCAGCGTCGGGCCTGGTCACAGCCTGCTCCAGCTCCTCCTCCTCCTCAGCGGCAGCATAGCCGCTGTCCAGGGTCCTCCAGTCTTCCTCTTCCTGTTTCCTTAGGCACGGGGCCATGCCTCTCTGCTAGCTTTAAAGGGCCAATAGGGAGGGGTCCCTTTGGCTCCACTTGAACTCCTCCCTGGGCATCTTCCTTCTTCAGCCCTATAAAAGGGCTCTGTGCTCATTCAGTCATTGCCTTGGCAAGGGGTTAGTCCTCCTAGGACTCCATGTCTCCTACTCCTGCCTGGCATTCCTTGTCGTCTTGGGATCCCTCATCATTCTTGTTTCTGATCTCTGTGAAGTCCTGATGTTCCGATCCAGTCCTGATGATCCGTTCCAGTCCTGATGTTCCATTCCAGTCCTGATGTCTTCTTCATCCAGCATCTCTAGATGTCTTCTTTGTTCTACGTCTTCACATGTCTCCAGCTTCACGTATCTTGTCCCTGCATGGTCCGCGTCCAGCCCGGCTGGCGTGTGTAGGGTGCTCAGTGGGCCTACGAGCTTCTCCAAGTTCCTTCTGACCATGACCATGTTCTTGATGCTCCTGACCTCCTCCCAGATGTCTTCTTCTGATTGGCAGCACAAACCTCCGGGACCTTCGTTTCTAATCTGAATCTGAATCTGAACTTGAATCTGCTTCAGGTCTTCGGAGTCCTTGCATCTACTTCAGCCCTTGCTTCTGTCCTCACGAATGAACTCTTTTTCTAACCTGTCCGTAGCATGGTCCGCTACTGCACTGAAGCGCGCCCTCCACAGCCTTGGTTGTGGAGGGCGTGCTTCAGTGCAGGCCCAGATTATTTGTCTCCTGTGTTCCAGTCCCAAGTCCTCATCCCGTCTGACTTCAGTTCCAAGTCCTCGTCTCGTCTGACTTCAGTTCCAAGTCCTCATCTTGTCAGAGACTTCGTCTCTCCAGTGCCAGATGTCTCCACCTGCCCTTGACCTCTGTCCAGCCTGCCGCTTCATGCCGTTACCCAGCAGCAGGTCCAAAAGGGCTTGGTCGGAGGACTACTCAGAGACCACCATTGTGTTGGTGGCCTCCACAAGGCGTGCAGGTCCGGTGGAGGGTCAGAGTCTCCAGAGTTCTTCTTCAGCCCAGATGGGACTCGTCTCACCACAAGAGCACACGCATCTTGTCCCGCAATGGGGAGCGCTCCCTTCCATTGCAGTGCAACAATCTGGTGATCATTAGTTCCTGGATGATTATCCACTATGACATCAGAAACATTGTTCCTATTTGTAAGCACCAGGTCTTTTGGAGATTTTGTGACTAGTTGGTGGAACAGTTACTTTGGGTAGAAAAGGTCAGACCAATTAACAATAGTTAATTGAAAGATCTACTATGATATTAATAATTAAACTTCCCCTTGTTATGTTTCTACAAATGACTAACAATATGTTCTATGCTTTTCTGCCAATCAATGTCAAGTTATTCTATGTAATCCAACCCAATAGTTAGTGGGTTAGTCTATATCAGGGATGGCCAGCTCCAATTCTCAATGGCCACAAACAAGCCAGAGTTTCAGGACATCCACAATGAATATGTATGAGATATATTTGCATGTACTGCTTCCATTGAATGCAAATCTATTTCATGTGGATATCCTGAAACCACGCCTGTTTATATGGTTTCAGGGACCACAACTGGCCATCCCTGGTCTATATAATTAAAATAGAAAGTAGGATGGGAAGGAGTTGGGCTGGATAGAAGGGAACCAAGGCAGAAAATAAAGGAAATCTCCCAACAGCAAATCAGACCTTTCCCTCTATTAATTAAGCAATAATACTATCCCAGTAAACAGTAAAGCAATAGGAAAATATCCCTTTTTCAAAATTAAGTCAATAATTAGACACCTGCAAGAATGGCAGATCATTCTTGGCTTGGCTGAGTTATAAAATGCACACAGCCCTATTTCCTTAATAACTCTACCTCAGCTAATAAGCTCCTTTAAACTTCCAAGGCTTCAAACAAATTTCTCCTTTGATCTTCTCAAATGAAAAAAGCAGGAAAAAACAAAAACAAAGGAAATGTCCCAATAACAAAGCAACCTTTTCCCTCTTTAAACAGGGAGGATAACTTTCAAGTATTTTTATATCCCGCATGTATGATATATGTACGTTTTATGAAATATACATATGTCGCTACCCTGCAGCATACATGCTTATTCACATGTATGCTGCAGCATACATGCTTATTCACAATTGCATTGAAACCACATATATGCATTGAATGCGTTTTCTATTCCTACCTATTTTAAATATATATGTGTGTATATTTTACACGTAAAAGTAAAGTAGGACTTACATGCATAAGTCCCGATTTCCACGTGTAAGTTAGTCAAATGTAAAAACATGCGTGTGTAAATGAAATTAACTAGTGTACTAATTAGTCCACCAGTTCAGCAAGTCCTTCTCCAGATCATCAAGACCTTCCTGGTTCTTCATCCTGGTTCCCCCCAGCCAGACCTCTCACCCATTCAGTAAACACGTTTAATGTCACATATTCAGGATAATTAACAGATAAGTTATGAATGTGTGAATCTTTTAAAATGGCAACTTACATGTGTAAATTTTGGATCCACCCTGGAATGCCCCTAGACAGCAGCTTTATTACATATGTACATGTGTGCACAAAAGTAAAATCATGCATATAATTTTTACTTTTATTAAATACGGAATATGCGAGTAAAGGTTACTTAAGTGCGTATATTTTACTTTTTGCATGCGTAAAGTTATGAAAATTCATCCCACAGCCAATAAACAGAAAAGCAATGCAAAATATATCCTTTTTCAAAAACAACTGGAAAGCAATGAAATAATATCCCTTTTCAAAATTGTTACAGCACTTGAATCAATAGCCAGAAAAACAAAACAATACCTCTGTTTGTAATCCAGCCTCTGCTGAATTACGAATAGTATGTACATGTATTTGTGGACTTTGCAACTACCTGCAGACATAAGAAAATTGCTCCCTTAATCTCATTTCTACTATTTTTAATATATGCTATAATTTTGTATATTGTGTGATCTCTTCAATTCCCTCAATAAATTGGTTATCCTTGTAAGAGATACACAAAAGTATGTATTTTGTTACCTTTTTTATCCATCAGAGAATTTAATGGAAAAAAGTTAGCTAAACAGGCAAACAATACATCCTTGAACAAGTTTAGAATGTGTGTGTGTGTGATCAGTTATATCTCTGAGGCTCTCCTTATGTATTGCCCCCCTAATTTCCTGTAGGACATGAGTTTCACTTTCTGCGCATACACCAATGCCTTATCTTTAGAGGTCAGTTAGTCTATAAGTTATCATGCTGTTCCTCCTTTGTAGGTCTGGATATTTCTTTGTCCTGTCTCTATAACATTTCAAATCTGGTGTCATTCTGTCTTCTGCCAGTGTTCTGTACAGGCCTTATTCCAAGTGTCGTCTGTAGCTAAGGCCACAATCTTCTGCTTGTATTGAAACATTGTACTCCTATAATTTATTCACAGAGATGTCCAAGTTCCATAATTTGTACAGTACAAAACAGCATACATAAGAACATAAGAACATAAGAAACTGCCATGCTGGGTCAGACCAAGGGTCCATCAAGCCCAGCATCCTGTTTCCAACAGAGGCCAAACCAGGCCACAAGAACATGGCAATTACCCAAACACCTAGAAGATCCCATGATACTGATGCAATTAATAGCAGTGGCTATTCCCTAAGTAAACTTGATTAATAGCAGTTAATGGACTTCTCTTTCAAGAACTTATCCAAACCTTTTTTGAACCCAGCTACACTAACTGCACTAACCACATCCTCTGGCAACAAATTCCAGAGCTTTATTGTGCGTTGAGTGAAAAAGAATTTTCTCCGATTAGTCTTAAATGTGCTACTTGCTAACTTCATGGAATGCCCCCTAGTCCTTCTATTATTCGAAAGTGTAAATAACCGAGTCACATCTACTCGTTCAAGACCTCTCATGATCTTAAAGACCTCTATCATATCCCCCCTCAGCCGTCTCTTCTCCAAGCTGAAAAGCCCTAACCTCTTCAGCCTTTCCTCATAGGGGAGCTGTTCCATCCCCTTTATCATTTTGGTTGCCCTTCTCTGTACCTTCTCCATTGCAACTATATCCTTTTTGAGATACGGCCACCAGAATTGTACACAGTATTCAAGGTGTGGTCTCACCATGGAGCGATACAGAGGCATTATAACATTTTCCGTTTTATTAACCATTCCTTCCTAATAATTCCTAACATTCTATTTGCTTTTTTGACTGCTGCAGCACACTGAGCCGACGATTTCAAGGTATTATCTACTATGACACCTAGATCTCTTTCTTGGGTGGTAGCTCCTAATATGGAACCTAACATCGTGTAACTACAGCAAGGGTTATTTTTCCCTATATGCAGCACCTTGCACTTGTCCACATTAAATTTCATCTGCCATTTGGATGCCCAATCTTCCAGTCTTGCAAGGTCCTCCTGTAATGTATCACAGTCTGCTTGTGATTTAACTACTCTGAATAATTTTGTATCATCCGCAAATTTGATAACGTCACTCGTCGTATTCCTTTCCAGATCATTTATATATATATTGAAAAGCATGGGTCCAAGTACAGATCCCTGAGGCACTCCACTGTTTACCCTTTTCCACTGAAAAAATTGATCATTTAGTCCTACTCTCTGTTTCCTGTCTTTTAACCAGTTTGTAATCCACGAAAGGACATCGCCTCCTATCCCATGACTTTTTAGTTTTCGTAGAAGCCTCTCATGAGGGACTTTGTCAAACGCCTTCTGAAAATCCACAAACATTGTGAAATATATACATACCTATATCAGAGAAAATTGCCCACTGTTGCTTGGGTTGTCTGGTCCATTACAGCTATAAAATTTAAAATGGAAAAAAAGTGAGGACTTCTTCCCTCACCGGACCAAGGGTCCACCTCCCAAGTCAGAACAGGCAAAGAGGGAGACGGCCACTATGGGATGCAGTCCCACAGTGGCTGAAGAAGGGGGGCTTGTGATTTAACTACTCTGCATAATTTTGTATCATCCGCAAATTTGATAACCTCACTCGTTGTATTCCTTTCCAGATCATTTATTTATATATATATTGAAAAGCACTGGTCCAAGTACAGATCCCTGAGGCACTCCACTGTTTACCCTTTTCCACTGAGAAAATTGACCATTTAAGCCTACTCTGTTTCCTGTCTTTTAACCAGTTTGTAATCCACGAAAGGACATCGCCTCCTATCCCATGACTTTTTAGTTCTACCCGCTATGATGCCTCCCCACCAACAGAGGTCTCCATGGAGCTCTGCTCCCAGCTATTCAAGCCACCTCCTCACTGAGCACCTGACTCAGCAGTTCCTGCATTACTTAAGCCAGCCTATCCAGTCCATCAATGCCTGATCATTGAGTCACCTTGGGTCCCTGATCTGGCCACCATGTTCTTGCCTTGTAGCCTACCAAGGTCTCCTATCTTGCCTTGCAGTCTACCCAGGTTTTCTGCCTTGCCCTGTGGCCTCTCATGGCTTCCTGTGTCACTCTGTGGCCTCCAAGGCCCCCTTGCCTTGCTCCCTGGTCCCCTGGGCCTTTTTGCCTTACCTTACGGCCTCTAGGCCTGCTAGATTCTCCTAGCCAACCTTGTGTCCTGTTGGTTCTCTCTGTTCATTGTTGCCTGTCCTTGTCTAGTCCATTCCTTACTCTATCTTGCACAGCCCTGTCCAGTCCTTGTCTGTTTCCCAGTCCTTGCCCTTGTCCCTGGTTTAGCTTGTACTCTGTACCTAGCCCCAGCCTGTACTCTATATCCAGTCCACAGCCTGAGCTTGCATCCAGTCCCCAGTCTTAGCCTGAATTCAACCTTGTCTGTTTCCAGCTCCTGCCATTCCTTCAGTATCAACTCAGTCTACAGCCTTGTTTGTATCCAGTTCCTGCCTAGCCCCATCACTAGCCCAGCTTCCAGTCATGATCAGCCATGATTTGGCTAGACAGAAGACCAACGCTCATCCAGCCCTGCAGTCTGGAGAGTGTATCCTGGGAGTGTATCCTGACTCCAGTCTGGCACTCCATGAGACTTTAAAAAAAATCTATGTAAAGTGGAGAGTATAACAAACACATTTACTTACCAAATGCCGGGATCAGAAATGGCTGGCAAACACGCAGGCTGAAACTCTTAAGGTTGCCTTGGAAAATGTAAATATCTATAGGTGAACACTTTGTTGGTGGATGTGACAGTCCAAATGATGCTGTGATTTACCTAGAGCCCTGCTTCCCTAGCTTTCATTCCTAAATATCAAGATGATGTTTCCATTTAATGCACAAAAAGAAGAGGCCAAGGGCTGTGGTTTCTGGGTTTCCATGACTTCACTTTCCACTAAGTTGGAGAAGGGATATCATATTACAGTATAGGCTGGGTGTTTATGTTCATTTCTTTATGGCATACATATCACAGACACTATGGAACTAAACTTCAGCAGAAGGCTTGGGCTTTCTCACAGGCGCTTGCCACTAGCCATCTTGCAGGTGTAGGTAGGTGAGATATCAGAACAACATGCCCCTGCTGAGTAGCGATTAGAAATCGTAAGTCCAAGCACAATTGTCAAAGAATTCAGGGTGGGTGGGGTAGTGAAACATCCATATTTATTCATGTTTACCCACGTGAAAAGAATAATGCCTCCAATATAATGGATCTCAATATACTCACAGGATCACTTTTTTAATGTTGCTAAACATGCACGCACTGTCGCACCTGTGCATAGTTTTAGCTGCATTCCAGAAGGGTAATTGTGAGTCGAGCCATCTCACCCATCTCAATGCCTTTGGAAACTCCCTCTGAGATCAGTAGCGTCCTTTGGTAGCCCTTGCTTTGAGCCAGAAGTGGCACTACATGGAACAGATTCTGACATAATGCTGGACATTTAGAGGGGAAATATTCGGCAAGCTGGGGAGTGGGCAAGATCCCCACCTAGGGACAACTTTCAAACTGTCTGCGCAGGGACAAGACAGGAGAGCACTTTTTACTCGCAGGCTCTGCCCTGATTTGCAAAAAGAAAGGGTGTGAGTGTTACGAGTGTGGACCCTTGGGCCGGTCGGAACAGGGGATGGAGCGCTGTGGAGGGCCACAGCAAGTGTCCCAACCAGGAGGAGGCTCGACGGACTTGGGGAAGGCTTGGGCACTGGAAAAAGGTGGAGTCCTATGCAACCAAGGACTCAGCAGCAGGAAGGAGGACAGACGACGTTGGGCCCTGCAGACTGAAGAGTCTTCACCCTGGAGACCGGTACTCCCCCGGGAGGAGCCCGTAGGAGTCCGGCCGCTGGGACTTTTGGAGATTCACCCTGGAAGCCGGAGCGCCCCCAGGAGGAGCCCATAGGGGCCCGGCTGCTGGGACTAAGGCGAATCTTCGGGGCCGGCGAACACCAGGAACCAAGGAACAACAAAGGTCAGAGACGGGGTCCAAGGACGAAGCCAAGTCAAAAGCCAGGAGTCAGAGGAGCAGCCAAGCCAGGAGATGAGACAAGAGGCGGAGTCATGGACGGAGCCAGGTCAGAACCAGAAGTCAGAAGTAGATGCCAGAACCAAGGGATGAGACGAATGGCGGAGTCGTGGACGGAGCCGGGTCAGAACCAGAAGTCAGAAGTAGATACCAAAGCCAAGGGATGAGGCGAAGGACGAGTCAGGAGTCAAGCCAGGTCGAAGACGAAGAGCAATCCAGGAACGCAGCAACTAGCAGTCAGGAAACCTGAGGAACCTCGTTGCAAGGGAAGACTCCAGCTGCAGAGCTTAAATAGCCCTGCAGCGTCTGACGTCATCTGCAGGCAGATTAGAGTTTTCCCGCGCTGGCCCCTTTAAATCTGGAGCCCTAGCGCGCGCGCTAGGGCTCCAGATTTTTTCCCACCTGTAGGTTTTTGCTGGAAAAGTAGAGTGTGTGTAATGATTTGAAAAAGCCATCTACTTCTGTATAGGGATGTGAATCGGGTGCCTGAACGTTCCCGCTTTCGGGTTTAGCCGCGGGAAAATCTTGTTTTCCCGCGGATCCCCATTTTTTTTTAGTGAAAAATCATTTTTCGGGTTAGCGCGCGCTAACAAAAATAGCAAAAAGTAACAAAAATAACAAAAATAAATGTTTTTTTGTTAGCGCGCGCTAACCCGAAAAACGATTTTTATGAAAATTCAGGGGGAAAAGTGATTGTTTCTGTTTTTACCCGATATATTAACGAATTTAGAAATATCATACAATATTTCTATTCGTTAGAAAAATGATTCACATCCCTACTACTGTATGTTCCCTTCCCTGACATGTGCACCCCTGTAGGAATGTTTCCTCTCAGTGCAGCCGAAAGTCACTTTTAGCCACCTCGCGGGAGGATAATTTGATTTTCAGGTGTCCGATGAACGCAGCAAAAATGCTTTTTACCTGCAGAAATCACTCTGAAAATTGATTTGAAGAGCTTTAGTGCAGTTTTTGTTCATTAGCAGAGAATTTGAAAATTGTTCCTTTTTGGGGAGATTTTTGCTGGAAAAGTATGCAAAAGGATGAGCAAATGCTGTCCTCGTGCGTCCTTTTCCTTGCTCTGGGAATGCCTCCTGTCCACGCAGCCAGGAGCACACGATGTGCAGACTTTTAGCCTCATTCTGGGAGGGCAGTGTTCAGACTGCTGATTTACACAGGTAGAAAGCTTTTTTACACAATTAAATCGCTTTGAAAATGTTTCTCTCCATGAGCATACAAATGACCTACTTTGAAGAAAAAGTTGTGCTAATTGGCTCATTAGGTATTGCAGAAAAATGAACTACTCCATAGGAGGCTTTATTTAACAAACGCTACCAGAACTTCCCCCTCCAGTTGGGATAGCTGTGGCTCTTCAAAGACCACCATTTCCCACTGACCTTTGCTGGCCTCCACCTCCCTCTACCCAAGCCTGCACCCCCAGAGGACTTGGTGGATTTGAATCCCTTCCCCAACTCAAGAACGACATTCAGGTCAACTCATCCCCAGCCCCTAAAAGTCACATTGGCCCTGATGGGCCACATGCCATAGCCCCCACAGGCCTTATTAACTTTTTTGTACATGCTTTGCTTTTTATATTAGAGGGTCTGCAGTGCCATTTTGAATTTGGCAACAATGGCTGGTCAGAGAGTAAGTTGATGCCCTTACATCAACAATGATCCCATGGAGTGTGCAGTAAATGTATGAGGTCCAGGGATCAGTATGGCAGGGGAAGGGGTGTACTCCAGCCATGAAAACTCAAACATTGGGAGGAAGGAATGAGGGCCTAAAGGTCATGCTTATGTCAAGCAGGTTTGAAGGTCCACACTTGTGTTGAGAGGGTGGATAGTTCTGTAGGTCATAGGCCCAGAGACCCAATCACAATTCTTAGGTGGTGGGGAGAATGGATGGTCAGTATCGTAAAACCAGTTAGATAGCAGCCTGGGTCATACAATAGCCATTGTGTCATAAAAGTAGCCATGGTAATGTTGTTGCGTTCTATTTAATCATTATTTTTCGGTGAATAAGCCTGATGTAATGTTGGCATTAAAACCGGCTGGTAGCTCGCATTACCTTGACAGGTTTCATGCTGTTTAGTACATGGGACCCCTAAACTTGGTTTAACAGATGACATTGTTTCCTGAGATATAGGATGAATTTGAAGACCTTCGTACTCAGTGAAGTTATCGCAATGTTCATTGCAACACAAGATTTCATTTATGCTTCTTATTTTCCTACAAGCTCTCCATCAGAAGGGATTCTCTTTGTGCTCATGTGGCGCAGCTGCTGATGAGAATAATCAAAGCTCTACATCATCCTATATGGCATATCTCTGAACCAAATCCATTTAGTAGTTCCCTCAAAGGTATATTTGTGCTTCTATAGCCTCTGCTGACCTTTTCTGGAGGATTCAATTTCTAATTAAAATGATGTGTATCATAGAGTGTATTTTAAGGATTTCTCTCCCCTTAATCAGTCACATATACTTACAGAGCCATTTGCACGGTGGGGGGTTGTACTGGCATAACCTGGGCATGCTGTACTCTTCTCCCAACATGGCTAAATACCCCCCATACCCCTTTATCCAATGCCACTTTATTCTGTGCGGTTTGCCTCTGCCTCACTTTTTACGACCTTCCACAATCCACCCCTACTATGGTCTGAGTAAAAACTAGAATCTTATCATTGGTAACTATCCCAAGCCACCCCCTTCTATCGGGGACCTAGGACACTAAAGTGCCCATGGCCTCACCTATCCAATGGCACTTGAGCATAACTGCTTAATCTGCACCCCCTTCTTGTGCCGGTGAGGCTCCACCTGCTACTGTGACAATTCCCTCCTCCCTATTCTCTGCTTGCAGCCCTCGTTGCATCAGATTGTTGAGTGTGGTGGGTGGGTCCTCTGCATGATACCCAGCACCTAAGGGTACTGACTGACCCCTTTCTTGCCCTTTTCTATATCCCCAGATATAGAAAAGGGGGAATTGGTCCATTCAAATTAGCTGGAATCCTTGATAGTCCTTCCCTATTCTCCCTCTCTCTCCCTCCCAGCTCACCATCGCCCCTACCTACCTTCCCGCCCATGCCCCTGCGAAGGCTGAGCCTTCTTAATCAGCTGGATGCAGTAAGAAAATCATTCTGTCCTGTTGCAGTAATGCATCAGGCTTAAGTACAGGAACAATAATTCCCTTATGGGGATAATTTTCAAAGCCATTGAGGCGCATGGGAGTACATTTTTGAAACGTTTACATTTGTAAAATTGGAAGTTATGCATATAGGTAACAGGTATACATGTAAGTTGCACTCTGCAACCAAAATCCAAATTATGTGTGTACCAGCAGTGTTGTGCATCATTGTGAAAGAAGAAAAAAAGAGTGTTTCAGGGCATCCCAGGGCAGGGTTCAGAAAGTCGCGCAAAAAGTTTGCTATTTTGTAAGTGATGTAAGTACAAACATCACCAAACGTCTCTGTATACTTTTGCACCTGCTAATTAAGTCACAATGTGAAATTGCAACTTGTCTTTTGTCTGCATTTTTTGGATGGGGTCTGGGTTAAGTGGTGGGAGGATGAACATAAGAACATAAGAAATTGCCATGCTGGGTCAGACCAAGGGTCCATCAAGCCCAGGATCCTGTTTCCAACAGAGGGCAAACCAGGCCACAAGAACCTGGCAATTAGCCAAACACTAAGAAGATCCCATGCTACTGATGCAATTAATAGCAGTGGCTATTCCCTAAGTAAATTTGATTAACAGCCGTTAATGAACTTCTCATCCAAGAACTTATCCAAACCTTTTTTGAACCCAGCTACACTAACTGCACTAACCACATCCTCTGGCAACAAGTTCCAGAGCTTTATTGTGCATTGAGTGAAAAAGAATTTTCTCCGATTAGTCTTAAATGTGCTACTTGCTAATTTCATGGAATGCCCCCTAGTCCTTCTATTATTTGAAAGTGTAAATAACCGAGTCACATCTACTCGGTCAAGACCTCTCATGATCTTAAAGACCTCTATCATATCCCCCCTCAGCTGTCTCTTCTCCAAGCTGAACAGCCATAACTTCTTCAGCCTTTCTTCATAGGGGAGTTGTTCCATCCCCTTTATCATTTTATCCCCTTTATCTCTGTACCTTCTCCATCGCAACTATATCTTTTTTGAGATGCGGCGACCAGAATTGTACACAGTATTCAAGGTGCGGTCTCACCATGGAGCGATATAGAGGCATTATGACATTTTCTGTTCTATTAACCACCATTCCCTTCCTAATAATTCCTAACATTCTGTTTGCTTTTTTGGCTGCTGCAGCACACTGAGCCGATGATTTTAAAGTATTATCCACTATGATGCTTAGATCTTTTTCCTGGGTAGTAGCTCCTAATATGGAACCTAATATCGTGTAACTACAGCAAGGGTTATTTTCCCCTATATGCAACACCTTGCACTTGTGCACATTAAATTTCATCTACCATTTGGATGCCCAATCTTCCAGTCTTGCAAGGTCCTCCTGTAATGTATCACAGTCTGCTTGTGATTTAACTACTCTGAATAATTTTGTATCAGCCGCAAATCAAAAGTATGCACGTAAATCCCAACTCCCCCTCCCCCCAGAATGCTTATTTTTATGCACATCAAACTATGTGTAAATTCAGGCTACACATGTTGAAGTCCTGGGGGGCCTGGGTATACTGTTGGAGGTGTCGGTGAACTGGTGATTCTAAGTGTGCGTGCACAAGTAGTTTCATAAGCAGCGTGCCTCTGTATATAACTCGAAATTATTATGCGCATGTTACAATTATTATGCATGTAAAAGTAATGCAATCAGTTTTATGTAATGGATAGAGAAAGAATGAGGTTTCCTGCATTACAGACATGCACACATATTGAAACATATGTGCATACTTTCAAAGCGATATGTGGAATTTTATAAACTGCGGCTCCTACCACAGAGTAGACAAAATAGTGCTGTAATTTTAGACGCACCAACTTGTGCGCAATTGTGCTGATTTACTCAGACTATTAAAAATTTCCCTCATTGAACCTAGGTGTATTCGCAATAATGGCTTGTTATAAAATTGCACACGGATTATGCTCATAAAAACACATGTGTAGCCCGAATTTACACATAGTTTGATGTGCACAGAAATAAGCATTCTGGGAGGAGGGAGAGTTGGGATCTACATGCATACTTTTGATTTGATTTGAAAACATGCACATAAATTAACCAGCAAAATTCATACCCTGCAAACAGCAGGGGTAACTTTGTGTGGGCTTGTTTGTGTTCATTCTTAGGGATAGTTTTCAAAGAGAGCTTAGGTGCATACTTTTCCTTTCAAAATTGGTATAACTTACACCCTTTGGCAAAGCATAAATTATGAGGATTGCTACATAATTACCCTCTCTAGATGATAAGAAAGTCCATATTGAGTAAGCCGGCAAGCAGGAAAGGTACTCAGGGAGGAGAAATAGCCTAGTGGTTAGAGCAGTGGGCTATGTACCAGGAGTGACTGAAAAAGCAGCAAGGAAGGTTGCTTAATAAAGCTGTGAGAGCAAAAGTACACAATAAGCAACCAGATGTCCGATCTTGTAAAAATGTATTGTGTAGAAACAAATGTATGCAAATGAGCCCGACTCCAGCCGAGTTTCGCCCTCTTTCAGTAGGGCTGCATCAGGGGTATTTGCATGTATAAATACTGTATCTTCATCAAATTGTTGTATTGATGAGCTTTGGGCGATGCAAGATTTCGCCAGTCTGAGCAGTGCAAAGAACATGCCACTTTCAGAGCAAATGCTCTGAAAGTGATCACAGCGAATTTGCACTAGTGAGATCCGGAGTTTTACTTCTGGTAAAATTGTGGTTCTGTGGCATGTTCTTTGCACTGCACAGACTGGCGAAATCTTGCATCGCCCATAGCTCATAAATACAACAATTTGATGAAGATATAGTATTTATACATGCAAATACCCCTGATGCAGCCCTACTGAAAGAGGGCAAAACTCGGCTGGAGTTGGGCTCATTTGCATACATTTGTTTCTACACAATACTTTTTTACAAGATTGGACATCTGGTTGCTTATTGTGTACTTTTGCTCTCTATGAACCAGGAGACCAGGATTTGAGTCCCGCTGTTACGCCTTGTGACCTTGGGCAAGTCACTTTACCCTCCATTGCCTCAGGTAAGCCCTCTGGGGATAGGGAAATACCTATAGTACCTGAATGTAAACTGATGTGATATCTCAGATCAAATGTTGGTATATAAAAATAATGAATGAAGTAATTCAAAAGTTATTCAGATAAGTATTCTCCTAAATATACTCAGATACATTTATCCAGATAAAGTTATTCAAGTAACTTTAGGATAGGTATTTGTTTGACCAAAGTGTGGGTCCAATGTAACAAGCAAGGGGTTCTGCATGTATTTTCCTGTGCCAGCCTTATGCAGAAAGGTAATAAAGGCGAGAAAAAAGTGTGCATAAATCTGCTTTAAAACAGGTGGCTAGTTGAGCATGAGTGCATGCAAATGAGGCGATTTATTCACGGGCTAGGCAGGGAGCCGCACATCAGTTAGTGTGGGTTTTTGAACACATGTTTTTTAGCATCTGAGTCAGAGCAGGAGTTAAGTGAAAGTGCATGTCTGGAGACTGCTTTACTCTAGGATAATCATGGATTACCTTCACTTTTTCTGGATGTTTGGAGCATTTTTGTGGGTCAGCTGTAGAAATCTCTGCTGCATTCCAGCGCCTGCCGGCATCCGCTGGTACAGCTGTCACATGGTCAGAGGCGGAACATGAAGGGGTTAGACATTGCTCTACCCACCTTCAGATCCACTCCCGGACCACTAACTTCTTCACTGTTTTATAAAAAGGGAAGGCTTCTGCCCAGAGAATCACTCGCGGGTCACCAGATTACTGTGGGTTTCAGTGTGGGATTCTGCACGGTTTATTACATAGGGGCATGAGCGTGTGCTTTTGCATGGATTTTCTACGCGTATCTCATTTGCATACGGGCCCTTTATTACATCGCCGTGGAGGCGCCTGCTTTTGTTGCGCACACTAAATAAAAATGCGCGCTGACAACTGGCGCCAATTTCACTGCGGGTCTTATTGCATCAGCCCCATACTCGCTAACTTTGGCTGGACAATGCTATATATCAACGCTGCCTGGACAAAGTGAAACCATGCCCCAGGAATTCCCTAGCGCCGCTTCTTTTTACCTGGGGAAATTCTGAGAGGGCAACAACTTGTTCACACAAACTTTAGCCAGGAAACAGGGTTTAGCCCTCTAACTGCAAAAATGAGCTGGATAAACCCCTGGAATATTATCCTCAAAATCTTTCATTTATTCTATACTTCCCTTGAGAGAGTTCAGGACAGTGATTCCCAAAATTCATTTAGGACCACGTTATAAGCTATAATAAAATCAATGGACCAATAAAATCCAAATTTGGGCTTTGTATTTTTCACTGTTTTAATGGCAAAAATGTGAAGCTGTCTATTTAAACTATTTTGCGCCCTGCTGTCTTCTGCTTTGCTAGTTTGATTTACCCGAGGAACCTCATTATGAAAATGCGCTAATGCACGCCAGTGCAAATGAATGTGTATTGTTAGCAAACAGGACACACACACACACACACCCATTATAGCCCCATGCTGGGGATTTATTTTGTGATGTTCCCACAAGTCTTCTAGGACCAAATCAAAGGGAACCACTGGTGTGAGAAGACAGGGAATCAAATTAAAAGGAGAATTAATTCCTAGCAAGTTTCAATGACTTCACTGTTTTGTAATAATATAAATTTGATGGTGGGATGTCTTCTTAAGTGTTCAGTATGACTCAGAAGTTTAACCATAGTGCAAGTACAGACTTCATTTAATTTTCCCTTGGATTGGCTTGAATTATATTCCATTAGAGTTTTATATGCATTTGAATATATTTAAACCTTAGACACATGTCTGAGAATGTTTGTTTAGCCCACCCTGTAATTTCTTTGTAGGTTTAGTTGGCCTCATCTCATCTTCCTTTCTCTTCAGTCTGTCTATTTATTCATGCTTTTCTTTTCCAGCCAAGGCCACTTCTCAGCTCTTATTTTCTTCTGGGTTTTTTTCTAATTTTGTTTCTTTGCTTTTTTTCCTCTCTGTTTTGCCTGTCTGATACACCTCATCTCTTTTTGGCTCTGTCCTTTTCTGAGACCACTTTTTAATCTCTCTCTCTGTCTTATTCATGTATTCCCCTCTTTTTCTAACCTTTGCTATCTCATTCACTCCTCTCCTACCTCTCAATTTTTCCTATCTTGCATTCCTCTCCTGTGCCCGTTCTCACTCGCCTACTTCCGTCCTTCTGACCTTCACTTCTTTCAAAGAACTCCACTGGCTCCCCATCGCATCCCGAATTCTCTTCAAAATTCTAACCATAGTGCACAAGTCCATCCACTCGCACAATTCCAATTGGTTGGATGAACCCTTTCGTCCTATACGCACTGAACGACTCACTCGCACTGTCAACAAAGGCACCCTCTCCATTCCCCCTCTGAAAAAAGCCCACCTCTCCTCTACTAGGGACCGTGCACTATCCATTGCAAGCCCTAAACAATGGAACACCCTCCCTACCACTCTCAGGCTAGAGCCATGTTACGCCAAGTTCAGAAAAAAACTTAAAACATGGCTCTTCCGACAAGCCTACCCTGATTAAGTACACCGACTTCTGCAAGTATCTTGCCTACGCCTTGTATATTCCTGTAAATAGTCCGTTGCAGTTTTTATTTATTGCTTTAATTCCTCCACCTCCTGCTCTTTGTATACTCCTCCTTGTTCGCCCTCCCTGTTCATTGTAATTTCTACCTTTAAAGTTACATTGTAAACCGGTATGATGTATGCATACTAATACCGGTATATAAAAGTTTTTAAATAAATAAATAAATCCTTCACACCCTCTCGTTTTTTTTTTAGCTCTGATCAGCACATACACTTTAGCCTTCTCCATCCCTTATGCTTGTCTCATTATTCCCTTTTTATTCCTTCACCTTTCTTCATTTCTCCCATTGAGACCAATTGTCAGAATCCTCTCTTCCAGGGCTGTGTCATCTCCTTTACCTCCCTCATCTTGACTCCTTTCCACAGCAGTTATCTGTTTCCTCTGTCACCAACTCTACTAGTTCCCTTCCACAGCACTTCTACAAACGATTACTGGGAACTGATAGAGGCAAGAGACTCCAAGTCAGCTAAAGTGCCCAACTCTGCTCAGATAGAATGAATTTAAAATGGTAAAGCTAAACGAGGTCTGCACTTTGCTTGGGTAATGTCCCCAATTTGGATATGAAACAAAGCAATTTCCCTGTCTGTTGAAACCCGTTGTGATGACCAGCAAGGGGAGCTATTTAGCTGCTAGGAAGATATGCGTATAGAGAAATGTTCTCACCTATTCAGACTAGTTGCACTGACTAGCAGAATGGCTTATTTATTGTATGCTCTTCTGGGTGCGTCCTTTTCCTATGTAACCTCACCTCTGCTGAATCTTTTACGTCTACAATCTGTGAGCAAAGCTCTGGTGTTTTAAACTGTGGATGCTCATACTAAGGGGCAGATTTTTAAAAAATACGCGCGCGCGTACTTTTGTTCGCGCACCCGGCGCAAACAAGAGTATGCTGGATTTTAATAGATACGCTTGTAGCCGTGCATATCTTTTAAAACCCGGGGTCGGCGCGCGCAAGGCTGCGCAAAATCGGCAGCCTGCGCACGCCGAGCCGCGCAGCCTGCCTCCGTTCCCTCCGAGGCCGCTCCGAAAACGGAGCGGCCTTGGAGGGAACTTTCTTTCCGGCACACACCCCCCCCCCCCCACCTTCCCTTTCCTTCCCCTAACTAAACCACCCCCTCGGCCCTAACTAATTCCCCTCCCCTACCTTTATTTCAAAAGTTATGCCTGCCCGAGGCAGGTGTAACTTGCGCGTGCGGGCCGGCTGCCGGTGCGCCATGTTCCAGTTCGGGGGCTGGTCCGGAGGCTGCGGCCACGTCCCCGGAACACCCCCCGATGATGCGACAGCCGCGACAGCTTTTCGGGGGTTACGCGCATTACTTTGAAAATCTGCCCCTAACTGTGCATTAATACTGTTCCTCAAAATATTCAGCTTAGCCTATTTCAAGTACATGGCAAGAGAATGGGCTGGGCTGCATGGCAGATGAAAATAGTATAGTACCATGTTCCTTCATACCCCCTGCACCCTTCTTTTCCAGTTTTCCCCTCAGTCTTCTTTTAACCAGAGTCCTCAGTAGAAAGAGTTCCTGCCAGGGCTCAGGAAGATGAGCAAGGGTAATGGGAATCTGAGTGGTTTCACTGGGGAAGAAATGAGAAGGCATGATCAAAGTGATCCCCTTACTTCACCCTTCATTGTGGCACAAAGGTCCAGGGATTCCAGGGGCTATCATTTAGCAGCTTCAACCCAGCATTTTCCTTCCAGCCCTTTGTGGCAGTCTTCTATTCTGGCATGGCCTAGCAGGTATACCCTCTGTTCTTCTTTTCAATGACCTGGCTCAACTTTAACTACTGATCTGGCACATGTTTTTTGCCTGTGGCCTTCTCAGTTGGGGAGGACCCAGCTGATCCTCCTGCTATCTCTTCTGCTTTGCTCAGTCCTCTCTATAGTCATTGACTCTTTGGTGCTTTGGTCCATTTCAGGTTTTCTCTCCTCCTGCCACTTGT
This sequence comes from Rhinatrema bivittatum, assembly GCF_901001135.1. NCBI lineage: Eukaryota > Metazoa > Chordata > Amphibia > Gymnophiona > Rhinatrematidae > Rhinatrema > Rhinatrema bivittatum. Next base: position 541,033,779 of record NC_042617.1, on the reverse strand, counting down.
GAGTGCATCACTGTGGCCTTTCTCTTTTGGCTGCAGCACCTTCTAAAATAGCATTCAGTAGCTCCAGCTGTGGAGGATCAAGCACACTACTTCAGCATGTGCCCAGCACACAATCATACTGCCCAACAGATACATAAATCCACAGGAGGTCACTCCCTTCCTGCAATGGAAAGCCCTAACAGCAGCAGCACTGGGGAGCAGGTCAAAAGTTGCAGATGTTAGCTGAGGCAGGATCCGAGTGGTGAAGCTCCAGATCCACTTTCTGAGAGCTCACTGGTTCCAGGAAACATTGAGGACCCAGGTGAAGGGGATGGGAAAAGGTATAGGCTCCTAAAGTCAGGTTAAGGATGCAGGAATGCTAATCTAGGAACCAGGGACATGGGTCACCAACAACTGGTGGAACTTCTATTGAAGTGGGGGGAAAGCATCAGGGAAGCATAATACATGAGGCAGGCAATCCGCCTGAGCAATCAGAGTGTGGCCCCAGTCAAGCAGCCCCACAGACCCAAGTCCTCACAGTACAGAACAGGAAGCAAGTGAAATCCTCTTGCTGAGAGCAAAGAGAGGAGCCAGTCAAGACCACACATGAAGCATGGATGGGTTTGGCTCAAACATTGAGAGGACCCATCAGGACAGAGTAGGGACCATTTACAAGCTGAAATGGTGCTGATGCCTGGCCTATTAACCCAAAACAATGGGAAGCACAGTTTTTTTTGGAGGAGGATAGGCTGGATAGGGCATCACATCTAGTGCTTTGGTCTTTCTGGCCAGTCCCTAGCTGGCCAAGACTGCCTTGTGCCAGCTTCCCAAGTCCAGTGTCTATAGCAGATTGGGATCCATCCAGATTCAGGGCTTAGGCTACTCCAAGGTATGTGGCACTGACCAAGAGAATACAGTGTTTCCTGAATTTGAAAAGGAGAGCATGCTGATGACCAGAGACACACGGAATTGTGAACTAGGATTGCCAACTGTCTGGTGTTTGTCTGACCAGGTTGGCTGCTGGTATAAATTTAAAATCAGCAGTAAAAAATCCAATTTTGAATTGCTTCTCTTTTTCCCTCTTGGTCAATTCTCACTCTTTACTGACCATTAGGAAGCAGCAGAGCCACAGTGGCCCCAATTGGAGGCAGAAGAAGCAAAAGTTGCAATTTTCTCTCAATTCCTCCTCCTTCATCCCCTCTTGTCTCTGCATGCGCTGCCTGATGCAGTAGGAACAGGAAGAGGAGGGGATGCAGATACAGGTGCATTTCTCTCTGTTCCTTGAATCCCTGAATCAGTGCTGCCAGCAGAAAGGAGGAGAGAGCCATAGCATTAGATAATCTGAATGCTGCGGGTGAGGGAGACAAATAAAAGGCTGAAAATAATTGAAGTGGAGGTAAATACTGGAAAAGGAAGGTTTGATGAAGAGGGGGTGATAAGGAGGGATAAATGCTGGGGGAATGATCAAGAAGAGAAGCATATTGGAGAGTGAAAGAGGGTGAATGCTGAGGGGTAACAACAAGAAGCATCTAATATGGGGATAGGAGGTGTCGAGTGGATGAAAGCTGAGGGAAGCATGAAGGGGTGAATGGTATAGGAATGGGTGATGAGGGAGTGAATCCTGGGAGTGATGATGAGGGGTGAATGCTAGGGAAGAAATTGTAACAAGGAGGGATACATGCTAGGGGAATGATGAGGAAGAGTGAAAGCTGGATGAGTGCAATGAATGAATGAATTGTCTAAGGTTCACCAGCTTTTCCTGTGGTAACATTAAAACCATGTTACCTGAATCAATTTGCAGAGGATTAGAAGATTTGCATAGCGGAACCATGTCCTACCATCTGCAAGATCGTGTCTGTCTGACTGTTGAGGCCAGGGATCTGAGTGCCATGGATATCATTAGGTGCAAGATCCCAGGCCAGTAATAATCCAATGTGTATATTATCTAGAGTATTTGTATAAACCAGAGACCCAATCTGCGCTGATGCCACCTTCAGTCTTCAACAGACTTGGAGAGCTGTGCACAGCTCTCCTGGAGGTTCCTGGTGCTGCACCAGAGGTCTCCTATAGCAGAGTGACTGAAGTTGCACTGAGGTTCCCCATGTCTTTTTGGGGAGCAGTGACGCTGGCAAACAACTTTCGAGGATCAGTAACATCAGCAACGGGACCTAAGGCAGTAGGGTGAGTACTGGGGATGTGGGCCCATGTCCCTCAAAAATCCCTGCTGTAGCCCTTTTGGTAGAGGAAAGGGGCCAGGCTGAAAATGAATTGAAAAATGTAAGGGAAGAGGTACCAGTTGTACTGTCACCAGCTCCACAGGGTAGGGAAAGGAGATAGCCCCTGAAGTAGCCTAGACCCCTGGTTCCTGAGCCTGAAGGATCCAAAGTCTGGGGAGGGGGGCTGAAGTAATCCATCCAGTACTTCCATGAAGAATTACTAGGCCTTAGCCCAGAGCTGCAATCAGAAGCTAACCCTCATACCAGAACAGAGGTAGAAAGCCCTACATGGACTGAGAAAATGGAGACATGAAAGGCCCAGAGCTTGACTGAGACTGAACCCATGTTCATCGCTAGAAGGTGCACAGTGGTCATCAAGGAGAGTTCACAGACGGGTCTACTTAAGTTAGAAACCATGCCAGAGTTTCTCATCCTGGCTATGGGGTCTCTAGTAGAGGATAATTCTACCTCTGGCATCTCTCCTAGGTGGTATCAAGTCTGGAGCCATGAATGATGTCATCTTCCAGCTGCACTGCTTCTCAGAGAAGGTATATGTTGGAGCTGCCCCAAGGAACAAGTGTACTGGAGGGGGACTTTGATATCGTTTTAGCAGCTGCCCCTATCCCAGTGAATTTGGAGCAGGGCCCTTGGATTGAGCCTGGTTACCGTGAAGGAAAAATCTGACCCATTATTCCAGAGGGGAAGTATTGGTATGGCACCTAGAGTATGAATTCTGCAGATATCAATATCCTCAAGGGTCCATCTCAGTGATGAGCATAGTGTAGTTAGAGTAAAGAGTAGGTCAAGATTGAAATCTACTCCAGAATCAGAAAGGATATAGCCTTTCAGTATTTTCCTTCAGACCACTAGTTATTGAAGTCTTCTATTGACAAGTAATGTGCAGTAGCATAAGAAATAGCATAGTGGTGATAAGTGAGGCTGACAGACACACCTTGTAGTTTCTCCATCACAGGAATTCTACCTGGAGGATCTACCATGCAGTTACAATGAAAAAAAGTATACTGTTTATTTATTTTTCTAGATTCAGCTCATGTCTTTTCATTGGTAACACAAGTTACATTCACACACTGTAGAGTTTACAATCTTGAGGTTGTATTTGAGGCTATGGACAATGAAATGACTTGCCCAAGGTAACAAGCATACTTGGGAACTTTTGATTTACAGTCACCCTGAGATTTCATCCATTAGTTAGTGTGGGGACAGGCTCGGAGGTATGAGCACAAGCTTTCTCCTCTCATGCACACTCACTCTTAACACACTCACAAGTTCACTTTCAGGCTCATTTTCACAGACCTGTTTGCTCATATTCCTCTCATTCTCCCACATACACTCCCTCTCCCTACCAGCAGCAGCAATCTCCTCCTTTAGGCAGCTCCCAAACCATGAAACTCCTCCTCCACCATCTTCTTTAGGCCATGCCCTCTTCATCTTTTACTTCTGCTGTGGGCTATGGGATGCCCCCTTCTTCTTGCCTCACCAGCCAATCAAAGGCTTCCTTCCTTCTTCCTCCTCCCACTGGCAGAAAGAAGAGAGGAGGCTTCTGATTGGCTGGTGGCAGCAGGAAGAAGGAAGGAGGCTTCCAATTGGCCTGTGGAGGCAGGAAGAAGGAAGGAGGCTTCTGATTGGCCCATGGATCAGGAAGAAGGAAGGCTTCCAATTGGTTACTGAAGGCACCCAGACAGTTTCAAAACAGAAGCAGGACACCAGAAGTTTCAGGTGTTGGCCCAGAGCCTTGGCAGTTTCATTAGATATCTGGAGTCTCTGGCTCAAATCTGGAGAGTTCCCAGGTATGGTCACAAGGTTCACCAGTAGGATGTGGCCCCTGCCATCCCTAGTTATCAACCTGCTGCTCTAAGTAATCATTGGGCTACTCCTCCACTCTTAATTTTGCCTGTTCCAACTTCTTTCAGAAACTTCTTTCAGAACTTCTTTCAGAAAAAGAAGCCACCATGAGGACGTTATGGAGCAGATCTTAAAACCTGTGCACGGGCATAGATTTGTTCGCGCAACCCGGCACAAACAAATCTATGCCCAATTTTATAACATGTGCGCCCAGCCGCGCGCATGTTATAAAATCCAGGGTCGGCGTGTGCAAGGGGGTGCACTTGTGCAACTTGCATGCGCCGAGCCGCACAGCCTTCCTCCATTCCCCTCCGAGGCCGCTCTGAAATCAGAGTGGCCTCGGAGGGAACTTTTCTTCCGCCTCCCCCCACCTTCCCCTCCCTTCCCCTTTCTAACCCACCCCCCAGCCCTAACTAAATCACCCCCCTACCTTTGTTTCAAAAGTTACACCTGCCCAAGGCGGTCATAACTTGCACACGCCGGCTGGCTGCCGGCGCGCCATGCCCCTGTGCCGGAGCACTCAGGACCACCCCTGGACCGCCCCCGGACCACCACCATGCCCCCGGCCCCGCCCCAGGCCCACCCATTTTGGAAAGCCCCGGGACAAACGCGCGTCCCGGGGCTTGCACGCGCCGCTGAGCCTATGCTTAACCCTTTGAGCCTATGCGTAACCCTTTGAAAATCTACCTCTGTCTGTATTGTCTGTTTTCTTTGTGTGCGTATGTTTGTTTTCTTTGTCATAGCTGCTGAGGAGCTATCAGTTCCTGAGTATAGGCCTAGGGTGTGTTTGTTTGGAAATGTGGGGAACTAGATCCCCACATAGATGACTGACATGCTAAGAGGAAGAAAGCTGGAAGTAAAGAAGTCTCTTGAAAGAAAATTTAAAAACATTTTCTTCTTTAAAAGTTTCATGAAGGGACTTACTACATCAGGAGCTGTGGCTGTATATGTGAGTTTGGATAATTGGAAGACCTATGTCTTGCTTTTTGTTTCATACTCTTGGACTATGTACTAGATTTTTTTGTACCTGCTGACTTTTGATTCTTCTCAGTTTTGTTTGGAATACAAAGCATCAAGTATGGCTTGGTTATTTTGGTGAGTGTGATCCATTCAGAACCCTACAGGTTATCCTGTACCCCTCACAGAAAATCCCCGCTTCCTAACACTGCAACAAGTGGGTCAATGCTCAGTGTGGATTGGAAGTGTGACTCTCTTCCCAAAGGGATCGAGGGGATTTTCATAAGAGGAGTCTCGGGATCCTTATTTTAGATCACACCCATTTTGGCATGCACTCTTTCCAGATAGAGACAGCTGTCTCTGTGGCAACCCCTGGTTTTCTCTCATCCATTATATAGAGAAACTGGCATTCAAAATCTAGGGCATTTCCTTCTTATGTGTGGAGGGAGAAAGAAAGTAAGTATATGTGCATTACTTAATCCCTTTTCTTTTGAAGTTTTAGCAACAGCTCTGCAGCAGTTTGGGACATAGTCCCTTAGTGATGTGAGAAACATCAAAAGCTGTAGATTAAAGAAGGTCCACAGGCATATTGGCCTTTTGGCTTCTTGCCTGATTGTAGACATATGTCATGACTGGGCAGGTCTTGACTAAGCAGAACTTTATAGACTAGGTGAAACTTTACTTAGGATATCAAACAAGACATGTTTAACAATGTTTTTTTCAGGAGGCACAAGAAGCAAGATGTTAAGTAGTACAAGGTCACAGTTTTTGTTTAGGGAAGACTTAGGACATCTATCAACTGCCTCAAAGTCAGTGGTGGGGATACCCGAGCCAGGGACATTTAGGCAAATGTTTTTGACTAGCAGGCAAATTCTTCCTCCCATGAGTGGCTTCCCTAGGAGAGGGTTGCTTTTCCCTTGAACAGGCAGCCATGAGAGAAGGCATTGCAGTGACTGAGATTTGCTGTGCCTCTGCCTGGCTAGTGATTGGAATGGTAGCAGGTGACTCTGGTAGGCCTCTTGACATGTTCTGAGTGGAGCCATGTTGAAAGGGGACATCCTACCTATCGAAGCAGGTGCTCAATCAGCGAAGAAGACTATCTAGTTGGTTCTAAGATGGACAGCATAGTGGGAATCTAAGATGGCCCAGGTTCCCATGGCAGGCAGATCGTCAGTTCCTATTTAAGGGGGATTTCAAAGAATTGTGGCTCAGATACAGTTTTTCTAGTTGTTCATGTTTAATTACATCCATAAAGTTGTGTTCAGTGTGCATTTCTTATGTGTCATGGCTTAGAACAGGGTGGAAGGGGTTGCCGAGGTGGTCAGAACTGCCTGTGCTAATAGGTATCTGCTGGCAGTACAAGCATTAGTAAATGTCATAGAGGTGCTCTACTTTGAATGAAAATAATTGAGTGCTCATATAAAGTATTAAGCTAAAAAAAAAAAAGCACTACTGTTAATAAAATATAAAAAGTCAAGGAACTTAAAGTGTAAATAAAATGAAATTAATTTATTAAAATACTATAAAAGCTGAACTATCAGTTCCAAAAAAGCCAGAGAGTATATTGATTTTTCAGTATGTTAATAAATTAATATGAATGGTTTACTATTCCTTTCCAGGAGCCTTGGCTTTATATTTCCATAAAACCCAGCAAAGTGTTCATTTAGAGGACAACGTTCAAAGCTGTTTACGTGGGTAATGTGATTTATGTGCATACTTTGAAGTCTGAAATGTTCCTCCCTCAATATACAAAAAACTGCATTTTCTTCCACAATATATGTACTATTAGACACATTGAGGGGAGGTGTTCAGGGGGGTGGGGATGGAGGATTTTTTTTTCTTTCTAGGAAGGATTGAAAAATAATGCATGTAGATTGTATTTTTAAGTCTACACTTGTTTATTTCCCAAAAAATCATCTACCTATAGTAAAAGCAGGTGCAAGTGTTTGCAGGTACGTTGTACCTGTGGCAGCTTTCAAAAAGAAATCTCATGCACACTTTCATTATGAAACTTGGCACAAAATTTGCAAGAAAAAAGGACTCGGGACTTTGTCCCAAGCAGACAAGCTGAAAATTGCCCCCTTAAAAAAGTAGTTCCCTGCCCCCCCCCAAAAAAAAAAAAAAAAGAAAAGCATATCTAAACATTTTTATAGTTTATATTTTCTTCTTCTGATTTTTCAAAATAATTGTAAATTATAGAGTATTTCTTTCTTAGTTAATGCTTCAACTGTCTAGGAGTAGCATATCTCTGTTGTGATTCCTCCCATGGCAGGAGCCAAGGGAGGCCTCTTACCTGCCTGCCTTGCTCCCTCGATGCCCTGGTTCCTGCGGCCGAGACTGCCATCTTGCCGGCATGGCAGGAGCCGTGCCGGGGTCCCCCCTCATGGCACGGAGCTGAGCCGGTCCTTTCTCTGTGGCCCGGAGGCTGCCATCTTCTAGCAGGCCTTGGGGCCTGCTCTCACGTGACAGGAGCCGCCAACACCAGAAGCTGCTCTTCTTGCAGCCGGGAGGCCACCCCGGAGCTCTCCTTCAACGAGGCAGGAGCCGCGGACTTCAGTGCCACACTCTGTGGCAAGAGCCGCCTCTGCCTTCCTCTTCTTGTGGCCGGGAGGCTGCTGGGAGCTCCTCTTCAGGGGCTGGAGCTGTCCCCCAGGGCCTGCTCTGAAGCCTAATTCCTCCAGCAGGGCAGTGGCAGGGACGC